>NC_135501.1:198883862-199225864 GCF_052857255.1 Amblyomma americanum | reverse complement strand
TCAATAAATTTAACGCGAGTGTAGTTTTGGCCGGTATGAAAACTTTCACAGCGTTTCTTCGATGTCTGCCGCCAGAAGAGTCGTGTCGTTATGGCTGGATCCACGTTTCATGAAGCCGCCGCGGTGGCTGAGTGGTTATGGCGCTCGGCTGCTGGCCCGAAAGACGCGGGTTCGATCCCGGCCACGGCGGTTGAATTTCGATGGAGGCGAAATTCTAGAGGCCCGTGTGCTGTGCGATGTCAGTGTACGTTAAAGAACCCCAGGTGGTCGAAATTTCCGGAGACCTCCACTACGGCGCCTCTCATGGCCTGAGTCGCTTTGGGACGTTAAACCCCCGTAAACTAAACCAAATGACGTTGCATGCAAAATAATAGCCAAGCCAAAGACGAAACCTCCTCTTCCCGGCATTAATACGCCCTCTCCAAAATGGTTCAAATGTAGCGCGGCCTGTTTTCCCTCTAGGTAGGGTTGAGAAGCTCTTATGGCCCGCCTCGCACAGCCTCGCACCTTACGCGATCGCACTCCTGGATGTCTCCCGAGGTGGAGAAACACCTGAAGGGCGCGGGGTTCTAGCGCCCCACGAAGGGGTCACCAATTCATTTCGCGGCTTTAAAGGTTTTCAACAACAGCTGCCCCTTTCTTCTAGGGCGACATGCAGAGCGCACAGTGCAATGGTTACAGCCCATATGTCTCGCTCCTGAAGGCAAAAGATATCGAGCCCCCCCCCCCCCCCCCCCCCCCTCCCTTCTAGTATTTAAAAGGGAGGCAATTTTGTCACCGAGTTGGTTGTACGCGCTGCTGTAGTACGGCTATATACGTATAGCTGCGACAGCTAAAAAGCGGTTGGAGTCGCGTAGAAATTTTTTTTTACGCAACTCGGTATGGAAAACGTGCCGAGCAATTTTATTATTTTTTTTGGCAGCGTCGTAAAGCATTTGGTAGTGTGTGTGTTTGTCCGGACAGACAATACAACGAGGAAGAAAAAGAGATACACGATTGTCCCGTTTTGAGGGCGTTGCATGTCCGAAAAAACACAGAAAAAAGGCATACAAATGCCCGACAGTGCGCATTGTCTTCCTTTCCCGTGATTCCTTTTTCTCATTCACACCGTGCGCGGAGCACTCCACTCACAATACTATATAGGCTGCTCGACGAAATTCACAACAGCGTCAGACGCCCCTCCAGATAGGAGCTCCACGGCGGAAGTTCGCACTTCAGAGCATCGGCCCTGCTTTTTTCTGTTTTTTTTCTGTACCGTCCTTTACTGAATGCTGCATTGAGAACAATAGGTGGATCGTTAAAGGGCGCGCGCAGAATCCTTCGTTTATTTTTTTCTTCTTTCGTGTGAGCTCGTGGGAATGCTTGCAAAAGGGATCTAGCATCATCATCATCATCATTTTAGTCGCCGCAGTTGCGGTCATCATCGTCATCATCATCAGCCATGTTGAATCCATTCGTTGGACAGCGGTCTGTTCCAGTGACTTCCTCCCATTCATGCTTCGCTTCCCGTGTTGCCCACTGTGACACTGTCCCGTAATATCAGGTTGATCGCTTGTGTACGCGGAACCTCCGCAGGCACCCAAAGAGGTCAGCCGCCGAGATTTCGCCCCTGACGTATAGCGCAAACATGACCCACTTTTTATTCCCCCCTTCCAGCTGTGTCCTTACACTTTGTCCCTGGTTTTGGGGAACGAAAACGCGAAAGCTGCGTAAGCCGCCACCAGTCGTCGCTCGAGACGCCAGTGAAATATCGGCCAGTAATCCTGGCCGCTTATGCTCATAGCTGCGGGCAGCAGAAATCGAACGCGATCGTTCGCTGCAGGAAACATGCAGGGCAGCCCGCTCGTGCGCTGCACGTCACCTGTCAGGTGTGCCTGCCTATGAGCGCGAAATCAAAGAGTGGCGGTCGAGCGAGCGCGCGCTCCGCGTCAAGCACCGCGTCCAGGGTTTTTTTTGTTTCGTTTTGTTTTCTTAAACACCGGACACACGCCAGCACGCCGAAGCAGGTCGTGCACGACTGACTTGGCGCATGGGCGACTATAGCGCTTCGCTCTTACGCGACACGACTGTTTGGCTGCCCGCATAAAGTAGCCTAGGCAGGATTGTGGCCCTACTAGGTGGCATTGAGGCATCCGTGCCGGAATTGATGCACCACAGGCGGGATTGAGGCATCCTATAGCTGACACTCTGGGCAGGGCTGAGTCTCTGCGAGCATGACAGGGGCACTCTGCAGGCAGGACTGGACAGGGCTGTGACATCTATAGGCAAGATTAAGAAAATTGTGGTACAGGCATCCTAGCTGGCATTGGGGCACCCTAGACAACGCTAAAAATAAGCTGCAGTTTGTAACAAGGGGCTATGCCTGTATTTCTCCTGCTGATCAGTCGCAATAGTAAACGAAATCAGATTTTTAATGTTTCACTGTATCAAACAAGCAAGAGGCATTAAAATGCTCCAACGTATAATTTCGGCCAATGAAATACCTTTAGTTTAGGTAACGAGGAAAGCTAACAGGGAACTAATTTTTCTCACGGAGTAATTCTGTGTGTAGCTGGCATTAAGGCATCCTGGCCAGAATTCATTACCTTAAGCGGCACTGAGGTATCCTAATCGGTATTAAGGGACTGTATACGGCATGCAGTTAAGCATTCTAGATGGTATTGAGGCATCCTATAGGTGGAATTTAGCATCCTGGGGCGGCATTGAGGTCAGTCGTCAGTTGATTAAAGGTCGATTCCAGCGAAATCGTAGTCATATGCAATTGCGTATTTGTCATGGCTATATTCACATATAGGGCCGTTGAAAGAATAAATGCTACATGACCACATTTTTGCCAACATAATAGTAAGATTTCAGCGCTATCAGACGACGATTTTTGCTTCTTGAACACACTAGACTTTTTTTTTTTTGTAGCGCTCGCACCTTCGACATCTTGCGGAGCATTGCCTATGCGCAGCAGGCGAGCGCGGGAGTTTTAGTTGACGACATACTACGCCGACGGTGACTCCGTCTTACCGCGGATAAAGTCTCTCGTCACATACGACCATCATCTATCTCGGAGAGAGAGTCTGCTATCGCTGTAAAGAAAAAAACAAACACAAAAAAATGCTTCGTTCGCAGAGAGCCGCATACTCGGCGCGCGAGAACAGTCCGTGGGTAACGCATTCTGCAGGCAAACGGCAATAATTTGGCTGGGATGACTTTCCTCTTGCAACTCGTGCGGTATGCCCTCGCTTGCTTATGTGCGCGCAACTAATACGTAGTAGGCGGTGCGATAATGGCGCAGGGAGCCCCCCTCCCCAACCCAGCGTACACATACATCCCCCTACGATCGTCCTTGTTCCGTAGCTGCGTCTTTTTGTTTCATCCGTGATCCGCGCGCTTCGCGATGTGCAGTTTTTCGAGGACCCGATTTCGTGTCGTAGTTTCTGCGCTGTATATTCGCGTAGCGTGTACAGTCTGTAGCGCGATTTGAAGGTCATCGCTTTCGTTCCGGCTTGATAGGATCGAGGAATTTTTCTTGGCGTGACGTTCACTGAATGCGCAGCAAACATGGCGGTCCAGGGCAGAGGAATCCTCCGCCCATAGCCAAGGTCATATATTCGTCGCAGCCTGGAGTGGTCACCTTCAAAATCGCATTGGACTGTACAATCGCATATCATTGTGTGGCTGGGCTCCCGATAAATCGAACTGGAAGGAGACCGAACTGTAGTTTGAATTGAGGGGAGCCTTCTTTGATAACCCTTACGTTGAGGGGACCAAAGCAGCACTTCGAATAAACGGTTAGTTCGAAATAAACGAGGCATCACAGTGCGCATGTGTTCCGTTGGCCCGATATAGCTGCTGTATGTGGCACGCGGTTGCCAGCCGTGACTTGCTAGGCATGCGAGCTTTTTCCAGAGAGGCCTTTCACTCGTAAAATGCCAAGTATTGTTCCATGCACGTCTGGCGACGCGAGTGACGGCTGTATATAGATCGCGCTCAGTGAACGCTTTCTTTTCCAGAGCGCCAGAAGGAGAATAAATGTGTACGCATAGCAGTTTCAGCGCTGCGCCATTTTTCTTACGATAGCACACGCACGCACAACAACAACATTAACGCAGCGATGCGGAACACACTGCGTCACACTTGGAGTACCGTCACGCAGGGTGTGATGTAATGTCACACAGGGTGAATGTCTCGAAGGGTGAATGTCTCACAGGGTGCAATGTATCACCCAAGTTGCAATGTCACCCAGGGCGAACGTCACGTCACTCAAGGTGCAATGTCACTCAGGGCGAAATGTCACCCAAGGCACAATGTCACCCAGGGCGCAGTCACCCAGGGCGCAATGTCTCACAGGGTGCAATGTCACCCAGGGCGAACCTCACGCAGGGTGCAACGTCAGACAGGGCCTAGCGTCACACCGCTGAACACCTTTAGGCAGGGTGTGGACACTACAAATGGTGTAGTGCTTCAGGGATCGGGCTGGTGTGCACCAGGAATCAAGGGCCGTTGGGCGCTGCCGCCGAAGCGGAAGGGGGGGGGGGGGAGGGGGTTGATTTGGCGGACACCGCCTGCATGGTCAATAAAAACGCTGACATGAGGGCATGTCCCCCTCTGAAAAAATGGTCAGCCTCATAAGGAGAGTATTTTCGACACACAAATTTCGATCAATGAAGTGGACCTCCACCCCCGGTCAATGAAATTGTCGATGAGAAGAGCGTGCATTGTGCTGAGCAACATTTTCAGACATAGTTTAAAATGCGTGTTGCGTGGTTGTCGTGATGTGTGCTAGGCAGCTATGCTAATTTTTTCTCACGTATTTTTGATCCGCGATGGAGTCTTATTGTGGTGGCGTTGAAAGTATGCGGCATATTTGTACACGTAAGCGATCACGTGTGCTTGGTGCAAATAACCTGCTACGTGTTCTTAGCGTAGCCTGACATTTGCGCAACGTCCGGACTCTCGCAGCGATAAGCGAAAGAAAACAGGATCAGCCAGGATCGAGATAAGACGACGCCACACGGGCCGAAATGTCGGATAAGGACACGATGCGCATGCAGTTTCATATTGAAGCAGTGCGGACAGTGTGCGCTGTCGGCGCCGGGATGTCCGACCTGAACATTTAAGAACTCCATTAAGGACGCTGCTGTCTGTGCGCGATAGGCGTCGGCTTGGTGGCTCAGCGAGAGGAGGCTGAATTTATGGCAGAGGCCTGACAGGCTGGTGTTGGAACTGTAATTGTAGTAGCGGCCGCTGCGGTGGCTCAGTGGTTGTGGCGCTCGGCTGCTGACCCGAAAGACGCGGGTTCGATCTCAACCGTGGCGGCTGAATTTCGATGGAGGCGAGATTCTAGAGGTCCGTGCACTGTGCGATGTCAGTGCACGTTAAAGAACCCCAGGTGGTCGAAATTATCCGGAGCCCTCCACTACGGCGTCCCTCATAGCCTGAGTTGCTTTGGGACGTTAAACCCCATAAACCAAACCTGTATTTGTAGTCGGCGCGCCCATGCAGGCCAAGCTCAGTGATGTTCTGTTAGGGGAATTTTCCCACTTGCAGGGAATTTCGGGAGTGAAATTTCTCGAAAATATATTTGTGGTGTATTGGGGAACTTTCGGCGGCCAAAATTTGCAGACTGTTGCCAGATTGCTGGATGATACAAGCTGCTGCAAGAGAATTAAAGAGGCCATAAATAGGGATTTTGGGTCTAATTCAGGAGTTTTCTCTTGCGGCGTGAAGCATAATTGGCTAAACTTAAGGATAACAACCCACTTTTCTCTGCTTCATCAGTTCTCCGTCGCTTTTTTTCCTCCGCTAATTGCTTAATAATAATAACAATAATTGGTTTTTGGGGAAAGGAAATGGCGCAGTATCTGTCTCATATATCGTTGGACACCTCAACCGCGCCGTAAGGGAAGGGATAAAGGAGGGAGTGAAAGAAGAGAGGAAGAATGAGGTCCCGTAGTGGAGGGCTCCGGAATAATTTCGACCACCTGGGGATCTTTAACGTGCACTGACATCGCACAGCACACGGGCGCCTTAGCGTTTTGCCTCCATAAAAACGCACCGCTAATTGCTTGCAGAACTGCCAATGGAGGTAGAGCTTATAGCAAGAGATTATTAGCGCTTTTCGGGTCGTTATTGATCTGAATTATTGTTCTTTTCCAACCTTTTGAAGTTGCAGCTGACGTGTATTACGATCACGGCGGGTGGCGTTTTATTTGTTTATTTATTGCGCCGCCGGGCTTATAGAGATACTCTTGTTTGTTTTATTCGTGTTTCGTTGTGTCTTGGCTCAACGGCTCTGTATTCGAAACATAAAACTGTTTCGCGCGTCATTCCTGCCATGCACAAACCTTACCACGCGCGCAGACACGAATTTGGGCTGTTTCCTTCCTTTCGTTGTCAAGTCTCTTTCTTTATCGCCGTTTCAATTCTCGTATTTGCGTAACCGCATGATGGACGGTTCGCTTTCACGTACCTCGGTGTGAGAACGGCAGTATTGCAAACTAAAACTTTAGAAATGCACACGTTATAAGTGAGGAAGACATTATATAGCGTTGTAAACGTGCCTTGAACAAGCCTGCGCCTTCAGTTTATGGGCAGTAAAAAGGACGAAAAGCCGTCCTAAAAGCACGCTGAACTTCCTTGTGCGCAGCTGTAATGATTCTCGAATAATGAGGCAAGAACATATATGTGTGTAAGCACATAGGCGCCGGCTTTAGCCTTTATGCCACCAGAGCGCGGTTTATTTTTTGGCTATTCAGTCTGCTGTAAGAACTTTCGAACACGTCGTTCGGACGCTGCAGGCTTGTGCGTTTCTGTCGATAATCTATAAAGTGTATATAATTAATAATAATAATAATAATTGGTTGTTTGGGGAAAGGAAATGGCGCAGTATCTGTCTCATATATCGTTGGACACCTGAACCGCGCCGTAAGGGAAGGGACAAGGGAGGGAGTGAAAGAACAAGGGAAGAAGGAGGTGCCGTAGTGGAGGGCTCCGGGATAATTTCGACCACCTGGGGATCTTTAACGTGCACTGACATCGCACAGCACACGGGCGCCTTAGCGTTTTGCCTCCATAAAAACGCAGCCGCCGCGGTCGAGTTCGAACACGGGAACTCCGGATCAGTAGTCGAGCGCCCTAACCACTGAGCCACCGCGGCGGATAAGTGTATATAATTAAAAACTTCGCGCAGAGTAACACGGGACGGGAGGGAGAAACACGAGCGTGCGCACGCACGCACGCACGCACGCACGCACACACACACACACACACACACACGCACACGCACACGCACACGCACACACACACACACACACACACACACACACACGCGCGCGCGCGCGCGCGCGCGCGAGCGCTCGTGTGTGTGTGCGCGTGTTCTCCCTCCCGTCCCGTGTTATTCTGCGCGAAGTTTTTAATTATGTCGCTACACCAACTGGCCCAACGTTCTACCCTACAAAGTGTATATATGTGGTCAAATATGCCTGGGCCAGCGTATAGGAGGCAGTCAACTTAAAGCGCAAGCCCGTTAGTCCATGGACTGTCTATAGATTGGCTACAAAAATTGTCCCCAGGCCTTTATATTTTCTGCTCAGGGTCTAAAAAAGTACGCATTTAGATTGTCTATGGACGGTCCATGCGGATTGTCTAAAGACACGTCCATCGATAAGGCCACTCGAAAAATGCATGGACTGTTTACGGAGGCGACCGTAGACGCCACGGGCCTTGTATACAGTTCTCCAGACTTCCCGGACTGTCTAGACAGATTTTTGTTCCGGAACTTCCGTTGCCGCGTTTCAGCGTGAGGAGACTTCGCGCTAGACTTTAGTAATATTTTTTTTTCATCTTTCGCGAGAGGCACATATTGTACGGGGATGCTGAGTTGACCCTCCTCTGAAAGGGTCAATTTAACCTCCTTAGTGGACGCAGCCTGTCTTTTGTAGCAAAGAAGTGCGCAGTGGGACACGGTGTCTGATTGGGCCAAGGTCGGTTATACAGACGCGTAGGGCTGCTTGCGCACGCGCTGCTCTCTGTTCGGAAGCAGACGTTGTAGGTTTAGCTAGATTAGATTAGCGACTCATGTATATGTATATATTTATCTTTCACTACGGCACTAACATCCCCTGGGCTCCCCGATTGTGTCATACAAAAGTCCTATAGTTAGAGCCGTTTAGTATGTCCGGTCATTTATCGGGAAAAAAATATAGAAAAAAAAGGGGGGGGGGGCAGCAGAGCATACGGAGGTAGTGAGAGTGGCAGATCGGGCTAGTTGGTAATTTTCCATAATGCGATACAGCGCGAATAAAGACGGGGACGAAGCGAGACAAGACACCACAGAGCTGACTTCAACTGAATTTTTATTGCGGAAAGGGGATATTTATACAGCAAATGGAAGGGAACGCATGATGCCGCTACTGCTGGAATTGATACGCGGGATAAGATATCTAAAGGCGAAAAGAAGAGGCTGCAACAGCGCACAAGGGTGACTGCTAATAACAAACAACAACGCAGTGCAAGTCAATGATGAACGATAAGACAAGGCACCGGCATTTTGCAACAAAAACACAACAACAAGAGCCAAAGGGCCTAAAACCGCAGTACAAGGCGAGGAATGAAACTAGGGAGCAAAAAGCAGGGCACTAACAATTTGCTAGGGGAAAATAAAGCAAAAAAAAGGGTAAAAAAGATCTAAAACCGTGCGAGAGAGACTAAAATTGCAGGGCCAAAAGGGGCAAATAAGAGGCTGCTCATGACATGGCGGCAAACACACCTGAAAACTACTAAGAGCCAAAAGGTTCTAAAATCGCTGAAAATCAAAACCGAATGAAGAAATCACCTAGATGACATCTGGCTCAAATAATCTACTTCTGGTTTCGTCAGGGCGATCGAGGGAGAGCTGACACAGTCCCTTTAGGCCCTTTGGCTCTTGTTGTTGTGTTTTTGTTGCAAAATGCCGGTGCCTTGTCTTATCGTTCATCATTGACTTGCACTGCGTTGTTGTTTGTTATTAGCAGTCACCCTTGTGCGCTGTTGCAGCCTCTTCTTTTCGCCTTTAGATATCTTATCCCGCGTATCAATTCCAGCAGTAGCGGCATCATGCGTTCCCTTCCATTTCCTGTATAAATATCCCCTTTCCGCAATAAAAATTCAGTTGAAGTCAGCGCTGTGGTGTCTTGTCTCGCTTCGTCCCCGTCTTTATTCGCGCTGTATCGCATTATGGGAGGTAGTGAGTTCGGACTCCATCGGCTGCATGCGTGGTTGTCAGTTCTGCTCTTTGTTATCTTCCATCTGAAAAAAAAAATCAGTATGCTAATTTCTCGCTGCGATCGATACACCAATATAATAGAAATAATACCATTATGCTTTGCTTGGTTTCAGTGACTTGTGTTCGCTTCTGCGCGTGTATACTGCGTGGTGATAAATTCTTCGATGCGCTTAGGAAGCAGGATAGGCACTCCATGCTACGCTGGTGAGTTTGGATGATGAGGAAGTATAGTCACATATTTGCCGAAGAAAAAGAATGTAGGCCCGATAGGATTTGCGAGGACGTCTGTAAGGGCAGTCGGTGGAAATACCCCCCCCCCCCCCCCCTCTCCGTGAGCCGAAGGTGACATCTGTGGGGTGGAATTTTGTCAGCGGTACAAGTGATGGACGCGCAGAGTAGATAACGTTTCTTTTGTTGTTTTTTGTGTGCGCGCGGAATGCGTGAAATGTGGTCGCTGTTATCGTGAACAATGAAGGGAAGTGACCGGGTGCTGGGAATCTCTTTTGTGGACCGTCTGCTTTTCGTAAAGGTGCTCTCGCCACCCGAGAGCGTGTAGGTACTCTGCATAGGTACTCTGTTGGGGCCGTTTCGTTTCCTCATCGCAGTTGAACAGCTTAGCACCTGACAAATGTCTCTCACTGTTTGTGTTCGGCTGGGGAAGTTTGATCTTCCTTTTCTTCGGCCTTTCCTTATCATCTCCTCTCGTTGTTTCTTTGCAACCGAGGAATTCGCACTTGGGCGTGACGTCACTAAGTCTCGCGCCGTCACAGCACTGGCCGCGTTGCCTATAACCCGCCTACTCCTCGAGTGGTACAATCTGTCGTTCCTAACTGACTCCTTCGTGCTTATTGCCCTTTTAAATGTCGAACACTTGTTTGTAGTTTCAAATGCTGTTTTCTTTTTTGCGTCGACGGTTATACTGTATGTGGGCTTAACCTATGGCTGTCCACCCCCGCTTCCCCCTTCCCGAGGTGGTGGTGGTAGTGGTTTGTTTAAAATAACATAAAAGGAAGGTAAAAGATTTTTGCTAGCCCCGGCATCTGCCATCACGTGCGGCGGCACCTGAGCTGGGGCAGCGGAAAGAAAGGATAGCAGGCAGGTGGGAGAAATGAAATAAAAGAGGTGAGGGGACAGAAGAAAGACATTGGGGGAGGTAAATAGTACACTACATAAAATAGATATACACTGCATAAAAACATTAAAAGTGAACACTATAAATGCAAAATAAATATACTATATACATTATTTACACAAACACCCCTTCCCGAGGAAAGAATACAGATCCGGCGTGAGACGCGACCTCTGGCGTCGTGTGCGGGCGGGAATAGCCAGAATAGCGAAGCGGCGCTTTTCCCGGTGGCGTGGCGTTTTTCTCGTTTCTTCGTTTTTGCTGACCTGTATTTGTTCTGCCTTTGACATTGCGCTCTGCCTTGGAGGCGGTCGACCTCCGGCGCCCACGGCGCTGAAGTCCGACGGGTTCCGTTGAAGACGTGATTCACAGTTCGTGTGTTTTTCAGGCTGTGTATACTTCGCTACCGCTTATGTCTGACGTTTTTTTATTCTCGACAGGAAATGCAGGGACCGCGTCCCAGGCACTTTCAAATTGCTTGCCTGTAGCTTCTAACCTGAAGTTCCATCGTTCGCTTTGAACGGATAGTAAATTCAGTCAGTCATTCGCTTAGTCAGTCGTTCAGTCAGTCAATCAGTCATTCAATCAATTGGTCAATCTGTCAGCCAGCCAGTCAATAAATCAGTCACTCATTGATTCAATCAAAATCAGTCAATCATTCAGTTTGTCAATCAGTCGGCCAGTCAATGAATCAATCAAAATCGGTCACTCAGTCAGTCACTCAATCGGTCAGTCATTCAGTCAGTCGCTCAATCGGTCAGTCATTCAATGAATCAATCAAAATCGGTCACTCAGTCAGTCATTCAATCAGTCACTCAATAAATAAATAAATAAATCAGTCAGTCATTTAGTGAATCAATCACTCAATGAATCAAAATAGGTCACTCGCCAGTCATTCAGTCAATCAGCCAGTCATTCGTTCAATCAGTAATTCACTCAATCAGTCGATCAATCAGTATTAATTCAGTCATTCGATCAGTCAGTCAAGGTTCGTGTGGCAGGCAGCAGTGGAGGGTTTGAATTATGTTAGTGTAAATTTAAACTCTCCGTGCTTCAGATGCGCGCCCTCGAGAGGTTTACGTGTAATAACTATAGACAAGGTATGTGATCCATGCTGAACGTAAAAGCGCGAAAAAACGAGGCCATAGAATAAGACAGACAACACCAGCGCTTGTGTTGTCTCTCTTATTCTATGTCCTTGTTTTTTGTGCTTTTACGTTCAGCATGGAAAACCAGGTCGCCCAAACGCGGCCATTATTGTATGTGATCGTACACGCGTTGCAAGGTCGGAATGTGTGGTATATAGCGGCGAACAATTCTTTGGCTGCCGAGACTAGGGGAAATCAAAGCGCGGACTGTTGGCAGCGACGGAGTTTTAGTTGACACGGTCACGCACGTTTGAAACGTGAGCCCCCGCACGCCTCGCTGCATGCAACCGTGCTGCTTCTAAACGCTATCGCGTTGCCTATGCGCGCAGGAACGCGGATGCTAAAGGCGTATTCACTCGCTGCCGAGGCACTGCGCCCGCACGCAGCGGCTTCTCTTCACACCTGTAATAACCGAGGTATGCATACACGCTAGGGCTGTCAGTCAACGCTTGAGGAGCTGTTTCTGATCACCGGGGACTGTCTTGGCGTATATCGTGAGCGACTGGTACGCGCGGTATGCGGTTGCAAATGCACGTGCCTGCATCGTAGGGCGTTATTGACGGGGAATTTGAAGAGCGCTTGCGAGCAGTTCCACGTGGCGTCGCCGTCATCCCTTGCAAAAATGGTCTGTAGACAGTGTATAGATTTCTTATAGACTTTGTATATTTCTTTTTGTCCATTCATAGTCTGTAGACTGTCTATTGACAGAAGTCTACTAAAAGTGTATGGCGATAAATGTGTACGTTGTCATAGACTTTGCCTATAGACTGTTCTCTAGGGTTTGTCTATAGACTTTATAGACGGAAGTCTACGGACAGTCTATAGACTGTCAGAAGTGTTTTTTTTAAGGGATCGGCTGAGCTTTCGACGGTCGTCCACATTTTCTTCGCGGAGCAGTCTTGTTTCGAGACTGCGGACATGTATACGCAGTGCTGTCGCTGGACCAAAAATTCTCCAATGTCTTGAGCACGAGCCGTTGAACATTTAGCATAGCGCAGACTTGTTGATGCAGACGTAGATAAACAAGCCAGGCATCTGCTGCGCATGCGCAGTTTAAGTCAGCGAGAGAGGTCATTGTCCTGTCACCAGCGTAACGCGTATGGTGACCGAGACAGGATTGGAAGTCGGCGAGTATAGACCGCGCGCGCAACGCTACGCCTTCGAAGCTTTTCCGAATGCGTTTTTCTTAACGGCGCGGAGTTTCAGTGGAGTCGTCCCCCTGAAAGACAAGCGGTCGACGATAGTTCGAACCTCCCGCATTTGCGCGCGTTTCAGCTGTCGTGCGGGCTCAGTGGTTATGGCGCTGGGCTGCCGAGTCGGTCGAAAGACGCGGGCTCGATGCCGGCCGTGCATGGCGGTCGCATTTCGATGGAGGCGAAACGCTATAGAGAACCGTTACAGTGCGATGTCAGTGCACGTTAAAGAACCTCAGGTAGTCGAAATTATCCGGAGCCCTCCACTACGGTGTCCCTCATAGCCTGAGTCCCTTTGGGTCGTTAAACTCCGTAAAACCTAAAACCGAGTTGCGCCTGTTTTTGTGGGCGTACGTGCGGTCTTCATTTAATTTTGGGCTTATTCGACAAAATCTCCGGCGTTATTCGTACAGTGTGCAGGGGTGGGGGATGGTGGGTGGGGAGGGGGGTGGGTAGGCTTGAGTGGGTACGCCTGAGGCTGATGTCTTGAAGTCTAAAACATGGCGCAGCTTCAGAAAACTTTTCGAGGCGAAATGGCGGAGTCTGCAGCGCGTGTATTTTTTTTTTTTTTCTGGGCGCGTGTTGGAGCATCCGTATAGCTCTTGCATAGTGGTAGGTATAGTACAGTGGCTCGGCTCTCGCGAAGCAGCACCTGCACAGCATCTCTGGGCAGCTGTGCGAAGCAGAGGCGGCCGTTAGTCACAGCAGCTGTGCGTGTGTATACCGGAACAGGCGGGGACGCGCGGTGTTTTGTATTCACCGTCTGCTCTTCGGCCCATAATTTTTGCGTGGAAGTTTTTCCTCTGCCGCGCACGGGTAGCGGCGGTATTAAAGGGAACACCCTTCGAGCGTTCAACCAATGGTTATTCCAGGAGTATGAGTGACGCGCTCACTTTTTTATTTATTCATTTTTGTCTGAATAGTTTTTCTCCGAACGAGCAGTACGCGTTGTCGGGCCCAGCATAGCTATTTAACAGGTTTAAACCGATCAACCAATCAAAATAAATGAACAGAGGCTTAAAAAGAAGAAAAACCCACGAGGTAGTTTAAGATCAAAAACTAATTACAAAACTAAAGTAGGCATGATATGCCTGGTGTAAACGGACAAAACTATAATGTCGGGGTACGCGCATAGGATGTGGATGCCATAAAAAGTGCCGACGTACAGAAAGAAAAAAAATAAAATAAGCCCCGGATCACTTCTCTTTATTACCGCGGTGGCTGAGTGGTTATGGCGCTCGGCTGCTGTCCCGAACGACGCGGGTTCGATCCCGGCCGCGGCGGTCGAATTTCGATGGAGGCGAAATGCTCGAGGCCCGTGTACTGTGCGATGTCAGTGCACGTTAAAGAACCCCAGGTGGTCGAAATTTCCGGAGCCCTTCCCTACGACGTCTCTCGTAGGCTTAGTCGCTTTGGGACGTTAAACCTTCATAAACCTAAACCAACTTCTCTTCATTAAAAAAAAGAGTATTTATTTTGCAGTGGCAAAAAAGCGCCACTGACCTTCTACTCGGCTTCGGGCCGGGTTGCTATAAAACGTGAACCAAGGACAAACGTAATACATAACAAGCCCGAAACAGTGCAGTGCAGGACTACTCGTACGATTGCAGCCTCGCAGCCACGCGTCCCTGCACAAGAAATTCCCCTTGCAAGAGGTGACCCGTACACAGCAGATTACCGAGAGAGAATGGGCGGCGCATCAACAACCGGACACAAGCAGAGGAGTCGAGGGTCAGAACCTTGTGCGAAGAAAGAATCTGGCCAGAACTGCTCCTTGATTGTCAGCTGAGCTCCACCGCCGCGCTGCTGCTGCCCACGTAATGACAGAATTGCCAATATTCGAAGGGGCAGCTTTAAAATGCCTTCACGTGTTGTCCGCAGAACTACACTATAACTGTTAACCAGTGAGAACCGGTTTTTCTTTTTTTTTCAGTTAGCACTAATTGCCGAGGATTATTTCGACATTGAAAGAGGATTCGGCACAATTTACTCAGATGTGCAGTCGGTATCAGTTTCTCAATATTACCTAGAGGGAAAGCACGCACCCTAAACTGTAATGCGCCTGCACGGGAGTAAAAAAGGGAGTAAACTCTCCTCTGGCACACTACCTTTTATAGAAGGGAGTGAGATAGATGACAGCCTACCCCCTTTTTTTACTCCTTTCTGTTTTAGAGTGCTGGCGGCACTGCGCTTCGTCCATTAAGGGAAGGCGCAGGAATACCGGGGAGATGAGGTTTCGTACTCGGCTTGGCTATTGTTGGGCGTGAAACGTGGATTTGGCTATAAGTATACGACTCTTCTCGCGGCAGTTGAACTTCGATGAAATGCTGCGAAAGTTTCCATACCGGCCTAACACTCGCGGTAAATTCTTTGAAGAAGGGGAAAAAACGCACTGTTACAATAACTTAATATGCGCGCAAACAGGAGCATCGCGGCGGAACTGCCGGTTCAAAGGCAGAATCCAAGTTTTTGCCCAACTCTATAGCCAAGCCAACTAAGAAACCTCGTCTTAATAATAATAATAATTGGTTTTGGGGAAAGGAAATGGCGCAGTATCTGTCTCATATATCGTTGGACACCTGAACCGCGCCGTCAAGGAAGGGATAAAGGAGGGAGTGAAAGGAGAAAGGAAGAGAGAGGTGCCGTAGTGGAGGGCTCCGGAATAATGTCGACCACCTGTGGATCTTTAACGTGCACTGACATCGCACAGCACACGGGCGCCTTAGCGTTTTTCCTCCTTAAAAACGCAGCCGCCGCGGTCGGGTTAGAACCCGGGAACTCCGGATCAGTAGTGGAGCGCCCTAACCACTGAGCCACCGCGGCGGGGCCCTCGTCTTCCCGGCGTTTCCGCTTTGGGTAAAGTGCTCTTTTTTTTTAAGAAAACTCGCATAAATGATAGACGTTGGCGCCAGATTTCCCTCTATGGGTAATATTGAGGAACTCTCCGATCTATATTATGCGTCCAGTATGCACTCTTGCGGTATTTAGGTGGTCCCATCCGACCCCACCCATTTATTTATACGCGTAGTCTATTTTGCTGTCTCGCAGCGTTTAAAAAAAAATGCGCGGGAAAGACGGGGGGACGCAGTTGTCTCCCTTGTCTCGGGCACCTGTCAAACTGCGCGCAGCTGCGCCCTCGGTAAATACGACGAGTGGTCAGCAACCCTTTTGTGGTCACTTTCATCGATCGGTTGCGGCGAGGCCCCCGCGCGCGGCCTCTCTCTCTGTGGCCAGAAGCTGTAAATTTAATCCGAAGTCAGGAAGTTGCGCTACAGTTGGGGATCCAGTTTTTCAGTTTTTCGAGCTTGACGCAGTCTGAAGCTTGTTGAAGTTTGAACTTTAGTTTATTTCTTAAAATACGTGAGAAATGCATGCATACACTATGGCAAGACGGGCGAGCTGGTGGTACATACTTAGGGGAAAATAGCGCAAAAGACGGGGAAGTGAAGAAAACAGGACCAGCGCTAACTCGCAACTGAAGGTTTATTCACAGGTTTATTCAGCAGCCCGTCGGTTTGCCTGCATGACAGTGAAGTTCGGTTCTTCGATCCCGCATAGGTACACGTTTGTTTGCTTTGCTATTTTGTTTGACTGCGCTGTTTTTATATTCCTTGTCTCCTGTGAATAAACCTTGAGTTGTGAGTCAGCGCTGGTCCTGTTGTTTTCTTCACTTGTCCCCGTCTTTTGAGCTATTTTCCCTTAAGTATGCATACACTGATTGATCACACTGAAAGAGGCCCCAGAGCAGTATGCTGTATTGGGACCTCTTATAATAAAATCGATAAACGAATGACAATTTTTAGCAGTAGCAACCGCGAACAGTAATGAGTTAAGGCATATCAGGTAAACACTATGACGTATTATAGGTCGACGGATGAGATTAAGAGGTTTGCGAGGGGTAAGGTGGCCGCGGCTCCCACAGGACATGCAGGGTTAATCGGAGAGATATGGGAAAGGCCTTTGGCCGGCATTGGACGTAGTAAGGCTGACGAAGGTGATGAAAATTTACGGTACACAAACACATTGTCAGTTGTCGGAAGAAAGCTCAACCGAGAAATAGATGCGCCACGGATGCGGGTCAATTAAAACTTTATCTGCAAAAAATCGCATTCCACAGCCTCTTGACGCTGTGCGGCTGTGAAGTTTTCTTTCAGTCTTTTTTTTTTTAATATACGGCGTTGTGTTGTGTTGCCTTATGAGGTCTTCGTGCGGACAGAAGTCTTCGTGTGGTTTGAATCTAGTTATAAGAGCAAAACATGGTCTCCACTGTCTCAAATCAAATGTCAAGGGTCCAGGTCAGGTGCCTGATGGTCATAGTCATATGATCACGCGGTCATACCACTATAGCTTGGGCCATACCACCAAGCAGTTAAGTTCGGTTTGACCTTGTGAGGCATTGAAGGTCACTGTCTCATCCACATCGATATCGGAAGTTATACCCCTACGAGTAGGGCTCTCGCTCTAAAACAAAAAAAGCTGCTTGTTCATAAGGGCGGGTTATGATTGGCGGTAACATTCTGGGGATTAACGAATACTCGCCAGTGGTCCGGAGTTCCCGGGTTCGTACCCGACCGCGGCGGCTGCGTTTTTATGGAGGCAAAACGCTAAGGCACCCGTGTGCTGTGCACACGATGTCAGTGCACGTTAAAGATCCCCAGGTGGTCGAAATTATTCCGGAGCCCTCCACTACGGCACCTCTTTCTTTCTTCTTTCACTCCCTCCTTTATTCCTTTCCTTACGGCGCGGTTCAGGTGTCCAACGATATATGAGACAGATACTGCGCCATTTCTTTTCCCCAAAAAACCAATTATTATTAAGTAAAAATAAACTAATGAAATTCCTTCTATGTATGCTTTCATCTTGACGTTCTTCCCACTTCCTTTGGTTTGTGTTTTTCTCCGGCGAGTGTTCGTTTGTCTTGATGGAACGAACTATTCCATCGCGGGACGATGTTTCGTCGACCCGTCTGCTGGAAGGCGGAACTGTGGACGATACGTCCGCCTTGGTATCCCGAGTCGACTGCGCTTATCGACAGGAGCTAAAAATGGTCTATACAGAGGCTGACGTGCCTTCGCGTATTGCTCTCTGTTCTTGTAATTCTGTTTGCCCGAAGTCTGCGCACTTCGGGCCGCAAGTTTATTAACTCTATTTCATCGGTACGAGGGATGAATTCGGTCGGGGAAAAAAAATTAACTGTACGGGCATGGGAAGCCCTTGACTTCTGCGTTATAAGTAACAGCAGGGCAGCCGATGCAGTGGCATGCGTATGTTGTACTTATCACTTGTCACTCTACGTCTGTACGAACACATATGTCAAGCTGGCGGCAGTGTCTAAAATACGAGGGAAGTTTTTAGCTGACGTTGACCTTCTGGGGCGATGGTGGATTAAACGTTTCCATTTAAATGTCACAGGCACCGCAGACTTGTGTGTGGGGGGTTCGGAGTTCGATCCCCAGTGCTGTCGGGTATACCCACCGGTTTTCCGTTGGGTATACAAATGTTCCCCTGGCCTGGCGCTTGGCCCACCTTGTGTGGAATGCTTGAAAAAAAAAATGGCTCTTTGAGCTCACTTTGCATGGATCGAAAACGCCTTGTGCCGTGGAACTCTTCATAATTCATAATTGATTTGACACAGGTGGAGCAGTTGCCGATAACAGACCCCGCCTGTACATTTAACACAGCCGCCAAGCTTTGGGGAATGTTAATTTTGTTGTTGGTGTCGTCGTGCTCATGAGAAGGGGAAATTAATCGCTTGGTCATTTTAGATGGGGTATTCATTTATTCATCTAGTCATACTGTTAGCCTGATCACAGGCTGTTACAGGAAAAGGTGAAATTGAAGCCCAAAAAAATACAGGAACAAATATAATATTGCGTTTATATGCGTATTGGGCGTTATATTGTGTGTTGCATGGATATATTGCGCGTTAAAGTCGACTACACGCCAACCTTTAGTGCACATTAAAAAAAAAAGAAAGCTGCACCGATCAGGAAAGATGACGCCCGTATGGAAGAAAGAAAAATAGTGGCACTAACCTTTTTTTGTGTCTGTGCATAATAGGAAAATATTTCATACAGTGGTTTGTGCTCTTTGATGACTCATGTACTCGAGCGTTTGCCGACCATAGTTTGTGTATCCTCGGGGTACTGGCGTGCCACCGAGAATGATGTCGTGCGTTGCACGTTAGCTTCGCCACAATCATCATCATCATCGTCATCATCATAATCCAGATTGCGTCCCCTGCAGGACAGCGGTCCAGCCCTCCAATTCATCGCAATTTGTCGGCTTCCTGTGGAAATTACGTGCATTTGTGGACAAAACATACCCCCCATTCCTTTGTCTTCCGAAGCTTGCCGCTTTGGGGGCGCCACCTGACTGGGCCGGTCACGACAGCTAGAGGGCTTTGTCAGGTGGCGCCCCCATGCAGAGCGGCACGCTTCGGATTGAGAGGGGGGGTCTCTTACTTTTGCCCACGACTGTGCACTACACCCTTTACAAGCAAATTTTCTAATCTCTATTCCGCTGGAAATAATTGGAAATTTGTTAGTGTACTTGAAATCAACGCAAATGGTTATAAAATAAGCAGCACTCTTTCTATTAACGGCCAAGTGATAGTAGTAGCGGCAACACTAGTACCAGTAGCAGTAGTAGTAGTTGCATTACCATATCAGCTGCAGTTGTAGAATTAGTAGTATTAGTTGTAGGAGTATTGGTGCCATCAGCAGCAGTAGTAGTAGCAGAAGTGATAGAAATATTGCTAGTAGGAAAGCAGCTCCCAGTAGTAGTAGTAGAAGGATTGGATTGTAAAACATTTATTGCGTCGAGAGCAGGTTGCAGGAGACACATGCTAGGTGGCCGCTAGCCCATGGCTGGCGGCGACCTCATTGGCCGGCTCGATTGCCCGTACTTGAATCTTATAGGGTCCGAGCTGACCAGCACGGCCTCCCACCGCTCGGGAGAAGGAAGGGAGCTGTATCAACTCCGCCGGAGGCGGATCATTTGCGCAGTTCCAGAGAATATCTGGAAAAGCAGCGCTGAACAGACGAGGACAGAGACGAGGCGACAAGGACGGGCGCTGAAGTATTGTCGCCTCGTCTCTGTCCTCGTCTGTTCAGCGCTGCTTTTCCAGAAAACTATGTACCAACACGCCCAACTCGCCGCATTATCCAGAGAATATGGTCGCATGTGGCCCTGTCACCACATTTATGGCAGTTTGGGAAGATAAAAAATAAATATTGTTTTTTTGGGGAAAGGAAATGGCGCAGTATCTGTCTCACATCTCGGCGGACACCTGAACCGCGCCGTAAGGGAAGGGATAAAGGAGGGAGTGAAAGAGGAAAAGGAGAGAGGTGCCGTAGTGGAGGGCTCCGGAATACTTTCGGCCACCTGGGGATCTTTAACGTGCACTGACATCGCACAGCACACGGGCTCTCTTAGCGTTTCGCCTCCATCGAAGCGCAGCCGCCGCGGTCGGGTTCGAACCCGGGTACTCCGGATCAGTAGCCGAGCGCCCTAGCCACTGAGCCACCGCGGCGGGTAGTCGGAAGATGACATCCTATAACGGGTACGTGATGCTATGTCGCGCCGCGTTTCAGCGTTGCCAAGCTCGCCGCCGCATTGGCGTGAGTTGCGGGAACATGCTCACGTGCGCGCCCTTTTAAAAGCCTCTCTCTCTCTCTCTCCATTTTCCATTTCCCCTCCCGGGCGTTCTCCGAGTGTCGTCAGCGCCGCGCCGAACCGGTTCGCTCGGGGTATATTGTACGCTCTAAATGTCTGGATGCCTTCCAAGCCGCCGGCCTGCCTCTTCGTGGGTGTTGCACAAACTATGTATGAGGAAGGGAGGGCCTCCGGACAGCGCCTTGAGAAGGACGTCGCACGTGCAGACAGCTGGGCCGAGCGAGCCTTTGCCCCGAAGCGCGCGAAAATGAGTTTTCTCGGAAAAGAAAGAAAGCCGCCCCAGCTACGCGAGCGGTTCAGTAGATGTGGCTCATGTAAATGCGGGCGTAGTTACGAAGTGACTCTCCCCTTCCGGGGTCGTTTTTTAAGCGGAAAGAATGCGCAAGGGGGGCGATTGATTGTGAAATAGCCGTTGCGGAAAGCTTGCTATAGTGTTGAGTTGCGCTTTCTCATTTGACCGAACGATAAGGCGCTGTCGTCGGCTACTATATCTGCGGGCAGGTGGTGACAAAGTGGCTGTTTTAGAAATCGGTTTAACAGAAGATTCCTGAGGGAGATCAGCGCGGAGCTCCGGGGGTATTCCACTATTTTTTTTTTTTTTAGTGTCAAAGCTCTATTGCGATGGGTAAACCCCGAGCGAGACCTTGCGATGTATGTGGTTTCGTGCCAGATAAATAAACAAATGAATAAACAAATTGGGTATTTCCGCAACTGCATGGGTTTCAAACGGATCAGCTTCCATGGCCTGTGCACGAGAGCGCTATGCCATCGCCGCAGCCGATCATGCCTCGTGTTAAACTGCAGCAGACTTTCGCGCTGTGCATATTGCACGTCGTCGTCTTCGTGAGCTGATACTGCTATCAAACCAATATACACATTCTCGCGCTGTGCATTGCACAACGTCTTCTTCATCAGCTAATACTACTATCGAACTAATATCGTCGCCAGATGTGCTGACGACCTAGCAAAGCAAAATCATGAGCCAACCAGGCTAAACACTACTCGGTTTAACTACCGTCAAAACGCTATCACTTTTTTCGCTACGTAAATGATGGAACACTGCTTCGCAGCAGTAATCGTTATTATATTCATTCATTCATTCATTCATTCATTCATTCATTCATTCATTCATTCATTCATTCATTCATTCATTCATTCATTCATTCAACGAAGCTGTCCTTGTACCTTCTGGCTTAGGCTGTGCGCGAGTGTGGCGTTGGGAACTAGGCAGCGGTGCCGATTTTTGCTGTGGGCATGGAAATTTGCCCATTGCCCTGTCATACTCGGAGCGACGCGCCCTTATAAAAAAATTTTGATTGACACAGGTTTGCTGCTGTCCGAGAGCCAATCTCATCATTCCGTTCTTTGGAGTTATTTTCGCTTCCTGCAGTCGTTTCTTGACCCGCCGCGGTGGCTCAGTGGTTAAGGCGCTCGACTACTGATCCGGAGTTCCCGGGTTCGAACCCGACCGCGGCGGCTGCGTTTTTATGGAGGCAAAACGCTAAGACGCCCGTGTGCTGTGCGATGTCAGTGCACGTTAAAGATCCCCAGGTGGTCGAAATTATTCCGGAGCCCTCCACTACGGCACCTCTTCCTTTCTTCTTTCACTCCCTCCTTCATCCCTTCCCTTACGGCGCGGTTCAGGTGTCCAACGATATATGAGACAGATACTGCGCCATTTCCTTTCCCCCAAAACCAATTATTATTATTATTAGTCGCTTCTTTCTTGCGTTTTAATCCTTTCTGCGAATGTTGGGAAAATTGTGCGATTTTCTTTGCAGCCGTATCGCAGCGCTCTGGTGTATGCTGCTGGTTAACTATACTCCCCTTTTTTGAAACCTGCCCTACTTTGGTGGAATCTGCTAAACGCGTTGGATTCCTTGGAGCGTGCATTTCATGGCTATGCTCTTCTGGGGCAACGCTGTTGAGAAGCGTTGAGCCGTACACATGCATGGCGGTGTGCATTAAACGGCCATTATTGTTTTCTCAATTTCATCCGCCCACCTAACTGTCTGCCGCCCCCTGGTACGCTTAACTTCTCTTGGAATCCACTCCGTTACCCTTAAGGACCAGCGGTTGTTTTGCCTTCGCATTACACTCCCCGCCCAAACCCATTTCTTCCTCTTGATTTCGACTAGGATGTCATTAACACGCGCTTGTTCCCTCACCCACTCTGCCCACTTCCGGTCTCTGAACGTTACACCTATCATTTTCCTTTCCATAGCTCAGTGCGTTGTGCTTAACTTAAGCTGAACCCTTTTCGTTAGCTTCCACGTTTCTGTCCCATGGGCGCAGCTGGCAAAGGACACGGTTAATTGGAGAGACATGGGAGAGGCCTTTGCCCTGCAGTGGGTGTAGTCAGGCTGGTGACGATGACGATGATTGTATTCGGGGCAAAAATGCAGTAATTTGGTGATGCGAGTTTTTGAGTCGATGCGAAACGAGAAGGGTCATCTAGTTTCCGTGCCTGCAGGCTAATGCCGTGTCGCGATATCCACAATTAGAAGGGGGGGGGCTTTTGTATTTCAGAATTTGGGCAGCTGTTCTCGCGAGTCTGACGCGTCTGATTTGCGTAATACGGGCTTTCTTTCCACGCGTACGCGATTTGACGTCACCTGACTAAATAGTTGGGCGCTGGCACGTTTTCAAGTTCATTGCATAGTCATGTTGCTTGTAAAGCTGCCTCTGCCTCTCGTTAGAATACAGCGTCTTTGGACGGCTTCTCTTATGCTTACAGGTACCACATTTTCTGCTCAGCCTCCTGAATGGAGCGCGATAGCCGAAGGCTGTCGTGTACTGGCGCTCACGTGTCAGCAGCCTGCTGTGTGGATTTTTGGCTAGGTCATGTCACTTCTGGTCCTATGCCGACAGAACTGTTTTACAGACACGAACGTAACTCAAATGTGCTCAGCGTGAGTGTTGTGTTCTCATTCATAACGGAACTTCCGAAACGGTCTTAACTGGCTTCACCATCTCAGCCGAAGGCTGGAGAATGGTTATTTTGAACTTATGGTCGTCTTTGGCTATGCTGATAAAACTAGTCCAGTCAGTCTGTATTGCTTCGGATCGGTACAGCACGCAGTGTTATGCACAGGGTGTGCAATGTTATTCAGTGCATGCGCACTCTGTATCTGGCTCGGCAGACGTCTTGGTTAAGCTATATGCTTAAAGATTTCGCTTGCCTAACGTGGTCTAACTTACATTTGTTTGAATTTATTTCAACTAATATGAAACACCTCGTGTATGTAGCCTGTATCCCCACCACGGAGCGTGGTCAGCGAGGGACCGGTTGACCACTTATCAGAGTTACCGGCTTACCCACCGGCCGACAGGTCCCTATATCCCGCACGCACGAAATCTCCTGACGCCAGCTTCAAACGTACGCTTTCCCGAATCCCGCTGTTCTCTCTACCCACCCTCTACTCTCCCAGCTGCAGATTCTGCGGCGGGCAAGCTACCCTATTCCACACATGATGTGCATGGGCTTGCCCTATCACCACCTTCGGCTTAATCATTACCGATTGAGGAGTAGTGAGAGACTGCGCTGCGCAGCTCGAAGCCGAGTCTCGGCTCCTCCGACGGGCTGGCTGGCTCGCCGAGGCGCATAAGCTCTTGGCCATCCGGCGGAGTTGCTTTATGCTCTGCCCTTCCCACTCAGCTAATAAAGTTTGTCTCTCCGTTTCTGTCTTCGATAGCGTTCTCACGCCTTTTCCTCTTTTTTTTTCCCCGTCCGCAGGTGCACGCGCACATCATCAGCTCGCTGCGCAAGGAGATGCCGTCCATGTTCGGCAAGGACAGCAAGAAGAAGGAGCTCATCAAGGGCCTCAACAACCTGTACGCCGAGATCCAGCGCGAGCAGCAGATCTCGCCGGGCGACTTCCCGGACCTGCGCGAGATGCAGGAGAAGCTGGCGCAGCACGACTTCACCAAGTTCCACGCGCTCAAGCCGCGGCTGCTGGAGACCGTCGACCGGATGCTGGCCGAGGACATCGCGCAGCTCATGGCCATGATCCCGCACGAGCAGACCGAGCAGCGGGAGGAGGCCGTCGTCAAGGGGGGCGCCTTCGACGGGCTCGAGCAGAGCCCGTTCGGCTACGGCCGCGGCGAGGGCGTGGACGCGGGCTCCCTGGAGCCGGACTGGATCGTGGCCCGGGAGCGGTTCAAGTACGACGAGCTGTTCAACGCGCTGGGCCCCGTGGACGGCAAGATATCGGGCGCCGCGGCCAAGGGCGAGATGGTCAAGAGCAAGCTGCCCAACTCGGTGCTGGGCAAGGTCTGGAAGCTGTCGGACCTGGACAAGGACGGCATGCTGGACGCCGACGAGTTCGCGCTAGCCATGCACCTCATCAGCGTCAAGGTGGCGGGACACGACCTGCCCCTCGAGTTGCCCGAGCACCTGGTGCCACCGTCGAAACGGCCATTCGCGGCCGCTTAGCTGAGGAAGAATAAAAGAGAAGTTGCTGTTTTGTGCATACACGGCGGCAGTCGCGGGGCCGCCGGGGTACACCCTATGCTGCCTGGTGTACGCCACCACGTCCATCATGACGGAGTGGTGTACATCTGCGCAGCTTAAGAAGAAGAAAACAGTCGTTGCCTGCGGCACTTAAAAAGTGCGTTCCGGGAGCAACTTTATCGCGCGCACTCTGTCACGAAGTTGATGAAGAAGATCACGTTGAGCGTGTGTGCGACCTTGTTGTTTTGTGTGGAGCGTACCTGCTTAACGTGTCTAAGCCTTTGCTGCCTTTTTCACTTCGAGAAAGAGAGAGTCGGTCGGCCCATCTATGGAGACGAGACGGGTAGCGCCGGTGCCTTTGCGCGCGTCTGGGTCCACGTTTGAATAAAAAAAAAGGAAGGTGTACGTGTCGCACTGAGCTTGTCCGTGTTGTGTATGTAGACCCGCACGACTGCCTTGGCGTAGGGCGGGCGCGCAGGCAGGTGTTACGCAAGTGCTGTCTCCACACCGGGCGTGTACTGCGGAAGACGAGAGCTTGCGCATGCCTCCTCTTCGCGTACGTGTCCACAAGGCATGCACTTTGACTTGCACATGATGCGCAGAGCAAACAAAGAAAAAGGTTTATGATTCTGAGTGCAGCTCTACAGCGGGAGCAGTAGGTTTCTTGCCCGAAAAACTAGCGTGGCGTTCATGTCAAGCTGCTGCTGTTGTGTTCTCGAGAATGTGGCACTTACTCCAAAGCGCACTGACCACACAGCGAAGAATGTTGTGCCCACAGAAACATGGCACATATCCGAGAGGAACATGTGCCACGCATGCAGTGGAGATTGTTGGATCATCGAGAACATTGGCACATCAACGAGGGGGTACAAGCATGCTTTGACAAAAGTGTGAGAAGCATACAAACTGCCTTTTTTGGTAGGGTGCAAGGGGGCGAGTTATAGGCACCGAGGGTGCATTTTTTTTTTACCGTGATAGAAACGATGGCTGCTCGAGCAAGAATTGTTTTGCTGATGTCATCAAACTGTGAAACACAAACCTTTGCTATTTGATAAAAGTCGACAAAATTATGAAGGTACGATGTCGCCATTGTCGATGGATGGATACGGCTGAACCCTTTATATCGGGCGGTGGCTCAAGCCACCTAGCCATGACTTATGAAAAAATTTTTACTCTTGTCTTGATTTTAGCCACCAATCAGATAACCTTCGCTTGGTAGCTTCTACCCGCTTAAAATCCACTTTCCCTTCACTACCCCTAAACCCCAATGCCTTGGGTAAGTCATCCCCGCTGCCTTCCACTGTAGGGTGAATCCCTTTACAGAAAAGTATCAAGTGTTCAGCCGTTTCCTCCTCCTCACCGCACGCAACGCACAACGTGTCTATCTCGTGGTACCTGACTCTCAAACAACAAAGAGCTTCCCCTACAATTATCACAGATATTTTCTTTGGCAATTTCCTGCTTAAAAATCCTGTATGTTCCCAGTGCTGATTTCTTCAGCAATCCTGTTTTCCACAGAGCTCTCTCTGTTTCTTTAACCTTTTTCTTAACTGATAATTGCTGATTTGCCCCCCTACTGCTGTCCAGATATTTGCTTGTCAATTTTGTCCAGATATTTGCTTGTCAATTCGCACTCGAGCGCCTTCTCTTGACTGTGTGCACTCACAGCAAAACAACGTTAATAGCAAAAGTATTCCTGTGACGCGATTTTACTACTACTAGCGTGTAGCTTCACTGAGTACCGCCTCTGGGGCGCTTCGACGTAATCGATATCTCTATGAGGGGCTTTCTTCAGAAAAAAAAAATGGTTTTGGCGTCGTCATTTGTCGTTGATATTTGTCGGTGGAGCGCCAGTATAATTCGGAAATCGCGCTTGTTACTGCGGAAAGTGACGTAATCAGTACACATTTATGTTGCTTCTCTGGTTGCGACATCCCTCCTAGTCATCGTACTGGATAAACGGTAAGTGTAAAGTTAGACTGAAAAGAGCTCCTTTTGGCGAAGAGTTAATGCACGGAGTTCATCTCCTTCAGTCGTCATCATCCCGAAATGTTGCTTGATAATAATAATTGGTTTTTGGGGAAAGGAAATGGCGCAGTATCTGTCTCATATGTCGTTGGACACCTGAACCGCGCCGTAAGGGAAGGGATGAAGGAGGGAGTGAAAGAAGAAAGATGAGCGGAGTTTCGCTACTCGAGCTAGCGTCTTCGCAAAAGCAGCCAGGCTGCATGGCTTGCTTCTCAGTCGTGTAATGTAACACTTATAGCTCCCCTTAAGCGCTAAATCTCTGTTAAGGTAAGGAGAACCCTTGACTCCGCCTTCCAATTCCAAGACCTTTTGGTCTTTGGGAAATCGTAAGAGGTCTGCGATACGAGTGAGAAGCAAACCGTGCAGCCCGGTTACTTTTGGCAAAGTCTGTACGTTTTAGAGTTATCAAGGTATGTATAGAGGCCCCTGAAAATAAAGCAGTACAGTACCTAAAGTGCTCCAACAGAAAAAATATATATATATATATATATATTGCTAAAAATAATCGCATCGTTATGTATGGTTCATTTTTACTCTGAGTGAGCCCATGCGAAACTTCATAGTGCTAAAGACAGTGATCGATGTTATATATACGATGTCGCTCAGGGTGGATTGCACACTGCATTTAAAGCCTTCAGAAAACCCTCTGATGCTGGCGGATGGTCTAAACCTGCATATACGTACACGTGTTATGCAAGGTATCACGTTCACTTGGCTTGATTCACACCGTCCACTTGCCCTACAGCGCAAGGGACTTGGCAACTCGCGTCATGGCTAACGTACTCTTAAAGGGGCTGTGAAGGGGGCTCTAATAAAGTTCCGGCATGCCTGGGATATTGAAGCATGCCGCTTCACGAATAGTGTCCAGCAAGGATTTTTTAAATGCGCTTAGTAGAAGCTGAGTTATCTGTAGTTAAAATTTGAATTTCATCGTCTTCGCGCCTTTTCCTCTCGTCACTTTTTGCACGCTGGAAGGTAGGCGCTCCTTCGCCGACACACCTCTGGGAGCGGAGCTTCCCGACGCGCCGGAGATAAGCGGCTTATTGGCCGCGGCCACGGTAGCTGCCTGACGTCTGAAAGAATCTAACCAATGGCCACCTTTCACCTTGTCTACGCAGATGCGGGGGACGGAGGAGGGTGCGAGCATGAAAAAGTCGCCGGGAAGGGCTCGCCAACTTTGACGCGTGATTGTGGGTCGTCTGCTGCGTGTAGAAGAGTATTATATGGCTCTGGTTTTAATGGCAACGCAGTGCAGTGATTGAGTTAATGTGCTCTCCTCGGAAGGCGTTTCAGAGCCCCTTTAACGGTGCAAAAATTTTAAACTGCATCTGCAGAATACGAGGTAATCAGCGGTAAAATTATGACCACGGAATCTGTGCGACAAAATGCCCTGTCCATTCGTGACATGCGAGTTGATCTCAGTGTGGCCATCGTTCTCTGGAAAGTCGTGGAAATTCAACCGTGGCATTAAAAAAACGGCGCTATTCACGCCGCATGATTACCGTTCAATTCAAATCTGGGCGATTCAGGGAGCGGAGTCCACAAAATAAACGCTTCAACACCAGTGTGAGAGCGCTCTCGAGTTCCTCCTGGGCCGACCTCACAGGTCTGGTGACGGCTGGTTCTTCTCTGTTCGTAGTTGCGGCAATGCTGCAGTAGATAGCGCGCGTTTTACCCCTCAGCTGAGGAGGCCCAGACGTCGGAGCATCGGTTTAAAAACAGCTCCGGGCAAGCAAAGGTAAACAGCGAGGGAGTAATTATAGCTGTCTCACAAAGCTGGCGCTAAATCGAGAGAACAGGAAAATAATCGAGTATACTGGCTCCAGCGTAAGATGTCGCGACAATTTTCGCCAGTCTTTTGCTGTTTTGTGCAAAACTTGGCTATTGCAATCATTGCGCTACCTGCATAAATACCTCAAGGAAAACACTGCGGCTGCTGCACCTAGTTGGCTGTTGCAAATGGTTTCAAACCTACTGAAAAGCGAGGTCAACGTCCTGACCACGACCTACTGGTTCTGACGGAGCAGCGACAGGCACTTCTGAGAATGTACGACCTATTGAATTCGTACGTGCCACCTTGTTGAGGGATGCTGCTCTAAACAATTTTAGTGCCCTGCCAGTGCTCAAGGATATCTTTACTACATTGCTTCAAGGTAAAAAGAAAGTACTCCTTGAGCTCGTACGTCCAGAGGTAGTGGTGATATGATAGCTCCTTGCATCTCTCCACGTCTTTGTAAGCGGGAGCGGTTTGGTTAGAAATGTTCCCGTTTGACAGCTGTAATGTGACCTGACAGGTTAATCGAAAAAGCATGGGCACTTCGCGTCAGGATTTTTCCTCTCTATTCGAGATGGTGGCAGCTAGCGGGCTTTGCCCCGTACCTTCCGAGATAAACGTTCTCGATGATTCGGGGCCCTGTGTGAGTGCTTTAACCGGTTTCAACTTTCGGAGTGCTGTGGTGTTGACCTGTATTCAGCGCGTTTCTGGAATAAACAGTGAATACATTTGCTCGAAGATGGAGTTTCGTAGTGTAAAAATCCACGCGATGGTGTATATGTGATAAATGTACCGTGTTAGTAGCTTTGTGTGATTGTTAGTTCGTTTCGAACGTAGATTCACACTCGTGTGAAGTACGTCGGTATCATAAACACCATTGCATTAAGCGTTAGTAAACTAAGCAAGCTCTGACAGGTTGTGCACTCAGACTGCATGAATAACTGTTTTTATTGTTCAAAACGGATTTGAAACCGCCATTCGTCATGACGATGCATAGTGCGACGTGCTATCATTTCGTGCACCTTGAAGGCTGTCAGATTCTTTGTATACATCTGGCTATAAAGCGCTGTTAGAAAATCGTCTACAATGTATGCATATTTTTCGACGAGTTCGCCACGATAACAACCTTACGTGGGATCTCTACATACTGCTTTTTATAACCATTTTTTCAAGAGTTTTCATATCTTGAAATTCTGGCCCTTTTTCTTTCAGTTTCCGATTTGTATTTGAGTTACTATAGCTGTCTTGTGCATTCACCCGAAACGAATGTCGCTTTCAAAATGCAATTTGCAGGCCCTTGTGCATGTTACTTGACTAGGTTCTTTGACTGTCTGTTAATATATATATATATATATATATATATATATATATATATATATATATATATATATATATATATATATATATATATATATATATATATATATATATATATATATATATATATATTCTTTGCTGACAGTACCTCCTTACTATGCTTGTGTTTCTTTGAATGCAGGATGAAAGCCTTTTAGATGTCCTGCACCAACTTGAAGCCTTGGTGACAGGAGATCTAGCCTCAACTTCAAAAGGTGAACACTGCACAACTGCATGAAGAATTCTTCTTAATGAGCTGTGTGTTTGTCTCACGCAAATAAGGTACCACCCAAGAATGTAAATTCCTTTTCTGTTGGCAGCACTGGGCATGCATGGGCTATGAAAGGTCACTATATACTTTTAGGATTTAATCCACGACAGTAATGAAGTTGTTAAGACATTTTGCTGCTTGGTGTGAGGTCACACATTCTCTTCTCAGCTCTACATGACGGCCAAGGCTACGGTGTGAGGAGCATAATAATTTGTTTATTGACTTGAAATTCTCTCCAGTTGATGTCTTGCTTATGAACGGCTTGATAGCAGCGAGATTGAAAAGTGTGGAAGAGTGGGACACTTGTGTTCAGTTTAGGAATAGGATTGAATTATTGGGTTCTGGAGACACTATATAGTAGGAGAACCCAGTGGTTCCGATGAATTTAAGCCTCGCCCCGTTTAATGTCCCTTGAATCGTATCAAGATTTCCATTTTGCATGGATGGATGGATGGATACGGCTGAACCCTTTAAATCGGGCGGTGGCTCAAGCCACCTAGCCATGTCTTGTGAAATTTTACTCCTGTCTTGCTTTTAGCCACCAATCAGATAACCTTCGCTTGGTTACTTCTAACCTCTTAAAATCCACTTTCCCTTCACTACCCCTAAACCCCAATGCCTTGGGTAAGTCATCCCCGCTGCTTTCCACTGTAGGGTGAAGCCCTTTACAGAAAAGTATCAAGTGTTCAGCCGTTTCCTCCTCCTCTCCGCACGCAGTGCACAAAGTGTCTATCTCATGGTACCTGACTCTATAAGTCTTAGTCCGCAAAACTCCAGTCCTGGCCTCAAACAACAAAGAGCTTCCCCTACAATTATCATAGATATTTTCTTTGGACAATTTCCTGTTTAAAGGTCCGGTATGTTCCCAGTGCCAATTTCGTCAGCATCCCTGTTTTCCACAGAGCTCTCTCTGTTTCTTTAACCTTTTTCTTAACCGATAATTGCTGATTTGCCCCCCTACTGCTGTCCAGATATTTGCTTGTCAATTTTCTAGTTCGCTTTCTCCATTTCGTGTCAACATTCTTTATATACAGGTATCTGAAAACTTTCCTAGCCCACTGCTTTTCCTCCATCTTTCTCAATCGTTCCTCAAATGCTATCTTACTGCTAGCCTCACTGCTCTCGAAAGACGCCCATCCCATATCATTCTGTACCGCCTGATTTGATGTATTGCCATGTGCTCCCAAAGCTAACCTCCCTACTCCCCGTTGTTTAATTTCTAGCCTTGCTTGAACATCTGGCCTCATACACAGGGCCGCACTGCCGAAGGTCAGACTAAGGACCATCAACCCTTTCCAGATCCCTCTTACCACTTCATTCCTATTGTAATTCCACAGTGCCCTATTTTTCATGACAGCTGCATTCCTGCTAGCTTTATTCATTACATATTTTTCATGCCCTGTCAGATACTCAGCACTGTTATTTATCCACACCCCAAGATACTTGTACTCATTCACAACGTTTAGCACGAACTCCTGTATTCTATGCTCGCCGCCCTCTTCATTAAATATCATGACTGCAGATTTTTCCTTACTATACTTGAAGCCTAATCTATCTCCCTCTGTACTGCATATGTCTAACAACTTCTGCAGGTCTTCCTTGTTGTCAGCCATTATCACTATATCGTCCGCATATATTAGTCCCGGTAATGTCTGTTTAATCCATTCCTCTTGCTTGAGAAAAGATACGTTGAAGCCTAGTCCGCTCCCCTCTAGCTTGGTCTCCAACCCTTGCTGGTACAACATGAACAACAAAGGGGACAGAGGACATCCTTGCCTAAGCCCCCGCTGTATCTCTACAGGCCCTGATGCATTTTTTTTCTGGGAAGGGCTGCCCTCTGGATGCCAGGAGGTGCAACATGGCAATATGTCATCCTTCTCCGTGCGTACGGTTGCATAAGTGAACTGTACGAGAGGAGTGTTTAGCAGGAATTGAAAATTCTAAATGTGCCTGTTATTTCTGGCAAGTTCACCTTCTTGTATGTGATGTGCTTTGAATCTGGCCCTTCTGTCCATATACTGTCATCCTTGTGTGTGGTTTACATTCAAGCTCTTCAAATGAGTCCCACAATGTTACGTTGCACATTGCAGGGTTCAAGCCGTCTTCAAACTTAGTTGCAATGCTGGTGATTGGCTGGCTAGTGGCGCGAAGGAATGCACTGGAGATCCTGCTGGAAAGAATCATCTCTCCTACAGGCACTGTTGTAACCAAGGTGAGATCTGAAACTGTGCGCAGTTTGTTTCAATCGTTCTTGTTGGCAACCTGTGTGTAAGCTACCACAAAAAACATACAAAAATTAGTAGTTACTTTATCACATTGCCCACATTATGTCCGAAGTTTAAGATGCTTTTTTCGTGTAGCATCTGCATTCATAAAACCTTGCGACATTTCAGCTGGGTGTTTAATGGTAACTACTTACTACTGCCAGTATTACTGGTCTACATGAAAACGAACTCCTGTGGGCTCCTCTGACCTTGAAGTTTAGCACTGTTGTCAGGCAACTCCAGTTAAGAAAGAGCATTTGGAATGAAGCAAAACGCAGTTGGAACCAACTGGAATCCGACTGGTTCGAATTGGCTTCAAATGTGTGTTAGCCTGTTGCAACTGGTTTTTTCTGAACGGGACATTCCATGAACCTCACAGCTGCCTGGAGACAGGTGCATCTGGGGGTTATTTGGAGAGGCCTCTGTCATGCTATGGACTAAACCTGGCTGAAACTGATGATGATTATGATGGTGACAGGAATGTTATTAGATGTCATTATGGGCGGCCGGCAGTTAGCAAATTTTGGGAAAACTGGTCTAGTGGAGTTGTATTAGCTGTGCCGAGCCACCGGCATGATCTGGCTATTTTGCTCAGTGGGAATAAAAAGAGATTTGTCAAAAATAGCTTAAACAGAGCTATTTTGATTTGTGTGCTTTGGTTACAAGAGTAGCCATGGCACAAAGTTTGTAGTAAACTTGGTGGTGTGAAGCCAGGTTTGCGCAGACAGGCAAACTTGACAGACATTTCTACACAAAGTTCGAACGAAGCTCTGATGGAAGAAGTTTTTTCATTAACTTTGAAGGAAGATGCTGGCAGTGACAATTGAGCAATTTTGTGTTCAGTAGTTGTAGTGATCGAGGAATCGAATTTATACTTTTCAAATAAGCATAATGTAAATGTTCTCATGTGGTAAACAATCCTTACAAAATGTGGAAATGCCCACTTGTTGTGCGGTTTCAATGCTGATCAAAGAACCTAGGGTGAACTACATTCATCCCGGACGCTCCACCATGTCATTCCTCTTAGCTGACAAGCTCCATCTGGATTTTAAACGTCATGTACCATAAAATCCTTACAGTTTAATTCAACTGTTTCTTGGTATCACATTTTGTGTTGAATCGAAGCCCACAAGGGCACAGACAGAAGGCACAAGGGTCTGTCTCTGACTCACAGCTACACTTGTTATAGTGAAATATGTGTGCCAAAGTTAATCAGAGTTTGCACGTGATTTCGTAGTGTACCATCATAGTGTGGTACTATGGCGTCTCACGGCAAGATCAGAAATAAAAAACAATAAAAATTAGGGAACGATCAGACATCTGCTGTGACAGGTTTGTGAAAGCAGTTAGATTTACCCTTGATAGTTACTTGGATGATTTTACTTTAAGCCCTTAAGCCCTTTCAAGACCCTTTCAAGAGTGGTCATTTCCCAGCCAACTGGGAGGATGTTTTAATTGGCGAGTGGGTTGCTGCTACAATTTTGAACTACATGACGTTATGGCATCAATGTCATTTTCCTTGGAAGCAGTCCATCTTTCAGCCATTGCCTTAAAATAAAGAAAATGGCATTTTTTAAAAATCACTTTGCATTGCCACTGCAGCCATTGTGGGCTGACCACTGTTGTGCTAATTAACTGGGCAGGGAACGAGAGAGTAATGTTAATTCTGCAGTAATGAGGGAAAAGGTAAGAACGCTAGCCAGAGTGATACAGTACACCAAAATACACCAAAGATTGCCCTGATACATAGTCTATCACAGAGCTAACTTGCATGCATTTTTTTTTTTCATATGCAGCACGTAATGTGCTGGGCTTTTTTAATTGCTGTCATCGCAACATTGTGATTATTATGCCCTGAAATTTGTTGTGAAGTGTGGTGCATTTTATTATTCCCTTTAAAGCAGTTTCAGTTTGATTTCACTTCCTCTTTTTATTTTGTCATAATTTTTGTCGACATAAGCAAATGTTAGTTTGCTGTTGTCAGTAAGGTTTTGTTGAATATGCATACATTGGATGGTCTCAACTAGTTTGAAGCAACACATATTTTTTTTCTATTTGGCAGATCACTACATGACAGGTAAACTACATGGCTATGCACAACATGTAGAATTCACAAACAGAGCTAACGTAATCATCCTTTTTTTGTTGCAGTGGCTTCTTTATCTGCCTACGTGCTGAGAAAGCAGCTTTAATGGGATGCTTTAATGTGATGTTTTAATGTTAGCCGTGTCCAGATGTGTGCTATCTGTCGTTCATCTGTATTTTATCAGTATAAAAGTGCGTAGCATGTTAAGAGTCTAACCCAACTATTGCACTTAAGTAATTCAATAATTACATCTAATGTATTCAAACCAACAAGTCACTTGTATCGAAATGAGTTTCAGTAGGGCTCCTAATACTTTATTGGATGAATAATTTTTATGTGCTAAAGGGAACATTGTAGTCTGTGAGGCATGATGCAGTGGAAGGCTTCAGTTTGGTCTTCTTATTGGTGGACTCCTAGATGGTGCGCACGCCCACAGTAGCATGTGAATACCACTTGTGAGGCTAGATGTGAGCTCTGCTAATCTAGTTACACATATCGTGTGCATTGCCTTTTTGCACAACAGGCGAGCAAAAATATGCCAATATATTTCTGATACTTTGACGCTTTGTTTCCTCGACAAGATAGTACGTGCGCGACGGGCAGTGGACTTTTATGCTGATAGCCACGGCTGGTGTATGTATTACGCGTGCATTTGATGAAGCAGTCAACATACAGTCAACATACAGTCAACATACATAATACGTGAAGCCTAAAGAGCATAAATAATTAGTTTAAGTGATGTGGAATATCAATTATGGGGAACCTCTTTAATATGCTCGTTATGTTAATGGGATTAGTGTTAGTTTGAGTAGTCGCAAGTTCGAATTAAGTGAAATCAAATCAACAAGGGTCCACTGCAGTATGTTTTCTGTAACAAAGAATCAGATGGGAATGCCCCAAGAAGGATGTTGATAGTAACTAAATCAGGACCAATTGGAAATTGAACGTATTCAGCATACTTTTTAATATGAAACCCTATAATACAACATTGTATGCAAATGACCTGCTGAATGTTTATTTGGTGGGCCCTACGAGATGTTTATGAAGAAAGCCAACTGTCACCGTAACCAAAGAGTATACGGGATGTATTTTCTTTTTAATTTGTGGGGTTGATCAAAGGTGGATTAACAGTGTAATTATTTTTTCACCTTAAGATTAATTGATTAGAAAGCAGGAGAAAAAATGACCACATGCTGCCAGTGGGATACAAACCTACAACCTAGGAACTTTGCGTCCGGTGCTCTACACTATCAAGGTTAGCATACACACAGCATAAATATACCGGAAAGCAGGACACTGGACAGCTGTCACGATAGCTCAGTTGGCACAACACCGGACGCGAAATTCGGAGGTTGTGCTTTTGGATCCCGCCAGTGGCATGTAGCTGTTTTTTTTTTTTGCTTTCTAATCAATTATCTTTAAGCGATAAAATAATGACTGTTGGCTTCCTTCACGTATGTCACAATTGAGCCCCCTTTTTCCTTCCCTTGTCTGCTCAACTGCAAGATGTTTAGTCACACAAAAGTGAAGGCTTCACTAAAAGTGATTATTTGAAGGTACAACCTGAAGTGACTGAAGTGACTGCATTGGCGTGTGCTGCAGAAACCAGAGCTGTCGCAGCAGCCGCAGCCGCAGCAGACCGATGGGATCAGTCAGGATGCCTGCCGTCTGGCATGGTCCCGCCTGCGCTTGAGCCTTAAGAGCCTTGCGGCCGCCATGCAGCAGCACGCCTACCTCTTACACCAGGTTAGCGCTGGTGGCACTGGGGTTTGCAGCTCATTTGGTGGTCGTACAAACCAATGAAACTCTCTTGGCCAAACTCCAGAAGGATTTTAACTTTTTTAGGTGCTGCTTGTTATCTCAAACGAAAGCAAATATTTTTCCACCTAAATTGTATATTCAAGTCTTAAGTTTGCATCACAAATCAAGAACTGTTAATTTCCTGCTGCCACTTACAAAAAAATTTGTGTACAAAGCCTCACATTGGTTGGGAATTGCGAAAATTTAAATAACAGGACTTGTTAAATAAATATCTCAGAGCTAGTGGAATCACTTTTATTTTGAAGATTCATATGGTTCTAGAAACCGGCAGAAAAATAATTATTTATTACTGGTGAAAAATCTGTTTGCATGAGCATGGTGAACAACATGCTATGAAGCTCAATTTTTTTTTTTGAGGAATATATTGTATAGTAATATATTGTATGCTGCATCTGCTAGTTTGCTTAAAAAGTTACCTTATTTGAGATACAAAGGGCTATAAATTTGCATGAGACACTAAATTACTCAGAGGTATTACTCATAGGTATCTTTGGCTACAGCCCCATTTCAATTAAAACCAAAAAAATGTAGAAAAAAGGTACCTTAATGGCCCGTAAGAATTTAACTAGTTTGGCTTCAGTTGTTTTTGCATAATATGGGAACTAATTAAGGTACACTGAAACTAATTACATTTTTAGAAACAGGAAGAAGAGACACATATACACACCTAATTTCATTATGATATGATTAATAATAAAAGTGTTCATTTCAACACCCATAGCTCCCCTTAAGGGAGGAAACTTTTCGCTGTTTATGCATGAACGGTAACTAAGTTCAGCACAGATATGTCACTTTTTATGTTGATTTTAGAACTGCTTTTTGTTTTAAGCTAGCTGGTATAGCTTGTGAGTAATTACAGTTAAAACAATAATGAAGTCGTCCCCAGGGCATTGGCTAATTAAGGAGGAAGTGCGCAAGTTTTTTGTGTCGGCGTGTTCATAAAGCACTGCTCTGGTCAATACAGCTATTAGTTCTTTTTTTAGATGTCCCATACTCATGCAAATAAATGTTAAACTCCAGCATGCATATATACACGAAAACGTTTCTAGAAGAAATCGCTTTCGCCTATCGCACATGTACTTAGATAAAACGAGAATCGCACTCAGCAATGTCTCAGGACTCACGCGCAATAAACAGAATCATTCTGCAGTCATTCTTTACGGAATGCCAAAGAGATGAGTGATAACATATGCAGAAAAAGTGAGAAACTAATGGAGGCCTGTTCATCTGATTTCTCCTCTTTGTGGTGATACTAAGATTGTGGCACTCTGTCTTCATAAACCAGCTGAATTCGTGGTATGCTCGCACAAACAGAAGCGTGATTTGATCGCAACCTTTGGCGACCACTCATTAAAAAACTGCATGCCATAAATTTTTACCATTGGACAGATGAAGGCCGAAGACTTACTGAAGAAAGCAATTTGAAAAGTCGGAAAATTTGACCAATTTAGCCATTTTATTTTCCGCGGCCCCTCTTAATGGGAATGCTCAGGAAAGAGTTGGAATTTTTTATTCTTGTGCTTTCTGTAGCCAGCATGGTGTGCTTTTTGTGCTGTTCTTCACCGTGAGTTGGATTGATTTCATCATTCTTATGCCACGAGAAGCAGACAGTGTTGTCTGTGTTCACATCTCATTGGCTGGCAATGAGTTTAGTCAGGAATTAGAACATAAGTTTTCCTGATTTGGGACACCTTTTTATGCATGAAGAGAACCTAATCAATGAAATGTGATCTTAAATGTAAGAAGGAAGGGACTCAAGAAAGTTATGTGCACTGGTTAACATCCGTGGATCTCCAGAAATGCGTTTCAGCCTTTAAATGTACACCAAGGACAAGTATGAGTTGGTCTCTATTGGTAGGGTACGTACCACATTTTAATCAAAAAGACACCTCTCTCACTGAAAACAGCTTTTATAAACTAGAAACAACGAAAAAATTAAATAAAGGGGTTGCTATCACCGGTTGATTTCAAAAGTGAAATACTTGTGTTGACACGAGTTTTTGGGCGTGGATCCTGAAAACTATGCTGCAGCACCATTCACTTCAAATTGATGGCAACTGTTTTTTCCGGTGAGGACGTCACGAGTTTTAACTGACTAGCAGGAAGATTTTGAAATCCAATTTTCTCGTTGATAAGTGCATCTTTTGCTGCCAGCCATGCATCAACACAGCCTGAAAAAGCCACACAGAATCAATTTTTAGTGAGAGTTATGATTGGATAGAGCTGTAATTGGTGTCAATTTAATAAGAAATATCATAGACAATGCAGCAATAGTCACAGCACATGGACGCACATTAACATAATGTTGGGTCCCAAGCCATGCCGGCATAGGTGGTAATGAAATAGCCGACCTGTGTGCTACATGAGCTCGCAGAGGAAAAATAGAAAAAGTAAGTATTTTGCATAAAGATTGCTTGAAGCTGGTTGAAGAATGGCAGGCAACTTGGGATAATGAAACCAGCAATAATCTGCACTTGGTAAAGCCGGCCTCTGGCAAATGGAAGTTGTGTCAGCACCAGGAATGCTTAATTGAAGTTTTCTATTGCTGCCTTCACATCGGACATACACACCTTACACGTAACACCGTATTCATGAAACGAGGAAGCCCTCTTTGTGGACTATGTGGCGAAGTATTAACAGTAAACTGTTTATATTATTTTCGTGCATAAGACTCGGGAAATTTGTAGCAAATACATTCCTTTCCACCTCAACTTACCCTTAGGAGAGAATGCACAGTAAACTTATTGCAAGTTGTTAGGTTCCTAAAAGAAAGGGCAGTTTTATAAACAAACTCTAGCAAATCAAGAAACAGTAGTGTGTCAGCACGACAGTAATTTTTCCTACCCTGAATTGGCACATGATGGCCTTAGTTGCTTATGTGGCATGAAACCCATAGCAAACAAACAAACAAACATTGAGAAGGAAAATTATAAAATAATTATAGAATAATAAAAATCTACACTCTGTGTTTTTTGTGTGTTATGCAATGCCTTCCTTAACTCAAAATACATTCGACTGACATCATTCACTTGCACTTGCCTTTTTGATATTTGGTGCCCATCTCTCTTGTGGCTAGGTTAGAAACTTCTGTCTTCACACCGCATTGACAGAGCCGCCGAGTAAACGTAAACGAACCATGGAACATCTCAAATATCGGTGCCTCAAAGAAAAAAAATCCCTCTTATTAAGATTGCTTGAACTCAGATGTTTGAAATGAAGAAAAAAATTCTGAAATTTCTCTGTGAGGTTATAGAATGAATGGGTTGAAAGCTGCTTATGGTAAAAGCCTGTCATAAAAGAGACATAAGAATTGAGTGGGGGCAGTCATTATATCACTGACAATGTCTGTCGTCTCAATTATATCTGTTACCTCTTGCTATCTGTGCTGCTGTTATACCATGCCAGAGTGTGGAGTTTCAGTGCCACCTAATATTGCAGTGCGGTTGCAACATAGGAGCAGAAATGAATTGGTATGTGCAAAGGGCGTTGTATCAAATTCTGAGTTGCGTGAAGCTGAAGGTATCATTGAATATACTTGTACAGAGTCAGGCTTACACCCTGAATGCTGTTATACCGAATGATACCTGCGTTTATTTGATTCTTTGGTTTATGAGGGCTCAAAACTTGACTGTGTTCTCTTCACTTTCGTGTAGGCACATCAATGGCTACCACGGGGCGGCCAGCAGCAGTGTGCTCTGAAGGCTTACCTTCGCTGGACACGCGAAGACCAGGCCCATCTGTGGCAGGCACTACTGGTAAGTTATTTTCCACAAATAGCACCAACAAGACTGAGATTCACTGCTATGGACGCTGGTTTATTTCACGTTTTCAGGCTCACTGCAAAACTGACATCTCCCATTTTATTACTTTGGCTCATGAATGCCACAGGTCGATGTTGATAGTATAGCAGTAACTTTTTGCCATAAATCAGTTAATTGCAGTTGGACAGACTGGCATCCAACATTGACGTGCTTATGAGGAAAAAAAATGGCTGGCGGATTAGCATTGTAAGCATGAAATATTGTGCGAAAGCATGGTTTTTTGCAGGTGGTCACCACCGCCACATACCTCAGAATGCAATTGAGGTGTCCACTGACCGAGGGAGCCAGATACCTGCCTTTTCTTTTCTAAACATGAAGGGACTCTAAACCTTCGGCTGGTTTTGAGAAAAAGAAAGGTGCATAACTGCCTCAGTTTGTAGGTGGATGCCACTGCATACTCACAGCATGATTGAGGTTTCCATTCCACTGCTGGCATTCTTTGTCGGATTCTGCAGAGCGTCTACATGCTGCCTTCCTCTGCTTACTTGTTGGTGGTCCTGGCGTTCTTCCTCGGTTCCACGGGACCATGCTTCAGACAGACACACACCGCTGAAACCCAGAAGTGCGGCTAGAAGTGCTTTCACACTAAAGTGTACATACAAATGGAGCAAAAGTGTTTAATATATTGTGATGAAGAAGACGACGAACTGTGCAGTGGCACGGCAGGAGCGCTCGCGCTAGGCCAGCAGCCATTAAATCATCTCATTGCCATCGATCATCGGGTTTCTTTCTTCGGCTAGCCACCACGTAACATTTGGTGGAGCTTGCGGGGTACCATAGACATCCTGGTCCGGGGAGCTTCGGCATCCTGCGTCAGCCGTGGTCGTCAGCCGTGAGTTCTTGGCGTGCGTTGCTCGGCCGTGCCTCAGGCTTTCAGACTCGAACCGACCTCGCCGTTGTTCCCCCCCGCCCTGTCCCCTGCCCAGCCCGCTCAACACGACGAACTGAACCCGACGCAAGGACCTGACCTATCGACCTCACCGACCCGAGATGCCGCTTACACCTGAAGACACCGTTCCCCTGCCCAGGCCGTTCGGCGCTTCCTGGGGCCTCGACCGTCGGCTCTTGGCGACCTGTGGCCCGGAAGCTTCAAGACCAGGAATCATTCAGCCATCTCATTGATCGTGGCGGCCAGCACCTCACCCCTTTCTCGTTCCTGTCCAACCATCCTCTTAAGCCCGTAACCACTTCGCGCGTCTCTTTGTCACCGATCGGGACGATCGCTCGGTGGCCCCGGGTAGTGTCACAAAGAAGACGACGAACTGTGCAGTGTGGGCAGGAGCGCTCGTGCTAGGCCAGCAGCCATTAAATCATCTCATTGCCATCAATCATCATGTCTTTTTCTTCGGCTGGCCGCCACGTGACGATATTTCCTGCACACAGAGAATATTGTGCTTATTGGCATTTGCCAAAGGAAAGTTAGAAAATGGTTATGAGGAAAGGGAGAGTAGCTGACCCCTATTGTGATGGACACCTCAACTGGGCCATGAGGGAAGGGATGAAGGAGGCAGTGAAAGACCGCATAGTGGAGGGCTCTGGATGGATTTTAACCAATAGGGGTTCTTACACCGATATCGTGTAGCTGTTTTGCATTTCGCTAATGCTTGTGGAACATTTACTGAGGTTAGCCATTGGGTAAAAGCGTAGCAGAGTAATGTTTCACAACTGGCAAAACTTACACAATGAATAAACCATGTTTAGGATGGCCATGCACAGTTGCCATAATGAAAGATGAAGTGAGTCTCAGCCACCGCATTTGCCCACAGTGGTTGATGATTTCTTGAGGACTGTGTGTGCAACTTGATATCAGCATTATTGTGCTGGAAACAATCTGAGCATTGTCATGAAGGCCACTTTGTTCTATTTTGTTCTACTTTGTGAAAGTTTGCTTGCACCTAATGGGCGAGTTTGAGGCAAAAGGTGGAAATTGTGTAGATACCACTGGTAACGAAACATAGGTCACTTCTACAAGCAGTTAAATTGCCAGTGTGTGCAGTGACTACGCATGAGTGTGTCTTCACAGAAAATAATTCCAGCTGCTGCTTTCAGCAGGCAAAGTGATTCCCATTTTTCTTAGGCACAAGAAATGGGTGAGCCTTCTGAATTTCTTGGAACCCAGGAGAGTGTGTCCTGTCTGAACTCTGCCTCACAGCAACAGTTTATCTATGATGTATCGCTTCTCTTTCCATGAGCTTTCAGCAGTGTAGAACGGAGGTTTATGTGCACTGGTGGAAAAGTCATGTGTCAGTGTTGGCGACCATGTTGCAGGAATAAGGTGTTGCAGGTATCCCGGTGTGTTGTGCGGAGGTATTGTAGCACTGTTTGTCTCTGTAAGTTTCCGAGAGCATAAACAGGACACCTTACTCATAGGCGTACAGTGCTATGCTAGAGAGGTGCTTTGGGAAGCATAGAAAGAGGGTTTTGATCAATATGACAAGGCCTTTGTGGTGTGTAAGACCTCCAAAAAATTCTAATTTTTTTGCAGCATACTCATGAAATGTGTAACAGAAGATGAACATTGCCCATGTTCTGCTTTGAAACCATAGTAGTGCAACTTTTGATACCACGTTGCATGCCTGAGCCACACAGAAAGTTGCTGTATCTGCATGACTCTCATGGCTTTTTTCATCATTAACTTCTACAGTCGATGGTAGGTCAGGTCTGTCTTATTCACTCTCTCTGCACGTTTAATGAGTTTACAACTCAGAGTAAGGTGTACTGTGTCATACTACACAAATTTAATTACACTTCTTTCGTGATGCTTGAAGTAAACAGGCCGGTTTATTTTCGTTAGCTGTCGACAACAGAGGCAGACCTATGGGCAACCCATGGAGGGGGCGGTTAGGGGTGGGGTCCTATTTGCGCACTGCATGTTTTCAACTTTTTTTTTTATCGGAAAACTGGGTGCCATTGTAGTTTTTCCGTAAATAGAGTTTTGCTTACGGGAGGCAGTCCTCCTTAACATGCCCCTGTTTTGCAACGATGACAAAGGCTTTGATGGGGCAAATATTGTAAATTGTTGTGAAAATGGATGGTTGAAAAATTACATGTGCATGCAGTGCATGGATGCATGCACATGTAATCGAGCTATTTTAAATTTACGTTATTTCTTATGACCCCTGTGGCCACGGTATCTGAAGTGCTTAAAATGGCTGCAGCTTATATATCTGGAATATTTTGTGATGGCCTTGTGGCATCATTTGAAGACACGTGCAAAATGAAAGTAGTAAACCATTTTAGTGCTCACTAGATGCCTTGCTAGCAAAAAAGTCGTCCTGTCTGGAGGTGAAGCCTCAGAGCAACTCGGGTAAGCTTGGAGGAACATCATGCCAGCTGCAACCAAAGGTAGAAAGCTCGGGAAAGCTCTGGGGAGTCTTACCTCAAGCCAGCTGCAGCCAGTGGGAAGAAAGATGACGATGATGAAGAAGAAGATGAAGGAAGCAGACGAAGAGCGAGAAATGCATATTCAGGTGACAGTAAGAAGAGGCGAAGGATGTAGTTGCCGGAGGAATCTGCAGTGCAGTAGACAGTAAATCGCAGTGTTGGCGGTAACGCGTTACAAGTAACGGCGTTACCGGTAGCGCGTTACTTTTTTTGGTAACTTTGTAACGTACTCGTTACCATTTCGGAACTGTAACGGGTAACGTACTTACATAAACATTTTTCGGTAACGTGAGGTGTACACGTTACTAGTTACTTTTTTTTCCAATTGTAACCCACTCTGCCCCCTTTTTTAGAAAAAAAAAAGCGCAGAGCGCCTAACGTGATGTTGTAAATAAACAAAATATGCAGGTGCTCTCAACGATGAAAACACGTGCCCTTGACGACGCACCAAGCTAAAAAAAAAACAGAAAAACAGAATACCCATAAAGCACGAAACACGTGCACCAACACGCATTCACACACTTGCCTTCACCTACCTCCCCTTCCCGAACCACTCACACACACAACTCTCTAAAGAGTGGAAGCATGCGGAGCATTTTGGAATATCATATTTTTCAGAATTACCTTAAGTTTGTTGAGAGTTCAGCGATGTTTTCTTTGTGAAGTTAGAATTCATGATGAAATGTCATTTTGCGTTTAATGTCACATTCAGAAAATGGCTTCACCATGTGCCATAGTGCGGTGGAAACACTAGAGCACCTGCTTCTTCACTGTGCCGTGTAAGCCGATGCTCGTCGTGATATGCTTGCGGACTACAGGGCGCTGGGCGTACTATCAGACTCCATCAAGACGCTGTTGTAGCCGCAGGGCAGTGCGCGCACTTGTGAGCGAACCTTGGTGAGCCTCTGTGCGTTCCTCGAACAGAAGTGCTTGATGTCCTGTCTGTTCTTCGCCAGGTGGTTACACGCAGTGACCGAACGCTCCGCGAGTTCTACCTTGGACGATTAACAACTGGACGCCCCACTCCAGTTGTAGTCAACATAGTGCTGTGCGCTTGTGTTTTTATTGCTCCATCATTAACTAATCACGCGCACAACCTGGACGCATTTCTTATTGTGTAAATAGTTTGTACATATGACTTCTCCCCCTGTCCTCTATTCCTGTCCCCTCACCTCTTTCATTTCATTTCTCCATTCTGCCTGCTATCCTTTATTTCCGCTGCCCCAGCTCAGGTGCTTCAGTATTGATGGCAGATGCCAGAGCTAACAGAAATCTTTTCCTTCCTTTTTTATTATCATTTTAATAAAAACCACTTACCTACCATGTGCCATAGAGTTAGAAGCCACAACATGTATCCATACAGGGACCTTTAGGCCACTATAACATCTGTTTCGCGTTTTTTGGGTGCCGTTTGTAGATGGCGCTTTAACATTGCTAAGCTCCTGCACATTTGTGCAAAGTATTCTCGTAAAATCTGGATTTTGCGTAAAATCATTATTTGGGCTAGAAGTTTCATGTGAAATATGAGCTTTATAAAATTGTTTTCGTGAGTTCTTAAGGCGAAGACGCATTAATTAAAATTTATGCCCATGAAGTAACAGCAAAGTAACGTGCGGTACTTTATTTCGGTAACGGTAACGATAACGTGTTACCTTTTTTTGTAGGTAACGTAGGGCGGTAACGCGTTCCTTTTTTTTTTAGCGTAACGAGTAACATATTTAGTTACTTTTTTTCGGTAACACCTACAGCACTGGTAAATCATGTATGAAGCAAGTCCTTCGAGAGATTTCAATGTTGGACAATGCGCGGCGAGAACGTAACAGAAGAGAGTGCCAACGTGAGTTAGCCGATCCAGTGGATACAGCGAGGTGACAAGCCACAGAAGGTGAAGAAGAACGAGAAAGAGGAGGCTAATAATGAAGTCTCCCAGAGGAACGTGCACTTGAGCGGCATGTACAATGGGCTTCAGAGACTACCGAACAGAAGGAATGGCGACTCGAATTGCTACGAGCAGCTCAGGCGGCTTAATGCAAGAGAAAAGCAGAAGAACGACTGCAAGACCATTTGAGTGCAACTAGATTTTTTGAGCTTACAGAAAACAGAACTAAGTTACACAAAGCTAAACAAGAGCAAACATGCTAGCGCGCTGAAGTCGCATTTAGCTTAACCAGGTAGACTTTTTTTTTTTGAAGCGGCCTTTCCTGCACTGTATGGGAGCTCCAGAGGGTGTCTGTGTGTTCGTTTTCTTGTTTTGCAGGCCTGATATGCTTAAAAGGCTTAGAATCTGTTGATTTGTTTGCATAATGCCTTCTCATAAACTGAAGGGGATAAATACTGTGTTCACGCTGAAACTGCTGGCCATCTGAAAAGTTATCTTAACCAAGGAGTCACAAACTTCATGCTTTTGTGGCATTTCTCAAATAATCATTTCACAAATACACTTCACACGGCAGCTTGAAGGACTCAAATATCTTCAGCTTTGAAGGCTTGTTCAAGTTTGATGAAAAACTTCTTTAACGCGGATGCATGCGCTCTGTATTTTCTGAAAATGGAAGCAGAGGTGGTTTCTTCTTGGAGGAAAAAAACTGGATAGCTCTTGTCTAAAACAAAGCTTGAGCATTTTTCACCGTGTAATGAGCGTAAAGCATCTTTGAGTGTGCTCAAAAGGTTCGTGGAAGTGTGTGCCACATAGTTTCGGTTCTGCCTGGTATGCTACATAAAGCCAAAGCTTGTGTGGGGCTCGAGTGGTCACATGGCAATCACTGCAGGACTGAGCTTATTATTTCTTTTTTTGCTTTCCTGGTTTGTGCTTCATATTCCCTTCAGGCACTGTGTCCACATATATAGAGGCGACCTAAACATGCTCATATTTTTGCATACAAGGCAAATTTCCACCCTTGAATTCCGCGCCCTTAACATTTTGACCCTCCTTGTCAGGTTTGTGGCGCCATCTCTTGCAGTCGCAGCGAAATGTGTTTGTAAAAAAAAAAAGTAAAGGTAGACATCACAACATTTTTTGGCGAGAGGAGTAAATAGCTTTTATTTTTGTGTGCTCTCTTTTCAAATTGTAGTGAATGATGCAATTTACTGTTAATGCAGAAACAGCACACGAATTTTCATTGTCATTTTCATTGTCATTTCATTGTCAAAAAGCGCTGCAGTGGGCGTTCAGAGTGGCGCGTCCACAATCATGGACATGGTGCCTTAATGCCGAAAAACATAAGAATGGCGTTTTCCCGCTTCTATGCGTCATTTTTCGGGGCAAGTGTGGTATGAAGTGGGCTTATCGCTTACAGGGGCTGAAAACCACGCTTCTACAAGGGGAACGTTGGACGAGTTTAGAGCTGAAGTGTTGTTCATGAAAATACCCGATGGAGAAGCACCTCCAAAGAAGCGCGGCCGATTGCGCAATGAAGACCCGCAGATGGTTGCAAGGAGCACTCACAATGCTAAGCCGCTGCTGACAAACACAGTGCGCTATGATCAGTTCACAAAGTCAGGGGGGTCTCGGTGTGTCTTAGGCACCCCCCCCCCCAATATAGAAAAGGGATCTGAGACACCCCTGCGCAGAATGTAGACTGCATGAATTCGAAGCAAGCAACCATTTTTTATGTTTCTTGTGAGTGGTGGTCAGAACATTTCTTCTGTAATAAAAGTCATTAACTTGTCTTATTAAACCAGATAGTAAGAAAAATGCATCATGGGGCATTACACAAGAGGCGGATGAAAAAGGGAAACACGTACCTTCATGCCACGAGTCAGTTCAGAGCTGGCCACTTAGCTCCAAGGCTGCACAACAACAACCAGCACGCTGTTAGAGCGTGGGAATTGTTTGTTTAAGGTCCCTGACATAAATTTAGCAAACAACGACCTCTAAAAGTGACTTCACCTCTTTGTAAAAAGCCTGTCTAAAACAGGCTGTAAGCTGCTTTCTCTCTCTCTCCCTCTCCACCTGTGCTTAAGTCATTTGAGACTCCTTCGATGAACCAGACTTTAAGCACTGGCCATGATGAAAGCAACCATTGGCCGTTACTTCTGAACGTGCTAAATACATGATGGTGCAGACGTGAAGGCTGCACATCCAAACGCCACGCTTGGTGCCGGAAGTGCGGAATTTTCCGCTGCCTGTCATCACAGAACAGCTGTTTTTATCTGTTTTATAAATAATAATCCTCTGAAGCTTGTATTCTTGCAGTAAAAAATTTATTCATGTCTAGCAATCGGTTAGAAAAGGCAAGAAAATGCACGTTCATGTAGCAGCTTTGAGCGCTATGTCCACATATGTGAACGCTAATAAAATGCGCTCAAATGTGAAAATTTTCGCATACTTTTTTACGCTTTACTTCCATCTGATCTACTGATTGTTATTCATGCAAAAAAAAGATTTTTCCTTTCAGCAGCTTTAATTGGCGCCTGAAGGTGATATATCTGGTCTGGGCCTCAAGGAAGTACCTGATGAAAAGCGCATGTCCCGGCACGCCTGTGTTTTACTCCCACATGGTGATGGTACACAAGATATGTCCCAAGGACTTGCAGTGTCTATTGAAAGGGACTTGAAGTGAACGCACTTCTTTCATTGCTGATCCCTTATTGGCGAGTGGCGTAACCTGGAGATGTACCCTTGCACTGGTGCGAAAGCACACAAAGCTTCTCTGCGCTTGGGCTCTCACTTCCCTTTTAACAAGCATGACCCCATTGCAGAGGTTGAGGCAGGTGCAGGAAAACTGCATTGTTTGCCTGCTGTGGACGTTGCTACATTTCACGTTGAAGGTTCCGAAACATAACCTGGGGACACACTTATAGTGAGCGGAAAAAATGTGTGCACATATTGCTTGTCACAGCAAGATACCATTTTTCAGGTCCAGAATGTAGTTACGGAACCCAGATGCAACAGTTGCTTTTTAATGAAAGACTAAATGACGTTAATCAGGGGTTAGATGCCTTTGTCCTGCTGTGGAGCTAGTGGAACTTAGATGATGATGATTAAACAAAGTTCCTGGTAAAAGCAGGAACTCACTTTTAGTCCCCACAAGGACTGCATGGCTCTGCACAAGCAGGCTTATTGCTGAATAAATGCTTCTTCACAGTTTCCTGCAGCTTATGAGGAATGATTTACAGGTGCTTTGTTTGAACGTTATGGCTGGTCTGCACATTCATTTCTTTGTGCAACAAAGGTAGTTTTTGGAGTTGGCACATCCATTGTGGTCTGCCTGCCTTGTTCTCTTTTTTGTGTGCGCAACGCACAAACCTCCCATTTGGTTTTCCGATCGAAAATGAATAAAACATGCTTCTTTATTGTTTTTGCATTGAATTGCATTCTGGCTGCATTTAAAAGAGAAAAGAAGGTCCCTGTCTATGTGGGGCGATTTGGAAATCACACCAAAGCTGGGAAAAAGGCTGTGAATGGTCTGTCTCTAAGTGCAACTACATGGAAAAACACCAGTGTATTAACCACTCGTTAGCTTGGCATGACAGTTAATTAGCAGTGATTGTTTTTTGTTTGCAATTTTGCCATCTGTAGGGTGTGGGAATATTTGTACGAAATCATCTGCGTTTTAATTTTTTAACCTTTGCTTTAATGTTGCGTCTGTTACGCCACTCTGTTCCGTTGCACCTCCAAGTCTTGAATATATTCAGAACAAGCTGGCCAAGGAGGATACACATGTAACAGAGCTGTGTGGTGTTGCTATTACTGTACAGTACAAACGCCTGTATTTAACTTTTTAGGGACAGCTTCTAACAGATGCTGTGGGGTGTTGCTATTAGTGTGCAGTACAAATACCTGCATTTCAAATTTTAGGAACAGCTTCTAACACTAACTTGTTTTGATGGTGCAACTTTGTTCCCGCTTGAGTTTCATTCCTTGGTTATCACTTCACAGTCTCACTTACCTGGTGAGGGTAACCTTTTTAGGTGACATACCAACTTCAGCATCGCAAGGCACAGTCAGGTTGTTTTTTTTTATCATCCATTTCCACAACCATGATGCATCTGTGGCCAAAGGCTGGTTGTACTGCAGTACCATTTGCAGTAGTAAAGGAAAGATGTGGAGAACATTTCGCAGCAGTGTGCTTTATGGCCGAGGGTGATCTTGATGCAATGTTTCCGCAGTTGCACAAATGAACTTTGGAACACTCTTGGACCTTGCCACTGCATATGAACATTCCTTACTTGTGAAGTGGGGCGCTTAGGTCCAAAAATTTCAGAGGTGTCATTGCCTTGGACTCTTGTGATATACACCTGCAATCAAGTGTCTGCGTGTGCAGCCCTGACAAAAAGTGTAATTCATTTAAAACCCAAGTGCAGTCTGTGGAGTTTATTGGTGCACTTCGTAGTCACTAAGGCCTTCGGTTCAGCAGTGGAAGAATGATCTTTTCTCGTCTTTCTCGCACGCCATAAAGGTTTGACCACAGGTGCCCATGTTCACCCCGATTGATCAGAGAAAGTTCTCTGCGACTGTTGCTTTTTTTAAACTCTTCTTGTTGATCGCTTTTTCTAACACAGCTGTTTTACTTTTTAATCAAGTGATATTGTTTGTAGCTTTGTGAAAATAGCCGCAGTAAAAAACAAGACATCCTTTGGCGAGTGCATCGACGAAGCTTGGCCTTGTCAGCAAGCTTGAGCGTTCACTTGGCTGTGCAGTGACATCTGCAGTCACTCACACAATGGATCCATTACTACACACAAAACATGCCTTCCTTCAAAGGTAGATGTACTTGAGTGAGCCGGACGCGAGCTTTCATTCGCACACAATGGGCAACTTGGAATGCACGTCATCAACTCGGCCACCTATGGGCACCAAGGGAACTTTTCTAAGCAAGGCGCACCTATGCAAGCCTGGCTGCCTTGCAAAAGTGAATATACTGTGTTTCCCCATTAGCACGCTTCTCTCATTGCTTTTCAGAGAGACGTGCAGCGTAATGTAGTTGCAGGAAAATGTGCCGCGTGAAAATGGTGCCAACTAATATGTATGCGTGTGGCTTGATGCCATTGTTCTCCGAACAAATGCCATGTCGAAGGATTTAGTGTAAAATGTCACGACGTACTTGGCTGGGCTGACTCGCAGTTTTGAGATTACTTCGGTATATAAAATAAAATTTTAAGTAAAGATTGTCAGTAATGTGAGGATGGCAGAGATGTAATGGACGTTACAGGGATGACAAATGATGGTTGAAAAGACGGAACTGGTACCAAATTAACGCTGTTTCTTGCATAAAAATTGTCTGCATTTAAGCATTGAAGTTGTTCATGGCAATGCAATGTTTATCTCTCATGAATCTCGAGTTTTGGTGTTAAAAACCACATGTTGAAGGGTATAGATACCAAACTCTCGAGGAACTTCCATTACTGCTGTAATTGAGGCTGGTGCCATTAAATTTATCTGGGTGTGGGCAACTTGCAGTTTCAGGGTCGCATCACTTTAAACTGTCACATTCACATGCTTGCGTGGATTGACTTTACCGACTTCCACTGCAAGGATCCCCAGCAGGGCTGAGGTACTGGATAAAAATGTAACAATGGTTCCCTTCTCCAGTGTTGAAACATCAATAGCTTGTTGAGGGGTGCAATCATCTTGCTTTAGGAGAGCGGGCCGAGTGCCACAAGGTACAATTCAGTGGACAGGTGCTCTGCTCCGCGTCGTGCAAGCGCAGCTACCATTCATCACAAAATGCATGCTGTGCTGAAGCAGCTCAAACTAACCTCACATGAAGCTGACATTTGTCCATTTTCTGTTCTACAATGCACCCATCAATAGCACTGCTCCGGATTACTGCCCATCACCTTGCAAAGTCTGCACATTGTAATCAAATCCACAAGATTCTATACGCACGCTTCTGAACTTTCACATTGCTAGTAGGATGGGCAAGAACCCTGTGCTTTCTATGTTATGTCCACTCTGGTATGCTTCGTATCTCTCCTGCACATCAGGGGCACAAGAAACAAAGCTTGATAAGCACTAACACCACAGAGATGCTGTGTTATCTGGTATCATGGTGGAAGCTAAAGAGCAGTCAACAGGGACATGATATGCAATCTTTGAACAGATAGCGTGTGGCTCATGCTGGGAACAGGCAAAACCAATGGCAAGAAAATGAGCAATGGCAAAGAATCAGTGAACAACAAGGTTAATTAAATGCCAGTACAGTGGATAGGGTTGGCGCAGGGCACTGCAATAGGGGCTTTTAATTCTCAAACTTTTCAGATGTCCATCACAGGAGCATTAAATGATTGGAGTGTATTATTGAATTGCAGCAGTATGTTCATCCTACAGTGCAGAGCAAAAGTTTTTTTGTAGACCCTCTGAAATCCATGCAGGAACGCAACTCGCATGGCTCCGCAGAGCTGACTCAGTACAAGGCTCAGCTGAAACACCACCTCGACGGCAAGAAGCTTGCGGAGCGATTGACAAGCCTCGCTGAACGCTACCCGGGCTTCTGGCCCTAGTTGCTGCAGGCAGCACAACTAGGAGAGAGGCAGAGACCCTTTTCAGCAGCTTTGCTGCATGCTGGATGTTTTCCCTTTTTTTTCTCTTTATTCTCCATTTTATTAAGTGTTCTAGCAGTGATACAACAGTTTACAACAATAAAAAAAATAATGGTTTGCAGCAGCTCATGTAATTTTTTCCCTGACCCCGCTTGTAGACAAAGAAAAAAAAGGGTGTGGTGGTGGGCCTTGTGGCCAGCTCTGGCACGCCCTTGTTCTCACTTTTGTGCTCCCGTGTGATGAGAAGCGCCCAGGCAACAATGTCTTGTGTTTATTATTTTTTTTCTCTCATTTCTTTGCGGCTCGAGACTAGAGGCTCAAGGGGCACCTAGAGGATCACAGTCCCTGCCCTAAGTACTGCCCTTCCCCGCACCATCTGGCCCGAAAAAGTTGGTGTCCCAGTCAAGAGCCACAATTAGAATATTCCTAGCATAGAATGTGCAAGCAACAACTCGGGGGGGGAAGGGACAAAAAGGGGAAGACAAAAAAAACTGGAGATGCTCACAAAAATGTTCATGCAACCCTTGTTATGTGTTAGGAACAAGTAAACAAAAACATCATGGCAAAAATTGAAAAAACGTGTCTAACAGAAGAAGCACTTGCACCTAGTGATGGCAGCCGGCGGCAGCGGCGGTCACGGTGAACTCATTCGCATCCACGCGCGCGCGGCACACGGCACACCGTGGGTTCAACAGTTTCTCTCTCGCGCATCATCGGGATGCGTACGCACAGAAAGAGTGGCGCCACAAACACACACACACACTGCGGCCGACAGAAGGTGGCAGCGGCGGCATTTTCTTTAAAAAAGTCGAAAGAACAAAAAAATTAAAAGGTGTTGAGGAGGGGGGTGGTGGTGGTGGTGGTTGCCCCCTCGTAGAGCACGGAAAGCGTCATCAAAATTCATCATGTTAGCAGCAGGAAAAGGGCCCCTCTGCACCCGCGCTGAAGGATGAAGAAACAAGAAAAAAAAAACTGCGGCCCTCCCAGCTTCGAGAAAAAAACAAGGCCCCCTCTCTCTCTCAGCAGGCGCAGAGACCCTGCAATGCACACACATACACACATCCATGCACACATACACGAGCACACACACACACGCAGATGCACACGATTGGGAAGAGCAGGGCTTTCAAAATAAATAATGCTATGAGACATGAGCACGCGGGATACATCTCCAGCAGGCCTCTCCCCGAAAGTCCGACTGAGCAAGCACCGACCCCCCCATCCCTGCTGCTGCTGCTTCAGCCGAACGGGGGTCTCTTCTCTTTGTGGAGGGGGGGGGGCCACACACCAGAGGAGGTCTTCTTTCTTGTCTTGCGGCAGACAGGGCGTTGCATAGGTGCTACTGCTTGTTCTCGGGAGGGGGAGGCGCAACAATCCACAGCGGCCGTCAAGAGAGAAACCTTTTTTTTTCCCAAGGCACACTACGACGAAGAGAGAAGAGGAAAACCCAGCGAGGCACGCGCACCCGAGTCCGATGTGGAAAATGGCCCACACTTCTGCACCTGTACACACCCAGACATGCGTGTAGTATATATATATACATTATGTATATCCGTATGTTATATTAACTACTTTTTTATCATCACATTGCAACATCTTCAGAAAGAGAAGGGGGAGGGGGTGGGGAGGGGTCAGCCAAGAGAGAGAGAAAAAAAAAAGACCTGCTACCTAGCGCAGTACCCCGAGTGCATTCTGCTGTGACCTTTTGGCCTCCTCTTCCGCTATCTGTTGCTCAATCAGATACTGGGCCGTGGAGACGGCATTTGGCGTGCCCGTGATGCTGACGATGCGGTTGCGCGTGCCCGGTGCGAATGTGCCCTTCTTGGAGATCTGGATGGCGGCGCCGCTGAAGCGCTGGATCTCGACCAATGACTTGCCCCCCGGCCCCAGGATGGCCCCCACAATGTTCTCCCCCACCTCGAGGTCTCGCTTGACGGCGTCCGAGCACTTGTCGGCCGCGGCTGAAGGCGGCGGTGACTTGCACATAGCCCCTCCCGAAGGGACCAGTGCCGTGCCCAGTCCAAACGAGTTGTTGTTGACCGGCATAGCACCGGCGCCGTTGTTGGCCGCTCCAGGTGAGCCGAGCGCAGGCGAGTTCCGCCGGAACGGGTCAAACACCATGTCGCTATGGTAGCGCTCGGAGCGGGGCGAGCCGAAGCCACCGCTGCCGACAGGGCCGAAGATTCCCGAGCTACTGGCGACCACCGGCGGCGTGGCGTCCATCGGAGATGATGGGTAGACCTGCTGCGGCTGTGGTGGCTGCGGCGGAGGCTGCCCCATCATGGCCCCGTTGGCGCCTGCTAGGAGGGCACCGAGGCTTGATCCCAGCACGCCATACGTTGCCAGCGTCCCCATGGCAGTTGCGATGTCGGCCGTCGCCTGCTCTGTGTATCCGTTGCTGCGCAACACCGCCTTGACGTTCTCCAACAGCTGAGCCACGTTGGCCCCCGGGAACGGGGCAGCCACCATGGATCCCGCAGCGCCGCCGAAGTTGGCTGTTGGGCTGAGGCTGTTGAGGCTGCCGCTCGAGCTGTAGCTGGCCGACGAGTTGTTCACAGTCGAGTGCACGCTCGACGGGTTGGCATAAGGCGAGCCCGTAGGGTTGAAGTTGGCCACGGGCCCGGTCACCTCGGCGTATGAGACATGCAGGCAGCTACCGCTCTGCGGGTCCTCCACGATCTTGGCCAGGATCATATGACAGGCCTTCTTGTTGTTATCCATCTCTCCAATGACGGTGATGCAGCGTTCGGCCAGGGCGTGATCCTTGGACTTCTGTGAGATCTGCACGTAGGCGCCGCTCTCCTCCTTGATCTGCTTGATGTAGCTGCCCCCCTTGCCAATGATCATGCCCGCCGTGCTGTTGGGGACCAGGATCTTCACCTGCAAATGATAGTGCATTGCTATGAGCTCAGCTGCATTTGTTCTCTGGGAGTGTATCTACAAAGCGTTACACTAAGCTGCGCCACCAGACTAACTGAACTAGATCAGCCTCTGTGGCACTTCGCTGTTCATGATGTGCAACAGCAGCCCCCGTTACTCGCACTAGAGCTTGCGCAGTTACTGGCTATGCATGTCCGTGTCACATCCAGCATGCTATACTCCTCTTCATACATAGCAGGCAATGCTGTAGAGGCTGCGGAAGTAGTTCATCTGCAAAACCATGTTACTCCGCCATGTATAATTTGTTCTTCTCGAAGCCTTGGTCAGTGTTTGAATGAAAAGGAAGAGGTATAAAACGAAGTGGCAGCACTGAAAATCATGGTAATAGCTGTGAGCCGCTCTGTGTTTGGGGCCCTCTAACTATAATTTTCACCGAGTGTGGACTACTTTTTAGGCACGGATGGAGTAAGAGCGATTCACCCTATGAGCCGCGTATTATACCGCCACATGTCATTTTTACTTCTTGAAGTCTCGATGAGTTGCAGGACGAAAATGTGGCAAGAGGTAAAACGAAGCGCAGGAGGTTGTCATTCATAATACTTTGAGATTTGCCGCACGAAATATGTCTGTGGTCACTGTGCTCGTATGGCGAACTACTTTTTGGACACAGACTTAGCCTGCGCGAACAGGCATGCTGGCTTTGGCAGCGTTGCCTGCTATATATGAAAGGGAATTATAGTGGCATGGTATGGGACACTGCCGACGGTGAAGGACAGAACACTGGTGCAGCTACGAGACATTCAAGTCAACCATACTGATCAGGGCATTCCTAGTGAAATGAAAGCAGTAAAGAAAGCAACACTTTATCCAGAAGCAGCCATCTACTCAAACGACAAAGCAGACAAGCTAAGGGATAAATGCAGGCAATGAGATGGGCCAAGTCCGGAAACGCAACCCAAAGATGAGGTTTGCAAAAGTTCGCACAAAATACAATGACTGCCTGAACGAGTCGAAACAGCCTCACTTCCGAAGAAGCTGCGACTGCAGCGCACACTTTTGACTGCCTTCATTTTGCCCTCTGGGAGCTTTCCTATTCATCTCTGCTTTGCTACGTTGGGTGCCTACCTGCTTTTCTCTTTCGGCTGGCTGCTTGTGGTCAAAGTCTATGGCAATCTTGGCTGTTGGGTCTGGCTTCTCCTTAATTTTCTCCATGATAAATTCGTGGATGCGTAGAACGCCCTCAACACTGCCCGTGATGAGGCACACCCTCTCGGTGGTTCCTGCGAGTGTGAAACGCCCACAACCTGCTACAAGCGCAACGAGATGCCGGCAGCAGAGCTGTGAAAACTGCACGACCAGGCTGCAAAGCTTGCAACAAATGCAATCTGCATTCACCAATATGCATGTTGTGCATAGTATGCAAATGCGACTGCTATATTTGCAATTACGCACAGGGAACAGCACACGAAGAAATTGCGCAGAAGTAACTGTGGTGATTAAGGCGGAAGGCTGGACGAGTTGAACCGGATTCTCAGTGAAGGCAGCGTGAAAGACGAGGACGAAAGTAGCGCCCCGTGTTGCGTCTCCCTTCAGCCTTGTCTTTCGCGCTATCTCCACCATGAACTGTGTTGACAGCTACTTGTGCTGCTTTTGTATTTTCTGCATCTATTGACAGGGTTTCCTGTTTTTGCTTCAACACATCACAGGGACAGCTTTCATAAGAAGCTTTCATAACAACCTCTTGAAGAGCTTTTATAAGAAGTAGGAAGAGCTTTTGTAAGTGTCACAAACAACGCCAGCATCTACAATAATGCTAGAAAAGCTAGAAAGGAAATGGTGAAAATGCCTGCTATAATACCAACGCACCAACAGCATAAATATAACCACCGATTCCACTCAGTTACCCCGCTGGGTGGCGACACAATGGAGCCTCACCTGGGTAGAAGTCATTCGACTTGGACATTTTCACCCGGGCTCCCGCTTCCTTCTGGAGCAGTGCAATGGTCTCACCGCCTTTGCCAATGATGGCGCCTGCAGCCACTGCAGGCACCAGAATCTTGAAGTGGAACGTCCCATTGCCTGCAATGGAAAAAAATAAAATAATAAAGGCCACTTGGCACACTCGCGTCACATGGACTAGCGGACAGCGCCCGACAGACAATGGCACACACGCACACAAGAGGGGCAAAGACTACCGGTGCATGTATGAGTCATGGAGAAAAAAAGAAGCCATGGCAGTCGGTGAATCCTGAGGCCACGGGAGGTGTGGTCTGGATGAAGAATGATGGCGTGATGGGCGCTACGATGCAGCAACAAGCGGCCAACAGCAGACAAGGAGATGAGGAGGAGGAGAACAAAGGCCGTACCTGACGCTCGTCTTCGTAATTGCTCCATTTGCAAAGCTTTCTTTTGCGGGGGGGTAGTGGGGAAGGGCGCTCCAGGTTCTTTTCCTCTGAAACGTCTGTCTGTGTGCCCCTCCTCTTTTGCTCGCTCGCTCTAACTGCGTTTCTTTCGCCTGAGCATAGCGCACCTTGGCTAGCGGTGCCCGTCAAAAGGGCTGCGAGGCTGAAAACGAGAGAGACACGGTTTGTGGAACCGATTCACGGCCATCAGCCCAGGCAGGCCTTGCGCAGACGGGGTGGGGCAGATGGGCTCTTTAGTTCAGCAAGCCGAACAACTCAAACCCGCGGACCGGAAACACAACCCTGGCGACGCCCTACCAAGTGGGCCCCGTGGGCCCTGAACAAGCAGTCTGTGAGCCAAGCAACAAGCCGCAGGTCGACAGAAGAACTGCTTTTGTTTGCATTGGTATGTTGCAGAAAAAAAAAAAGGGCACAACAACAAAACTTCTCAGAACCCATTGTGACCAAGGATTGAAGGACTGAAAACCAGCTCTGCAATACCAAGTGCTGATGCATGAAAACCAACGAGCAAAAGTAGGTCAGCTTTAACACGTCTCAGCAGATCTTGTTTTGCAAATCAGGAATTTTGTCTACAGACTTAAACAATTCTGTTCTTTTGACTGCAAGCACTTATGTTCAAGGTGCTAAGTCGAAATTAGTATCTGAGTTCGCTTTGCCCATGCATGCCTGCAGTAGGGCCAAAAAGCTCTGCAAATACTGAAGTGTGGGATCCCATGCCTGAATGACACATCTCAAAGTTTCCTATCTTAAATATGCAACATGTCCTAGTATTACCTACAGCCATCAACAAATAAGGGGCCAATTTCAGAATCGCACTAGTTTCAGCTGCTGAATTAAAATTATGGTGCTTTGGCTGTCAGATTAGACCACACGATCAATGGGAGCTTTATGAGCACAATGTTGTGGTGCAGCTCTACATGCCGAATATTTCGTCTCGCATCTGCCACGATGGACCACCGAAAACCCAACCCATGCACAATGTGGAACTGGCCGTCCATATATGGTCCTGACTTGCCCTCTGCCGCAATCACTTTCGGGCAAAACGAATGGCTGCACCACCACGCCACGACAAAAAATAAACAAAGCACGAGGCCGCACGATGTACTACGGCAGGTATCGGTGCCGCGAATGGGGGTGGGGCGGTCACCGACGGAAAGAGAATGCGACCACCGAGGAAACGGGACCAGAACCAAGGTCGTGGCGAACTCCGAGCGACGACGTGCTGACGTTTCGCGAATGACCGGCTCGTATCTGCGCCGCTGGCCCGGCGAGGCCTGCCGACGATCGCGCCGTTCTGGGAGGGCTACACACGAACACACAACAGGGCCAAGCTCGAAAACGTTATCCGAGAAACGCGCAGCTCACACCTGCACCTTTCCTCAACCACGAGGCAAGATCTTTCGCATTTTCCGCAACGGCATGGCCGCTGCACTCGTGCAAGGTGCGGGTTAAAGGGCTACCGACAGGTCTCCCGCAGAGACGATAAATGCGATTACCGCGACGTACTACACGGACCCTCAGCGGCCGGGTCAACGGCAAGGACACGCAGCGGCCGCCGCACAAGTCCAGATCGGTGGCACTGCATTCCGCAGGTCGCGGAGGGCTGGCCGACGACGCGTAGGGCGGAATGGGGGGCAGCTCCGGCAAATGCCCCGACCGGTATGCGCTCGAAAAAACACGCGACTCGACAATTTCTGCCTGCCCCTGCCTCGCGTATCGTTTGGTTTCCGTTCGCCGCTCAAAAGCGTGCTAATGGGATTCGTCGAAATAGCTCGCACGTCGGGCAAAAATTTGCACGATAGGCCTAGGGGCGCCGTCGCGGGGATCGTGCCGGCGCAGTGCCTGGCACCATATGCAAGGTCTCCTTTGCCTGCCAACTCGAAAGTCTGCGGCGCAAGGGCTGAAAGATTCGCTGCATTCCTCCATCGGCGCTTAGCGAGCCTGATCGGGCACCCATCCACCGGAGAGGAAAAAAAAAAGGCAACAAAAGTAAAGGAAAGCACCGCACGAAAACACGATGGCAAGCAGGGGTCCGGGAAGACGGAAAATTTCCGACCAAACACGGGGCCTGCGAGGCGGAAGGTCTCGCTGGCCGGCTCTGCGGCGAGATGCAAGCCGCGGCTAGGAAACCTGTCGGCCACTTGCCTTCGGGGCGGAGAGCAGCATGAGCAGCACGACGCGAAAATGGTCGACCTTGCTCGAGGCCCGGCGCAACACCTCGCTGCAGGTTCGGAAAGAAAAGTCCGCTGTCCCACATATCGGGCCCAGCTAGTCCATCGAGGAAGAAAAGGTCGCGAATTAAGTGGCCGGTCCGTCGGGCGAAAAAGAAATCTCCGTACATATAGGTGTGCTACGACGAGAAAAAAAACAAAAAAGAGACACACTCGCCGGGTCCCTCCCGGCTGCTTGGAGGAAAAAAAGCCTCGGCCAAAGCAGGCAGATCGCACCGCTGTCACCGGTGAATGGACAGTGGTTTCAGGACTGATCCCCGACCGCAATACCATGGCCAAGACAGCAGCGTGCACCGGCTGATGGGACCCAGATAATTCGCCATCTCAGCCGCGATAAAAAAAAAAAAAATCCTCGGGCACCTGACTCGAATCGTTCGGGCTGGCCCAACATAAGAGCGGCTCGAAGACGTGGTTTTTCGCCTGCCAAGTGCGCATTTGTGCCATCACACCGCAGTCCAAGGCGGCTCGCAAAAACCAAGCCCTGCCTGCCTAGGTCCGGCCGCTGTGTCATATGGTGCGACCCACGTCACACCCAGTTGCGCTGGCCGCGCACAAGACGCGAGACGCCCCACGGGACGCAAATGGTACGCTACCTCCGCCATGGTGGGACCTTTTCGTTGCCCCAATATCAAGCTCGGAATCCAGGGGCCTCTTCCTAGAATCTCCAATATCGGGATCAGGACATCCATTCACACCTCCTAAACCCGTCGCCATCTTCAGTGCAGAAACGTCCGGGCTCTGACGTCACTCCCGACGTCAACACGAGGCTCCCGGAAGACGCTGCGGACCATCGTTCTTCCTGTTCCTTCGCGATTCGCGACGCCATCCCTCGTTGAAACGGCGAGCTACGTTGGGAGCCGCGGCGATCGCTCGTGCAACGCGGGCTGTACGCTCGCTGCGTATCTGCCGCTGTGCCGATCGCGGCATTGATGCTGTAGAAAACAGTTCACTGATTTGCCAGAATCCACGTTTGAAAAACCTTTCGTTTGACTAAGCCTTTTGCAGGCCCCCTTAGCTGCAAAGCGAGGCTGCCAGCGCGCGTAATTACGAGTTCGCGTGCCCAGCGCTGCATGCATTCACGCGCGCTGTTACGCTGTTGTACTAGTGATCGCTAGCGTTGTCACTACCGTGAACTGTGTGTTTTTAACCGCGCTTCATGCGAGTACTGCACGTTCATAGACCACACTTTACACTCGAGTGCTAATTAAATGAGATATAATTATCGATCATCGTCTTGTGTGGCGCGTCAGAGTGGTGGATTTTACAAACGTCTTGGTCGTTGGCGGATTGTAGAGATTAGAATCACTTTACTCGCTCAGCTACTTCAGAAATATGGGCATTGCTTTTCTTACTGTACTTGTGGCTAAGTACAGCTTTACCAGCTTCAATTTTAAACCGCCTCAAAGCCACGTGATGGGGGCTTTCCTGCACATTCCGCTTATCGTGCAGGGGAGCGACATTCGCAGAACACGCGGGAGACTCAAATTCGCTCACCTTGTCTTCCGCGCACCATCTGAGCTCCTCCTCTGCATCCAACGTGCTGTTGTTGAACATTTCGCGTTTCATTTTGCCTCTACAAATCGCCAAAAAAGGTTAATTTGGGTAAAGAAATGGTCCACCGACAATGCAGCTGACTGGGAACAGTTGCCAAGCTTTGTCACCAGGGTACGTTACGTGTACCCATCTCTGACAAAATTATTCTTTTTTTTTACGCGTAATTTTGACCGGTTCGCACTTAAAATTTACTGAAAAATTGAAATGAATTGCCAGATGCTAAATTTAATGCCCGGCGCGCACGAAATAATAGTTTGCGAAATACTGCACGCAAATGCGCCGCTGCGGAACTGACCTTCAAAATAAAAATAAAAAATGGTGGGAGAGAAGGGTGCGCCTTCTTGCATGGTGGGAGCGCGCAGTGGCTTCCCCCTGTCTCTTGACAGTTTTTTTATCTTCGGATTTTGTTTATGTCGCTAGGGTCCACCGGAGAGTTATGTCCGATGTAGAGCAGGCTTCAAACCATCGAATGCAGTGAGGGACTGCGCGCTTGCCGTGGAAGCGACGCAACCGAGCTGTCGGAATGATGCGGTAAGCGGCAACTTAGGCCTAGACGGTTTCGCATGGCCTATGAGAGCGCGCGCGCGCGCTCTAGCCGGTGGGCTTCCGTTATTTGCGCGCGCCGAAAATGGAAGATACGGTCACTCCCCATTCGGCAGCAGCAGTTGCAGCTGGCCATCGTGCGTGCATTGCTAGTTCCCTTCGTGTTCCACACGTGGCTGCCGATTATATGCGTGCGCCAAATTACTCGTGAATGTTGCAGCACGAGCCGCGCGCTTTCCACCTGTGTGCACAACTGCCGGAGCGTAGCGCCATGCAAAAACACCGCGTCTTCTTTGTGCCGTGCGCTTCAATATGCGTGGGTTTCGGTCGCAGAGTCTGCAAGAAGCGTGCTGGCTCGCGTATTGTGCCAGTTTTGCAATATGCTAGCCGCTTTATTTAGCGAGTCCGTCGCTGCGTTTGCGCAAACATGCCCGCACATATACGTCCTTATGGCTCGGCTGGACAAAGTTTTGAAGTTAGGTGCAGAACTTCGTGCTCTCGAGGTCGGCGGCCGAATATCTGGCTGCGATGAAGGCCTTCAGTTCCGGTCATGTATAATGCACCTCTCTTTGTCGATGTGTTGCTGCGGGTTTGGCATTACAGTATTCAAGAAAGATCGACAAAACAGCTTGGCTCCACTTTTTAATTGGGCTGTGTGCAAATTGTTTCTAGTAGTTACTGCTCATCAGCTTACCTACAGGTTAAAGTACCCTTTGCACTTTATTCAGCCAGTTGTAGACATTTTTTGAAATGAACATTTGGGTTGGGATTGCAGTCTGAAAAGAGCCATGCACCAAGCTAATCAAGTGTTTTGTAAGTATGTGCAGTAATTTATTTAGCACACTTTTTCATCCTGACATGTGCTTCACTTCTGAGTGCTTAGGTGTCGAAAAAAAAAGAAAATCGATAAAAATTCTGCCTTGTATAGGGTGGAGAGGTTTTATAGAATTTAGGTTCTTTTTTTTTTTTACTTCAAAACAATCATTACAGCCTGCTGTTGCTAATGGCCACAGCCTATGCACCCACTTAAAGCAAAAGCTCTGAGTGCTATGTACCATATTTTTCAGGGACAGCATATTGTCTAGGATGGATGGCTGTGCCTTTGAAGCTAGAGGAATTGTTTATTTGGTGGCATAATGTAGTTAGCGTTTTTGCTGGTGCCATTGGAATTGCTAGTTGCATTTCTTTGGCTAAATGGCCATGTTTTCACCATTTTATCAGGCAGCTATACTGCCACTTGTTGCTGAAACCACGTTTCACTTCGTTTTGAGCTGTACTGTCTGTACAGATCTCAACGGATTCCTACTAGTCCTGGAATCATTTTTCGTAATCCAGTTAAGGAGCATATATACCATATTTTGACCGCATGTTTTCTTCTTTATAATGATGCGTAAGACATTATATACATGAATCACCATGGGGTATTCGTCTATGGCCTCTGAATAATTTATAATTGAATTTCTTCTCTTATCTGTTTCGACTTTGGATTCAACAGCCAAGTGATAGGTTTGATGTCAAAAGTCAGTATAGGTCACATGAGGTGTGAAAAAAACTGCAATATAGTCATTGCTTCTTCACTCGCGATTTCGGCTCCTGAGGCAGGCTGGCTTTAGTGTTGTGGTGAATTAAGTGCTATGTTGCAGTTTTAGTGCGCAGGATTTATGGTGGCCATTCCCCACATTTAGCGGTTGTGTGTTTGTCTGTAGCCTGTTATGTGGCTCACATAACGCTCGGTGGTATATTTATGTACCACCGAGTATATTTATATACCCGGCATATTTATATACCTGGGCAGGTGAGCAGCCTGCCCACCGTGTCAGATGGCAGCTCAATTAATTGCGAGAGGCTGCTTGGGAAGAGCTACCTGGATTGCAACACAACCCAAGTAAACCACATTCCACCAATGGCAGCACCTGCCATAGAAGGGCAATGGCGCATCGCTTGACCTCCGCACCACTGCGCCAGGAGAGGTAGGAAGACTCTTAGGAATCTATGAACGTAGAAAATTACCAATTCCGCATGTATGGACACTAACCCATTATCGCTATCTGAAAAGCTGCCATCCGTGAACACTGCATCTGAACACCGGAACCGAAGGGAAAGGAACTGCAAGTGCACCTAATTTGTATTTGGCCTAACTACGCAAATCGACCATCTTTTTTTTTTTTTTTTCATGCCTACGGAATCTATACTGACCTTTGACGTCATAGGCATCGTTCAGGTGCTGAAACCGAAACAGATGAGAGAAGTGGTTGGATTATAAATTATTTAGTGGTCGTGGGTGAATACCACCTGCTAATTCATACTAATGTCTTAAGCATCATTACAAGAAAACATGCAAGTGAATATTAAGTATTTTATACTTGTCAAACCTGTGAGTAATTTTTCCCGTTTCAGTAGCAAGGTCAAGAGACCAAGGTGAAGTGCGTGCTGCATGGAATCGTGTTTGAAAAAGTACTTCTGTTAACTGTGTGATGAGGTGCCCTAGCAGTTTAGCATTGTTTGCTAACAGCTTTCTAACAGAGTTCTCATCTAGAAGGAATCAACACCAAAATATTGTTTACTTCTTGGAATCACATCTAGAAGGAATCAACACCAAAATATTGTTTACTTCTTGGAATCACATTGTTTGCAATTAGTATCTTAAACTGTAATGCAGAATCCACCATTATAATAGGGCATTCTATATTTCATGTTCATTTTTGTTGACTGCTGTTGGGAGAATGTGGCGAGTGACGAATCAGTCTTTTGCATTGTTTGTGAAGCCTTGCTTTTTTAACGGTTGATCACTAAATGGAACTCTTTTTCTTTTTATGTCTGCGGGAACTGTTAAGACACTTTCTGTGGATTTCAGTTGCATGTGAACAGCACTTCACTTCTTGCTTCATTCAGGCCTAAGGTAGGCAAGAACATGGGTAGGGAGCCACATTAACATTGCACAAGTTGTTGCGGTTTATTTAAAAGCTTGTGAGGGATTTTATCAAATACCCCTGGTAAAAGGTTGGGTGGGCTTGCAAGGCATTCTGAGCAAGTCTAGCGCGCCGGGCAATGGCGTTTGGACGAGAGGGTGTGAGCATTGTGGTGCATAGTCAGAATCAGTATGAAGGTGACCACTTCGGAGTTTAACCCACCAAGAATAAAGTGTTGCACTGAAGATTGTTTTGCAAGAATGCTGTGCAAAAGAAATGAGCTCTGCAAGCTCTTTGAGTCCCCGTGCAGCTTTGTTAGTCATGTGTATTGGAAAGCGAACTGCTGTTCTCACTCCAGGAAAGGGTTATTGGTGTTTGTCAGCTGACGGGAAACTGACCGCCTTCATATTGACCCTTTACTGTACTTGTGCAGTCTTGTGCCATCATCACCTTTCTTCACTCCATTTTTTTTCCCCGTCCCTTTACTCCAGCTAATCTCTATAACCTTCCCTGCATTAAAGCTATCTCTCTCTCTCTCTGTATGTCTTCCTTATGCACTTGAACCTCCACCCTCTTTTTGTTCAGCATTGCCAAACATTTTGGCGACAAAAGTTCAGCGTGTGTGTTTGAATTTTTGTGCAGTGCTTTCACTTTGTGCTTCTTTCGCTGAGACATGGTTGTGATGGCACCTTTGGTACGTGCGGTTCAGGTGATGGCAGCGCCTCCCAAGAAGGGGGGCTACCCTTCTCGGCAGCGGCGCTTCGGGCCGGCGCCCCTGGCCTCTTTCGAAGACCTCCCCACCGATGACCAGGACAGTAGCCCCGAGGCACGCAGCCCCGACACCCTTGTGCCCTCTGAGGTGTCCACACCACAGGTGGGTTGCATAGCAATGTACAGTTGGGCTCATCATGACCCGTAACGACGCTACATAGACAACTAAGTACAATTTGCACTTCCTAGAAATTAGATTTCTCAGTCCTTTTAGTCTTGGAGGAACCCTCACAGTTGAAAAGGGGCTGAGGAAACCCATGTGTGTTGCTTTCCGTCCGTACCTGCCTAACATGCATGAAAAAAAAAGTATGCAGATGCACAGCATCTAAAAATAAGTGCCGGAATTCAATAATAAAGTCATTGGTTATAAGTAAAACAGTCGTTTGTGAGTAGTTGCAGTGTGATTAGTCTCGAAATAATGCTGGTAGAAGAAATGTGATGGTAGAGGCATGCATGCATGGATTTTGGCACTTGGGGAATCCGAAAAGCACTCCGAGGAACCCAAGGGCTGTGTGGAACCCAGTTTGAGAACCTCTGCAGTTCTTAATCACACCATGGTGAACATTGCAGGAAGAACCCACCCTTTTGATGAATAGCAAGGTGCATAACTGGGTACCACCTCTGCGCTCCCCGTTTCATATAGGGAGTGCCGACTACACTTTTTGTTGCACTTCGTACTGAGTGCGAAAGTATCTCTGTTTCAGGGAAGCCACAAGTGAGGCTGTATTGACAGTCAAGAACCACACATACTTGAAAAGTAGTGACACAGATAGAAAAAAAGAACAAAAACAAAATTAGAAGCAGTAGCTGGTGAGCCAATTGCAGCTATGGCAAAGTAGCAGCATAAGGTGACAGGCAACAGATTTTCATGGGACACGCACTTCTGTGAACATCGTCAGGATAGCTGGGACATGTTCTTTGAATGTCTATACTTTGCCTTATTTCGTGCTGCGGCAAGACTTTGCGCCGTCGCTTCCCACAATCATATCCCTGATGGCTGCCATCTTGGTTTTGTATGAAAGCTGCGCCCCTTCCTTTCTTCCTTGTATTACTAACTGCTGTGGAATATTTTTAGAATGTCCGCTTTCTGCTTTTGAGGCCTCTACAAGTACCTCCGAATGGCTGGTGTGCGCACTTAAGATGTGATTTTCTCAGCTTCCTGTTTCTTGCCAACATGACTAGCCTTATGGAAGTTTTTATTATGTTTTGGTGGTGCAATTTCAATTAATCTTAAACCATTTAATTCAGGAAGAAACAAACTGTGGAGCTATGCTGTTTTTGCTTGGCTGAGTCAAACATTTCAGATTTTGTGAGCAATAATGTTACCTAACTATACTTCATACTCAACGTGCTTGGACAAAATTTAACATTTTTATATGATGACGTACTTCAACAACAATATGATTAGCATAGCTCCAGATGACAGGTCTTTGGCTACAGCCCCATTTCAATCGAAGCCAAAGAATGTAGAAAGAAAGTGTCTCAACAACCTTTAAGAATTTAACTAATTAGGTATTAGTTATTTTCTTATAATATGGGAACTAATCTAGGTATACTGAAACTAATTATATTTTTGAAAACAGGAAGAACAAAAACATATCCAAACCTAATTCCATTACGATATATTTAATAATAAAATTGTTAGTTTCAAGATCTGCATCTCCCTTCAATTGCCCCCTCCAATTTTTGTCGTCAATTTCGCTTTAATTTTCGGGCACATAGTTTTATGTTCTGTATTCTACTGAAAAAAATCTCACCTGATTGTCGCCGCAGCATACTTGTGGAAATGGCCGACGTTGGTGGCATCTGTGTATTTGTTGCTCTTTTAATGCATACAAGAATTCTGTCTTCTATGAATGCAGCATCATTGCAATTAGCAAGTGATAAGTCATCTACAAATGCTAGTTTCAAGTGCTCCTTAGCGTCCCCTTTAAAATGCGGCTATTTGCCAGTCTTTGTAGAAGCACGATGTTTGAATGTCAGCATGTACTTGTTTTCTCTCATCACTGTTAACAATTCCTCACTGTTATTCATTTATTTTGCTTTGTGATCAAATGTGCGATATTGGGTGGAAGATGTTTGAACACATCTTTCGTAAGAATAAGCACGAACTTGCAGTAGTAGTGCTCTGTATTTGTATCAGCCTTAAGCATATGGTGGCTTACATAATGTGCACCCATTGGAGCACGTGAATATAAAGAAAGAAGGGAGAAGGGTAAAGGGGACACCCAAAGAGTTGAAATTGACGCTTCTGTACAGAAATTGCTTTCCTTGAGAGTGTTAAAGTAAGGTGTGAAAAGCAAGGCTTGGAGCATCAGGATTGTAACATTGTGTTGTTCTTCCGTGGTTTAGGTGGAAGGGGACGTTGACTCGTTGGTGACGCTGACGCCATGTGGCTCGGTGCTCACTGCCAACGGGTCACCCTCCTCACCCGTGGCGCCACCGCTGTTGGAGCCCCCCACACCCTCTGGTGACTCCCTGACTCCCGAAGAGCCCACACGGCGGAAGGGATCATGGACTGAACTCTTTCTGCGCGGTCGCTCTCCATCGCGCAGCAGTGGGACCAGCCCCGAGCCCAAGGGCTTTTTTTCGTCTCTGCTCAAGCTTGGTGGCCGCAAGTCGCCCCGCAGCCCTTCGCCCCACAGCCCGTCACCTGTGCCTACCGCTCCCCGCCTTTCAGTCACTCTGCACGATGAGCAGCCGGATGGTGTGCCGGTTAGTTTGCTGAATACGCAGCCAGAAAGTGTGCCATATAACCAGCCAGACAGCTTGCCACATAACCTGCCAGACAGCTTGCCACATAACCAGCCGGACAGCTTGCCATGCAGGAAACTTGAGAACGTGCCACACAACAAGCAGCCAGAAAGTTTGCCGGATAGTATGCCGAATAAGCAGCCAGGCAGCTTGCCACACAACCAACCAGAGGGAAATCCGAAGAAGCAGCAAGGTGGTGCTCGAAAGAAGCAGCAGGATGGCGTGCGAGATGAGCCATGTGCAAGGCCACAGGACCTGGACATCAATGACCCCTTTGACCGATCATGCCTGCTTGAACGTGCCTGTCAGTCACTTGCAGACATTCCCAGTGCCAGCCGGCGAGGAAGCAGGGAGTCACCTGAGCAGCTCTCGTCAGAGTCAGAACTTGCGCTGGACGCCGTTCTGGCTAAGCAAAGCAGCCAGGATGAGTTCGAGACCCTGCTTGCCCAAGACTCCGTGGAGTCGGAGGAATTCCTGTCGGTTGCTTCAGCCGTGCTGGCACCACCTCCACCATCGCGCAGCCCCGTGCCTTCTCGGCAGCAGCGGCTCGAGGTAGTGACCATTCCAATAGAACGCCCGCGCAGCACAACTCCCATCAACATTGCTCCTTTGGAGGCATTCCTGCCGGTGTCCCCAGAACCGTGCCCTCCGGACAAGATCCGACTGTTCCTGCCTGGGGAGCAGTTCACAGGTCGCGGACCACGGAGCCCTCGTCGCAGCTCGCTCAAGAGCTGGCTCCACTTCTGCGAGGAAGGCCTGCAGAGTCCGAGGTGCCGAAAGAGGTCTGAGGACAGCCAGGCGGCCAGCTGCTGTGACTGCCCTGGCCGGGAGACCCCACAACCAGACTGCCCCTGCGACTGCCACCAGCAATCTCCTGGGAGCAGCTCCCTGAGCAGCCCCGAGCACGCCTCCTAGAGCACATCCCTCATCCGTGAGTGCCATCCTGGCTTCTTATGTCTGGTGCCAGCAGAGACCCTAGTCAGACCCAGAATTATTCTAATATTATTTATCACAAAATTCCCGATCCAAATTCAGCCATTTTCAGTGGTCAGTGTCCAGTGAGCTGTGTACTCGGCTGTTGGTGGCACCCTGTAACTTTTGTTTCTCCACAATGTTCATGTTTTGGGCAGTGCTGAGCAGTCCTGAATCCTGCAGATTAGGGTGCCTTGATGCCCGCTCGCCTCCGCTTTCAGGGTGGGGACTCCCTTTTGTACCACCCCGTGCCGCCGTTTCCCCCTCGTAGCTGCATGTTGAGTCCCACGTGTCACTTGCGTATAGTGCACTATTCTTGTGGCGTGGTTTGCATGCTGCTGCGTGGTGACTGAAATAATGCGACTGAACTGGAAATAGGCAGTGAATAGTTGTTTCGCTCATGGCAAGTATTCTGGCATTTATGACTGTGTATTATGCATGCTGCAGACGCTCTAACTACACAGCAATCGAAAAATTATGACTGAATGCTGTTCCCCACTCGCTGGTTACATTGAAAAAAAGACAGTGGTTATTTAGTGTTCCTTCGTATTTGTAACTTAGAGTATTAGCTAGGTCGCCAAATTCAGCGGAAGTATGGTGCACTTGTTGTAATGTAAGGACTGTTCACACGGTGCTAATTTTCTCGGGTATGGCTGCAGCGCGGAGGATGACCTGCCATATAGCTATTTCTGTGTAGTTAACACCCGCTTTTGCAACATTCTTAAACAAGTAATAACTAATAATAAGTAATACTAATAAATAATAAGAAAAAGATCCCTTTCTCTTATTACATCCCCATATGTGTAGAATTCCAAGTGGCAATGGCAAATTTCTCTTCCAAGCAGTCCGTTGCCACACTGCTCTGATTGTGGCGACGGACTAAGTGTGGCGACAAAAATAAGTTTAATTTTTCTTTTCAAAACGTGCAGAAAAAACCATTAAAAGCGACTGATTCACAAAGAAACCTCACAAAATAAGCCCCTGATAACCACTTCTTTTGAATCCCATTATCCCTGCTAAGAAAGGGGAGTTGGAGCAATGCGGGCTGCCTCCGTCGCTTCCGCGGAACCGTCAGCTCCAGTTTCCGAAAGATGCTGGCTCGCTCAGTAGTAGTCGGGCAAGGCAATAGATCTCTCATAAAAGTATATGGGTCTGGGCTATTTGGAAAAACGCGTTTGACGTAAAGCCCGCAGAAAGACACGGACGGGTCAACTCGACAGACAAGCTGTCATCCCCGCAGCTGGCATTAAGAGCAGAACAAAAAAAAAAACAACTCGAAAATGTCTGCGCAGAAAAACGCTTGAATTTTGCTGATGTGGCTCCTTGACACCAGCGAAAGGAGCCTTTTTTCTCTTGTAGAGGAGAAAAGAGGCTCCTTTCGTTGACGTCACATATCCACAACTTCTTTGCTTACTGACACAAAAAATGCAAGTACTGTGCGACGATTTCTAGTGAGCTGGCGCAAAGAAGTAGAAGGGGCCGGTGGGAGGGGTTTAGAATGCTTCTGTGACATAAAGATAAATAAACTGAACAAAATGAAGGACGAGAGTTCACGTACTTGCTTACCTGCGATAGTGCGCCTAAAATATATGGGTACCTTACTGGGAAACGTCTTTGTCGTCATGTTCTGCAGAAAGTGCTCGGCAAATTTTGATGTGGCCTGGCAAATTTTAATCCTCACCTCTCCTTGGCGCAATCAATGGTAGGATGATTACAGCTTACAGCTGTCCCGGTGTACGTCATTGGCGCACATGCTAGTAGTCTGGCGGACAAAACATGCAACTTTTGACAGCCTGGTGCAGAAGGTGCAATGTGCACTGAGAGTGCTGTACTGGGGGGAATAAAGGCTGTGGCGCATAATGATGCATCTCATATCAGGAGAAGGAAGGTGGCGGGGAACGCTCGAAACGCACAAAACCGAGGTGAAAGTAGGCAATTTCGCCCGTTGGGCAATGCCTCTTTGCTTGAAGTGAGCTCGCGTTGTGTGCGTGATGCAGCAGTCAGCGATCAAGCTATGAGGGACTGTTGTGTTCTTGGATATCCTGTTCACGCTGGAAAAGGACTGCGGCTATTTCGCTTTGCTCGGTAGAGAGCACAGAGAAAAAAAGTGAGAATCAGATGTCAAGCGAGACGGCTGGAAACCAACAGAACTCCAAAATATGCGAGGCAAGGCATGCGAAATGCTTTCATTCCAGAACAGTTTTTGCTAGGGGCAGATTTATAATGCGCAACTTTAACGTGCCATCCTCATAAACTGAAATTAGCAGCTGTCAAAGGTGACTTCTCGTATTTGACTTCACGGCGAACAAGAAGCTGTTTGAATGGCAGTCTTTGGCGAATATAAAAATGAAGCTCGAAATAAGTCTTCCTGTTTATTTGAAAAGTAATGAAATGTAAAGTATCCTGGTCAACAGATTCCACTGGACCATCGCCTGTTGTGAGGATGTAACGACTATTCACAAGGCACGGAGTTGCTCGGCAGATTAGCTGCGAAAGAAGATATATTTTTGCGTAACTAACTCTGATTCACTTTTTAAACTATCTATGGTACCACCCTGTCTTGGGAGGACACCAAATTTGTGGAATGTTATGTGGTAGCGGCAGTTTTCTGTTCGAAACAGCCCGCTGCCGGATTGCTCCTAATACAGCTTCACGGGAGAGTGGGACCCAACATGCCGCCATCGAGAGTGGTGTCCTCACCTTGAAAGCAACGCTGCCCATCGAGGCACCCTACTGCAGATGGCATGACAGTCTGCGAACCTGCAAGGTTTGGCTCAGTCAGAGTGCTTGTTTTGGATGCATGGGCCCTGTGGGCGGTTAAGAAACTGGTATGATCGGAGAGCTCTGGTCATATCGAGATACCACACAAACTACTAGCTATACATTGGTTACCGTATTTACACGATTGTAAGTTGACCCCCCCAAATCGCATGTTTGAAAAAAAAAAAAAGAAAGTTGACGTGAATGTAAGTCGACCCCCCCAATCGCATGTCCGAAAAAAAAAAAAAACACCGGTGGAGCGCTTCAAAAACGAAAATTTATTGCATAGATGGGCTATTCATCCTCACTTGAGTCATCTTCAGTGGTACTGCTGTCGTCGTCGCCGCTGCGATCCCACAGCACATCGTCCTCCATGGAAAGCCCGCACTTCCTAAATGACCGCACCACGACATTGCGTGGAACGGCCACCCAAGCGGAAATCACCCACCCGCACACAGCCGCCAGGGAGGCTCTCTTCACGCGCCCCGTTGGCGTAAGTTCCCGCCCTTCTGCCGCCAGCCACTCGTTGTACTCACGCCGAAGCAAGTCCTTGAATGGCTTGCTAATGCCAACGTCTAGCGGCTGCAGCTGCCCCGTCAGACCGCCGGGAATCACCAGCATATCTGTATCTTCTTTTCGGAGCTCTGCCTTCACTTTCGTGGTAAGGTGGCCGCGAAATGAGTCCAGCACGAGGAGGTTCGGATTGTGATTTTTGAGGGATGCCCCTGACCTCAAAAGCCACACCCGACGGTACCAATCAATAACTAAGTCATCCGTCATAAAGCCTTTTTCGTTCACTCGCACAATCACACCTTTCGGGAACATTTCCTTTGGCATAGTTTTTCTTTTGAAGTCGATGTACGGTCGGAGCTTTGTGCCATCTGCCAAGCATGATAGCATAACAGTGAACCGAAGTTTCTCGTTTCATGGCGTGAGAAGCTTAACCTCGCGAGCTCCCCTCACGCTCACTGTTGTGTTGCTCGTCATGTCGAAGTAGACGGGAGTCTGGTCCGCATTGCCGATTTGGCCGAGCAGGTATCGCCGCGAGTCGTGGAGCTTGAGGTAGTGCCTATGGAAGGCGAGAACTTTCTCCTCGTAAGCAGCAGGCAGCTTCTGGCATACACTAGTACGCTGACGAAGAGAGAAGCCAGCCGTCGTCATAAATTTCGAAGCCCGAGCCCTGCTGGCTTTGAAGTCTGTTCGGAGTATTCCAGCTTCCACAGCAAAGACCCGGGCTTGTTGCGTGATCATTTCGCATGTCACTGTGAGGGACCGATCACGTATTTCGGTGACATACGCTGCAAGCTTGACCTCCAGTTCCAAAAAGCGTCTCGACTTCGGCCCGCGGAAACCTCTTCGCTTGGAGTCGCAATCGAAAATTTTGTCTCGCTGCTTCCGCCACTCCTGCACCAACCGTTCAGAAACGTCGAACTTGCGGCCAGCCGCGCAGTTGTTGGTTTCTTCGGTGTAAATGATGGCCTCCCTCTTAAACGCTGCAGTGAATGAGCGCCGAATGCTTTTCGAACCTGGAGAGCTCATGGCGAAGCACGCGGCCGGCAGTCGAGTCAAAAGCACCAACTCCAAGCACCACCAAACAAAGAGTGATCGGTGTCGGGGTGTCGGCTCTTCCAGCAAACATCGGCATTCCCCAGAAGCGCCGCTGTTACGTATTGCGCAACCAACTGAAATAGCGGCTCTTCCATCAGCTAGCGACACTCCCTGGTGCTGGCGCAGACTCCGCGATTGGAACAGCAGGACAGCGGCCCTTCCCGGGAGTGAAATGAAATGAAATTGGTTTTGGGGGAAAGGAAGTGGCGCAGTATTTGTCTCAAATATTAGCGGAAACCCAGTTGTAAGGGAAGAGATAAAGGAGGGAGTGAAAGAAGAAAGGAAGAACGAGGTGCCGTAGTGAAGTGCTCCGGAATAATTTCGACCACCTGGGGATCTTTAACCTGCTATACTGACATCGCACAGCACACGGGTGCCTTTGCGTTTCGCTTCCATCGAAACGCTGCCGCCGCGGTCGGGTTCTAACCCGGGTATCCTGTTCACTAGCACTGAACCATTGCAGTGGGTGACTGTGTGCGCAGTAAAAATAAAAAAATGAAAAATCCTGGCCAAAAAGCCCGCAGAATACTTGAATGCTTGACTAGTCATGGACACGTTTCTTGTGTTGAAGTACTAGAAAGTTAATAACTACATCTACAGCTGACTGCAATTTTTTTGCAGCTTTTTAATTTGCTGTAGTTGAAGCCTTGAGCAAAATAGTGGTGGAGAATGTGGGCCCTCCGCGTCGGATAATTTTTTTTGTGTGCAAGACTAGCGTCACTTGTCCTCAAAAGTTTTCGTCTAAAAGCTTTGTTTTCTTGATCACATAAAACACATCTAGTTGTTTTTTTTTAATCAATAGCGTGTACAGCTCGTTTGGTCAAAAAGCTGTCTGCGTAGTCACCTCCGCCTGTCAGAAATAATTGGGGGCTGCGTAAAAAAAATCGTATCATGCCAACCGTTTGCCGCAGAATGTTCCGGATATTGTCGTTCGATTCAGTGTTTCATGCAGCATAAACTCACTAGTTAAGTTAGAGCCTAGTTCGCAGCAGGGAATTGAACCGGCGACCTATAATCGGGGGCTGCATAAAAAAAATCTTATCGTGATAATTTGTGCTTCTAGTGATTGTTGATTGATTGGTGCGTGATAGGCGATGAGGTAATGAAATCAGTGTAATTAATTGATGAAATATTAATTAGATGTTAGCATGCCCAGAATGAAAAGCCAATGTTTGATGATGGTAATTAAAATAATGTTATTGATCAATGAATTGAAACAATTGAAGAATGAAAAATGTGTCCAAAAGTGTCAAACTGCTCAGTGTCATACCCTTAAGGTGGAACTCAAGTGTCCTCTCCAATTTTTTTGTCTAAAATTGGAGAACACATAATGTTTTTTTTAGAGGTGTGTCCAAAGATTGTCCGACCAGATGTAGTTTACTTGAGCAGGTTTGTTTGGCCTTCATTCGACTCTTGGCGGGTAAAGGGACACTGCTGTGCACGCATGAAGCACCACTGAACTGAGTCGTGTTCCATGACAGAGTTGCATTTTAATGGAGAAGGGATTTATTAGTGTATTTTATTTTTTACTCCCAGCCTGTTCTGAAAGGGACTGAACACTGAATTTTAAGCAAAGTTTTTTGGCGTAATGGAAAGCTTGCTCTCCATGGTGCTTGATCCCACAACAGTTTTGTTAGAAATGCCATAGAAGATTTTTGTTGATAATTTTTCAATTTTTTTTTATTTAGAACATACTGCAGGCCTACAGTAGGCCCAAGCAGGAGGGGCGAGTACATAATATATGCAAAAAGAACAGGTTTAGCAAAATTGAATGAGTGCTTGTGTCTGTTCTTATTTGCATTTAAACCTGGATATAATGAAATGAACAAAGTTTGTAATTTTTCATTACATCCAGTTTTTGGGTGAGAACTCAAAAAAGGACTGTGCAGAAGGGAAGCCAGAATGAAAAATAAACATACTGAAGATTGCTTAGCAGATGTCCACAGTGTACGCTTGTTACTTGAAGTCGTGGGCATGGAGCGACACTTCGCGATTGCATTAATAACACCAGTGCAGCAGCAGCCGCCACTGTTTCCGCCGCAGCTTGCACGATGCTGCTGTGTGCAAAGGGGGGGGATTCGGAAGCAGCTGCCCCTTTTCATGTGCTGGTCTCTTATAAAAAATCAGGCAATAAACAAATACGATCTCGGCCTGCCCATTTGTCTCTGCTCTTGGAAAGTGACTTTTATGCTCGCCACCCTTATGTTCTCAACCTCTGTCCCCGCTCCTGCCGCGCATCAGCTGTTGGCACCTGAATTGTGCAAGCAGCTGAGCGGTGGCGATTGGCATGCATTGTTCGTCCTGTGCAGTCTTTGCCCTGTTCTGTTCCGAAAGCGAAAGCTGTGATCTACGATGCTGCAATGATACGAAAGCGAAAGCTGCGGAGGTTGCTGCGTTTTCAATGGAGAGGTGCTGATCACACTGGAGCACGGCGCGTTTTGCCAACTGCGTTCGCAGATGTGCCTCTTATGGTGCTTGGTGTTTTATCGTAATGAAACTTCCTTGTGATATGGCCAACTTTGAAGTAACCCAGTAGTAATTAATGATAGCAAAGCACAAGCTTGGGCTAGCTGGTTAATATCCATGTTGAACAAGTGCGCGAACTAGATGGAACACACAAGAGAAGGAAGAAACCACAAAGTGTTGGGGTGTCGTCTGGTTTGCACTGTTTTTCACCATCAGTAGTTAGTGGATAGCTGCTGTGGCGATTTCATTACATCAAGATTGACTGCCCTAAGACTTTCGTTGCATGTTGTTCACAAATGCATGCGCTTCAATGGGGGCGGCGTTGGGGAATTGAGAAATTCGTAATACCAAGGAATTTGCTACAGAGAGGTTCTTTACATCCAGGTTTAGCTCTCTCCTGATGCTGGAGACTATGATCATCAAGTGATGATGATTGCACATCAGTAAAAGTGATGTACTTTCCAACTAATGTAAATCTCAGTTGCCAGACAGTAATTTGGCATTTTTAGTACAGACTGGCATCCGTTTCAGTTTCCACACCCAAAGCTGTTATGGCACAGTGAGTGTGCCTCGTCGACAAAACTTCCAGCAAACCGGGGTTATCACTTCATCCAAGAAATGTAGAACTGTGGCGCCATCGAGTGCCAAAAGCTAAAAACACATCATTGTTGATGCGAAGGGAGCGTTTGTTTTCATCTAAAGGCGCACTGGGCCTTTAATAGGCCTTGAAGAAAAAAAAAAAACTCTGTATGCTGAATTGTCTGATTAGCAGAATAATTTTGGGTCCATTGCTTTGTTGTCCACAGACACAATGTAAAAAAAAAATCTTAAAATGAAACTTCGGATTGATACATGTTGGTTAACACAAGCTCTAGCAGTGCCACACTGACTAGAATCACACGGCAACATGTGGCCAATAGGTATCTGCGGCTGTGCTGTATTGTGCTTGTAAAGAAAGTGCAACAACGGGGTTGAAAATAATCTGGGAACATACCTGGCAAGCGTAGCGGTGAATTGTTGTCGTCGGCACGTGAGAGTTGGTGAACCTTTTTCCAGTAGGCCACCCCTCTCATGGCTGTCAGGCCAAGTGCATTTGCTGAGTCCCATGACCTAAGGTCCCCCGCATCTTTTCTGCAAAAATTCCTTTACAGTGGTGGGGTGGGCTTATTTTGAGGGCAGTTAAGAGCATTGCTGACCTCGCCTAGCCAGAGCAGAGAAGAGCGAGTCATCTGTGGATGCACGTTCTGTGCTGCTCTTCATCTGTTTAATCCCTGCATAAAAGGCGCTGGTGAACCTGACCATGTCTTCTCACTTGACGCTGGTGCGTGCAAGGACCACGCGGGCATCTGCGAGGGCGTAGAAGGCACTAGCACTGCACATAGTATTGTCCCGCAGTTCTTCGAATAATTCGTCGAGGAAATATTTATGGGAGTACATGTGCGTCGAACTGCTCCCCCCGTTTTCGCCCATAGAATGGTTTGCAAAAGTGGTGGACGAGGGGGCTTGGCGCATGTGTAGAACTCTACTGGAAAAAGGTTCATTTGGCACATTTTGCTCTTTTGAACAGCAGCGGCTTTTTCTGGATGGTGGGAGTGGTAATTATCTTTTCCTAAAATTAGGCAGGTGCCGTCCTGTATAGCAGGGAAGTATTGCTCTAGAAAAGGCTAAAAGGTGGAATGTTTAGGGAAAACCACCAAGGTGGAGTAAATTTGTAAGAAGGGAGCAAATTACTCATTGACATCCACCCAAGTGTAGCCATACAGCTACAAAGGAAAGCTGTACAGCTTCCACAGAAACTTCGTAGTTATAGAAAAATTCGTCCTAGTCCGGGGTCCAAACTCGGGATCGCCGCTTCACCAGAGCAGTCGCTCTACCAACTGATCTAACCGGAACGGCTAGAATATATTAGGGCGAGAGTGAATTGATCAGTAATTTGAAGTCGGAACAGTGTTGGTTGAATGTTAAGGAGTAACCCCCAAGGTGGAGTAATTTGTAATCAGGGAGCAAATTACCCATTGGCATCCACTCAAGCGCAGCCATACGGCTACAAAGGAAAGCTGTGCTTGGCTGGATGCCAATGAGTAATTTGCTCCCTGACTACAAAAGGCTAAAGGCTACCTAAACTGAAGGATTAACTTCAGGTAGTGTGCGGGATTTCTGCAAATATTTTTCGCTGTGATTAGTAAATATTTTCTCCCGGTGTCCGTATGCCTGCTCTTGTATGACTCACTATTTCAGCCACTTCTGTTGAGCAGAGCTGATAACCCCTGAGCAAAGTCACGTGGTCCAGCCATATTCTTCTGAGATAATAGACTATACTCGACCTCGTAAGTTCCTTGCAGCACTATGGATGCTAGAGAGTTCCTCAGCCGATCATGAGAGTGCGTTAAACTTGTCCTCTGCTTATCGTTCGCTCACGGCTTGTGATATGGTGGGAAAAAAGTATATATAGGTGCTGTCTGTGTATTCACGCCTACGTATGCTTAACACAAGCATTTTAGGGCAGATACCTATTGGCCACAAGATGACACCACAGGTCTAGTGGCGCCACCTGGTTTTCAGCACAGAAATCATTTTGTAGTGATAGCTACATTACGGTAGCATTTCGAGCCTTCAGTGTGGCGGTGCCGTGGCATTGGCGGCGCCGCCACGCTGTCAGATGGTGCGGAGCAGCTGCCGGCGGCGCGGCGCCATGGCTGATCACGTGGTTCCACTCGGCCAGCTGTAGCTATCGCGTCATTCCAGGTTTAGCCAGAGCTAAACCACCGCCAATTTTTTGTCAACAAACTGACATTCCTCTCTAGGACTATGAGCGGCAGAATAATCCTCGAAATAAAAAGTAAAGCAGATTTATTGCTCATGGATTTTGCTGTAGGTGAGATGAGACAAAACGAAATCTTGATGCCCTATTTTTGACCAGCGACTTATTGAAACGCCCATTAACAACGACGAATTCACTCCGAAGTAAGGGTTCCTTCTTCGAAGTGGGCCGCCATGTTGGAAGCGTTATTCTAGCATACATACTGGTGGCGCACCAGTGGAACAAGCAAAATGCAAATCCACTTGCAGGCTGTGGTGCTAATACCTAAACATTTTCAAAGTAACCACGGTTTCCCTGTTAAGAGTTGCCTGTCATATCTTCTCAAGCAGTGGGATGGGATGCAGGAGCCGTGTGATTATTGCTGCAGCTAAGATTCGGCAGTATTCGTAGTTTTATTTTCTGCTTTTGGTTCTGTAGTGGAATGGACGTTGAGCCTGAGGACCATCTAACTGTGCATTTAGGTCGATGCACTGTGTCAATGTAAAGATATCTATTTGCTATAGCTGATGGGGCAGCAATAATAATGCACTGTCCTTGCATAGTATTCAGGGTCTTTTCTGCCAGCTGCTTGGGCTTGTTGCTGTCTTCTGAGGGGAATTGTGTTCAGAGAGTACTGCTGATGGAATGCTTTCTGCATCAGATGCCACTTTATGCAAGCTCTCAGCGAGCGCTTTCAGCAGCATTCTTAATTGGCCTCGGCGTTTGTCGCAGAAATGCTGGAGGAATGCTTCGCGACACAAATACGGTCCTTTATCGCGGGCACGTCTTATGCTGAACTGCAGACATGATATGATGGTTTGTGCTTGAATAAAAGACAAACAAGGGCACACGGCATTTGAGAGTACACATTTAAAACTGCCCTGCTTCTTGGTGACAACAGGCCTGATTGTTCCTTCGCCAAAAGAGTAATGACAGGCTTGCTGCTTCTATAACTTTTGTAACTGCTTGCTTGTAGCTCTGTCTTGTCACTCTTGTTGACTGATGATGATGGATGGCTGCGTGCCTTTTGACGTCGCGGAGCGCTGTGCTAGGGCAATGCCACCTAACACTTAGCTTGCAACATTAGTGCGCGCCTGCAAAAGCATATCATTCCGCCGCGTATCACTTGTACTTCTTGAAGCCTTTGTGAGAATTTTAACGAAAACAAGGAACAGTATAACACGGCATACTTCGCATTGCAAATTACTGACTAGGCAGGCAGGCGTTCAGTCATTGAACTCTCTTATTATAACCTTTATTGTGATATAGTTACTGAACCCTCTCATTATAACTTTTGCTGATAGAGAACTACTTTTTGGGTGCGGATGTAGTTGGTGCATTTAGGCTTGCCACCCGTGTATCACTCCGCCGCATGTCACACACACTCCTCGAGGTCTCGATGATGGGTGGGTTGGACAGAAACATAGTACGAAGTAAAACGAAGTGCAGGACGTTGCCATTCATGATATTTGAAATTTGTCATGGCGATAGATCCTTTCTCGTACGTTGGACGCATGATGTACTACTTTTTGGGTGGAGACGTAGGTAGCGCGAAGAGGCGTGCTAGCTTTAGCAGCATTGCACACTATGTATGAAATAGTTGCTGCCTGCAAAGGCTACGTGCTCCATAGGGGACTGCTGCTTCCGGTCGCGTTTTTTGCACAAATAGGCGTTGGCGCAGCCATATGAGAGATTCGAACCCGCTACCTCGAGCCCACAGCGTCAGGTTTGTAGTGGCTCCGTCGCGTCGTTAGTGCACGAAAAATCCGAGGAGCACCAGTGGTGGAGGCCTTGCGAGCTTCAAAGAACAGAAGCTTTCCACTTTTCGCGGAGGCCACCAGGAGCGCTGCGAGTGAGTGTGACGTCATCGTTCGTCCTTGAAGAAGCGGATTCGAAAGTTTCTATTGCACACGGGGCCTCTGTTGCAGAGTGATGACATCATGTGGATGGTATAAAGAGCGGGCGCTATCGCATCTCCAAAGTTTTAGTGTGAAAAGCATTGCTTCACTTGCAAAGCTGAAAAACCCGAGGTATGTGTGAAGCCTCAACCTTTCACGGAGCGGCAGCGGCAGTGGCCTTGCGCAGCTGCTCTGCCTACATGCTAACCTCCCCCTGCACACATCTCGCGCGCAGCTGCCGATAGCGGCTGACGATAAAACCTTGCATGCAGTTGCCTTTGAGGCGGTGTTGCCTCAAGTGCTTTCGCATGCCCTACTCGGTTCAACTGCGTTAAGACCCACCATTTTTTTGGTTGCGTCTTTCTTTGTAACTATGTGTGAGATGTCAGTACTCATGGACCACCACGTGGTGTTTGCTTTCGACCACTAATTTATTATAGTTGTATTCTGTCATGCTGTTTCGGTTTCAACAGCCGAACGATAGCAGTGACCCCAAAGGTGGGTTAAGGTCTTGTGACTCGTGAGGCATAGGAAAAAAAAAATTACAGAGGACACTTAGGACTGCTTACGTGCTTGCCTGAGATCATTTTGGATTTTTCGTGACCACTTTTGTGGTCGACAACACCGGGTTTCTTTGCCGATGAGCCATATAGTGCTTTTGCATTAAAACTGCTATAAAATCTCTGCTTCGACATTTTAATTAATCGCAATGCTGGATCCACTTTGCCTCAAGAGCCGAAATTACTACGAATGAAGGAGCAGCGATTATATCATACTTTTTTCTTTGATGCCTCCTGTACTGACCTTTGCCGTCACCGCTATATTGTACTAGAGTGTGTACTATTGTACTAGATGAGTGTACCAAATCTAATACACTATAGCCACCCCATTCGTTCGGCTGTTGAAAGCAAAAGCAAAACAGCATGAGAAGAAAATCAATATAAATTATTTAGCAATTATAGGCAAATGCCACTTGGGGATCCATGTGTACTAATGTAGGTCTTAATGCACCACTATGACGAAGAAAATATGCAACCAAAAATTGGTATGTATACAGTATTAATAGCTGCCTCACAGCGTCTGCATCCCTGGCTAGCTTTAACGCGTCAGCATTAGAGCAGGTGTTCGAAGGAAGCCATCCGTGTCGTCACACTTATTCAGGATTGGTTGAAAGGTTTGTGATGTCACACATTGAGGTGAGGAATCAAAAGAATTAAAACTCCAGTTAAATAGTGACTGTGAGGTCATAGCATGACTGAAATTTCATTAGGATATATAAGGATGTAAACTAATTACGCTGAAAAGAGAACTTGGGTAATTAGTCGGAAATCGAACCCATGACCCTTGGGTTGCGAGTCAAGCACACTACCCCTAGGTACAGTGCTCTAGAATATGGGTAGTGGGTTCAGGAGCCGGCGCGCTCCATGCGATGCGGTGAGGCGGCGAGTGTCGACAGGTCCCGGATGTAAGCGGTGGCGCTGTTGTAGCGTGGGCTGTAGGCTCGGCGCGCCCGCGCGCGCGGCTAGCAGTTTCGCCAAGCTGCCTGCAGCTGTTTGTTGCTTTTTGTGCGGTGCATTTTTCCTCTTTGTGAGTTCGCGGCGTTAAGACTACGGTCATGCCGAATCGTCGGCGTCAACGGCATTGTTTTGCTCCCGGCTGCAAAACGGAATACCAGTGGACGAGAGGCGATCAGCCGTCGCTCTTCGCTGTGCCAAAGGATGAGAACCGACGGAAGCAGTGGGAACGCAACCTTCATCGAAAAGATAAAGTTTTGGACGAAACCTGCTGTGTGTGTGAGCTACATTTCGAGCCATCATGCATTGTGAGGGACTTTATACACATCATTGACGGCAAAGAAGTCCGCATCCCGCGTGGAAAGCCGGAACTTTTACCCGATGCGGTGCCAACTTTGCTGCCGAACGCGCCGAGCTATCTGTCAAAGAAAACACCGCTACAGAGACCACCTAGAAAGAGGAAAAGCACAAGTACATATCCTAATGAAGCGAAAAGACCACAAAGTAATGCTTCCGACGTTAACATGGAATCGAGGTGTCCGGGCATTGACACTGAGAGTAGCGTGTTGGCGAACGACCAAGACCCTTGTGAAGTTGACGAAGCATCTGTGCCGGACGATTTTTCTAAGCTGGATGTTCCTTCAAAGCCAGGACAGTGAGTTTACTGCAATTTGCGACAAAGGAGGGTTGCTCTACCCGTCTCGTGTGCTTTTTTTGATGGTGAGAAGGCTGGAAAACCTTTTCACAACTTTTTTTAGTCAGGAAAAGCTGTGCAGTAACAGCATAGTAGATGTTATGGTGCTGGGAAAATCTCAGATTTCATGTGGTGTAGGGTGCAGCCAGCACTCAGAAGCGCTCACAGTCAGCATTCTCAAGTTTTATGTTTTGACAAGGCTGCATTTTTATGTTAAATCAATCAATGAGTCGCGAGAAGCTCGCAGGAAAAAGAAGCTTCATGCTAAGATGGGCAAGTGCTCATAGTCGCGCAAACAAGAAAACACGGCATTCCTTTGAGAAATTCAAGAATATGTCTCACACTGTGCATACATAGTTGGAGCGCTGCAATAAAGGAGTGCTTTGTTTTATAAAAATTATTTTATCTTGTCGCATTCATCAGCGTCTATACATCGGCAGCAATTGACCCTTCGTTTTGATGAAAAAAATGCATGCATCAAAACAACAATTAAAACAGGGGCATGAAATCTAAAGTTCGACGAAAACTCGTCCCGTCAGGTAGAAGATTCATGTAAAAAGGAAAGGAACGCCGACCAAAGGTTGTTAGAAAAAAAGACGTTTCGGCTTCCCTACAGAAGCCTTGATCAGAGTTATCAAGGCTTCCATAGGGAAGCCAGAGCGTCTTCTTTTTTAACAACAACTTTTGGTCGGCGTTCCTTTCCTTTTTACAAAACAGAGGCATGCATACCACACTTAAAATTATCGCATTCACATATAGTACGCTGTACACACAACGGTCTCTAAGTGAAGCGTTTTTTTTTATTCCAATTTCTTGTTGCCCCGCCCCTCTACTAAAACACTTCCGATGGCTCAAGCTGGAGTACACTCGGCCACGTTTGCCGACAGCTTCGAGTTGGCCGCTGGATAACCCCGATGATCGATAGAATGTTTGCTCCTCTCCCTGTACTCAGCCTTTCCTATGGGCGGCGATAATACTAGTATGCACTAACGTTGAAATATGGGAGCCGTACCTGCAAAAGAGCACGATCAGCGTTGCGAAGCATTAACGGGGCCGCTCGTCCGCACCACCGCGCTATCGGCTGTTGGCTACTACTACATCTAATTTTCTTGATTCGCCGACAATATCTGTGTACAGCTTCACCTATTTGTAGGACCTGTTTTAAAAGACAGAGCCTTGCTTATTTCTCCGACGATTCTATGCACAGCGCGCATCCACGGCGCGGCGCGCCGCATTTCATACAGCCCATGCTCTAGTGGCGCCATCTGGTATCGTCGACACAAGTCGCCTCACCGCTGGCCGCTCCCTGAACCCACTACCCATATTCTAGAGCACTGTACCCTAGGGGCCTAGCCTTGAAGCACGTTCGTTTGACGTGGTCAGAGGAAGACCTTCTGTGTCTTGTGGCATATCACGTGGGTCTGTATGCCTACTGATGTATCCAATGAGTGTGTATTTAGGAATGCACTAATTAAGAAAGTAGCTAATAATAAACAATATCACGTTATGCCCTTATGGCGGAGCTTAATTGTTCTCAACTTTTCTTCCGTGAATGCTCTAAAAGCCTTATCTGAAAAAAAAAAATATCGGTCATAAAATTTGATCTTGGGCTGAGGAAAAGCGGCATCACCAGACCGGAAGTGATGTCACTTCTGGTAAAGACATCAGCTTCTAATGCTGCACTCTAAACATAAAGGAGTCAAAAGGGAGTAAGCTGTCTCTAGCACACTCCTTTCATAAAACTTAGTTTCATAGAGGACAGCTTACTCACCTCTTATTCCCGTATAGGCGTATTCATGTTTAGATTGTATCGCATTACCAGCACATAATGTATTTAGGTGTCCCCGTGAATCTTTCAATCCATTCTATTTTCTTCTATTTTCATAGAGACAAACGCTTTTCTGTTATCCTCATCGCACGTGACCTGATGAAGTCTATTTCCTCCTTTTGACTTCAGTTATTATAGTCTTGTCGGAGCCAAGCTGCTCTCTCTCCATAAATGGCAGAGGTTAACGCCCGTGTCGCCTGCGCTACTGTGGGATCTTTGTCGACACTGACGGGGCTTTACCGCGGGATTGTGCGAAATGCTGAAAGGGCGAGGAGCCGAGCGCGATATCCTCTTTGCATTCCTATTGGCTGGCGGCGAGCGCCCGTTTTTTCCTCCGGCAAGGATCGGTTCCGTGCCGCGCGCGCTCGCCGGCGCGTTTTCCGCCGGAATGTGCCGTGGCGGCGGATTTCGCTCGCTGTTGTCGCCGTGTGCGAACGTGCCATCTGTGTCATCGCGCGGGCGCCAGTTTTGCGTCGGATATTGTCCTTCAAACGTTTTCAGGCCGCTTTGCATGTGAGCGGGCCAGTCGGCGAGCCATGCGGTATAGTTCACTTCCCGACTTTTGCAGAGCGGTGCGTGTACTTTTTGAAGACACCGTCGACCAGTTTAAATTTAGCTCAGCTTCAGCAGTCCCGAAGACTTCTAACTATGCTCGAGTGGTGGCAGACATTTCAAAGGTGACTCATGAGTACCACCGGTCGACACGCGCGAAATACAAATCGAAGTCGCAAACGGAGGGGTTTCGCCTCCCAGACCGCTCGCTTTTCTTTTTTTTTTTATGGCTTTAAGCCGCTACGCTTCGCTACTGCGGCACAGCCGCCTTTCAAGTGGCACCCGGGTCATGCGGCGCGTACGGGCGTGGAGCCCGTGGAAAACCCGCGGTGAGCGCGAAGAGCGATCGAGGCGTCCGTCAAATACTACTGGCGCGCGTGCGTTCTAGCCGCGGGGCCGAGCACGGAGTTTCGGGTTTCGAGCACCGGGGGCGCATCGACGGCGCACCCGACCCAATCGGCGGCGGCGGGGGTCAGCATCGCGCACCGCGAGCAGCAAGGAGCGAGCAGAACATAGTGTCCGTGCGCGCGGATCGAAGGCGTCGTCCCGGCGGCTCTCGCGCTAGCTGCGAAGCCGGCCGCCGCTCTCGTGTCGGAACTGCGCGCCTGCGAGAGCCCTGGGTCCACCCGCCGGCTGCGGCATGCGTGCTCGGTGCGACGGCCCGCCGCAGGGACCAGGACGGGTGAGAGGCCCATGGCCGCCACCGACTCCCCCCTTTCGTTTGACGACGACGTATACCGGTTTCTGATGGCCCGCGCGCGCCGCTCGCCTGCGATGGTATCGATCGGGAAAATGGCGAGCTCGCGGCTTGGGCCGCGGGTCATCCCGCGTCGTGTGCGTTTTTCCCTCGATGCGGCCCCCGGATAATTATCTGCGGTGGTGGAATTCGCTGTGGGCCCCGCGCGGGCATGCTGCGTCGACCTCCTCTTATCCCAGGAGCCCAGTGACCGCGACCTCCTGGCCGGCGCGCCGGCGCGGACGTCGGCTTGCGGAGTGCGCGCGCGCGCTGGTGTACTGTGTTCGGCTCGTCAGGTTTGGTGTTTGCGAAACCCCGGTGGAGCTATGGCCTCGCGACAGATCTTTCCCGATGCCTTTCTTGTGAGGTGTGGGCACTTCAGGTGCATGGTTTAGGCCTGGTCGTGGTCCTTCCTGCTTGTTGAAATCCGCGGTCGGGTCCAAGGATACCGAGGAAGGGCACGGTTTCCACTGCTCACTAGATGTGCATTTGGCTGCTGGCCTATTCTAGGGAATAACTTCATTATTGACAGAATCTCAGCATATCTTCCTTTGGTCACATGCCTGTGTCATACAGGCGTGCCTCTTACTTACTGTGTTCAAGCCTTTTTAGAGAACGTCTGCAGTCTGTAATGGAGTTGCTGTCTTGCCCGGAAAGGACGCCTGGAAGTAATTTGGAGTGGCTTGTCAATGCAAGGGGCTCGTTAAGAAAAAAACTTACTGTAAAAACACTTACTACTGACCTAGGTAATGGAAAGTGTAGGCCTGTTTAACTCGGATTCTGTCAAATCGATTGTTCTCTAACCTGGCCCTCTGCTCTCAGGGATCAGATTATGTTTGTTGATGCGGAGGTGACATTTATGCAATTAAAGCTGCTCACCTGCTAGAAAAGTTTCAGTGGCATACTTTCAATATTTTTAATGATTGATGCTTACTTCCTCCAAGGGCAGATGCTGCCTTTCATGTTGGAGGCTGTGTATTGCATCATTTGGAGCGGGAAGAGCGCCGCAATGGCATGATTTTGGATTGTGAAAAATATTGCAGTATGAAAAACCCGAGAATAAGGAAGACAAAAAAAAAAACATCTACGGGCAGAACATATCTGAACATGTCTTTCTGCTTTTCTAATGTGCACTTAGGATTCTTATCCATGCATATTTGAAATGTGATGCTGTTACCAATAACTGCTTCATAAATGTCTAAAGTCAAGCACAGTTTGACAGCTTTATTTGCCGGTGCTAAAAGGTTGCGATGTGAAGCCGAGAAAAAGTGGGAGCTGTTTGTTCTTCCCTTTGCAGGGTAGTATTAGGAGATGAATTTCCTCAAGAAGAAGATCAAGGGCCACAAGCGAGGCGGCCTCGAGAACGACGAGGTTGAAGCGGCCATCTATGCCAAGCAGCTAGCTGAGGGCCAGCAGCCACAGCAGCCACCAGAGGGCGCCAAGGAGCGTACGGGCGAGGAGTGGCGCTTCTTTGAGCAGCTCACGCAGCGTGTCCAGGACACTGTGCACAAGACCCAAACCACCCTCACCAAGATAAAAGAGAGCTCTGCTATTAGTGAGCTCACCCGGCCTGACTATTACCTCGAGCCCACTGCTGCGCCTCCAGAACCTGCCAGCCCTGCCAGGTCGTGGGTAAACTTTGAGGAAAGCAAGGCCGCAGAAGGCCCCACCGAGCCAGCCAAAGAACCGGTTGGAGATCTGGTGAAGGACCTAGTGAGTGAGCCGGTTGGTGCACCAGTCAGTGAGCCAGCTAGCACACCGCAGGAAGTTCCTCCAGCTGCTGCCGACACTGAGGCCAAGAAGCTTCTAGAAGAGTTTGGATTTGGTGTTGAGGAACCACCGCCTACGCACGCACCTCACCTGGACCTCAGTGCCTTTGGCATCGAGGAACCACAGCCTTTGGAAGAAGCCCTTCACGTAGACATCAGTGACCCCTTTGACACATCATTTGTGGACGACACTCTCACCAGCACTGAACCCGACCCCTTTGACACTTCATTCGTGGATCGCTGCGTTGCCCCCAAAGAGGCGCCACCCGCTGAAGCTGACGGCAGTGAGGCCGGCCAAGAGATGAGCAACCCATTTCTTACCGATGCGTCTGGAACGACCGGTGAAAGCCTCTTCGCTACCAGTGACACCAGTGATGTTACACCTGATGTTCCCAATTTTTTCTCGGGCTCTCGGAGGTCGAGCACAAACCCTTTTGACAACCTCGAGGATGACTTGGCCTTCTTTCAGGCAACTCTTGTGGGCACGGCAGCACAAAGTGGTGAAGGCAGTGACCTTTTGCAGGATATTGCGGCCACGTTTCCCTGTGAGTCAGAAGACACTGCAAATCAACAGCCGGAGGGGGATTTCAGTAGTCACAGTGAAGTGGAGCAGCATCCCATGTCTGGCCCCTTTGCGAGTGAGCCCGAAACTGCCGGAGCAACTACAGCAGCAGCACCAGCACCAGATGCCTTTCAGGTCGCTTTTGGCAAGGCCAGCTTTGACCGAGGCCTCTCACCAGATAAATGCAGCTTCTCTGGTGGTGCTTTTGAGGACACATCTCCGGAAGAAGTTGAAGGTTCCTTGCCAGAGCATGGTGGCTCGTTCGACCCATTTTCTGATCTCAGTCGAGAGAGCCAGGAGCCAATTCCAGCTGCCCTGGCCAGCATCACACCACAGCGAGAAGACGTGAGTCCTTTTGACCTTGGGCCTAGTGAAAAACAGCAGGCACCCACTGCAACCAATGGTAACAAAGCTGAGCTTTTTGCAGATTTTGCTACGAATGAAGTGCTGCCTGCGTCTACAGAGTGCGATTTCTTCGGCAAAGATTCAGGTGCTACTTCAGCTGTGATAGCCTCAGATGATCCGTTTCATTCAGGCACGACTACTTCTCCACCTAAAATGGCTGATGATAACCTCTTTGGTGGGACCAGCCTGTCTGTTGCACCTGCAACAGCTGATACTGACCTTTTTGGTGCGAGCATTGCACCTGCACAAGGAACAAAGACCAGTGATGACCCTTTTGGTGCCAGCAGTATACCTGCCGCAGCTGCAACAGCCAGTCATGGCCCTGACCTGTTTGACATGAGTGACATTGCGGCTCCATCTACAGTGAGCACCAGTGACGTCTTCCACACAAGCAGCACCACTACTGCTCCTATTTCTTCAACCGTCGGTGACACCTCCTTCAGCACAAGCAGCATCGGTGCTCCCGCCACCACAACTGATGACCCCTTCCACACGAGTGGTGCTTCGGCTGGAGCTGTGACCAGCGGCAATGACCTGTTTGACACTCTTGGTTCTGCTGCTGCTGCAGCTGGAGAGACGAGTGATGACCCTTTCAGTTCTAGCAACGTTGCCGCTTCAGTTTCAACAGCTGGCGGTGACCCTTTTGACACAAGTAACATCCAGCTGGAGCCTGCAAAGAATGCTGTCCCTTTCACGGACACAGCCGCTTTTGAAGCATTTGCAGCGAAGTTTGAGCAAGCGATTGAAAAGTTTGAAGATACCTCCCTGGCACCGGCATTTGAGCCGCTAGATCAGTTGGCACAGGAGGACGGCGACACGGGCTTTGGCAGCATGGACATCTTCGACCCGTTCGCACCCAAAGCTCCACCACCTGCTAAGGCAACCCCTAAAGTTCCTCCCAAGGAACTTTCGCAGGATTCGTTTGACGATGACGACGCAGCACTAGACCTGTCTGTAGTCATTCGGCCAAAGATGCGGGAGACTGTGCCCGATGTTGCGAGTCTTGAGCCACCACCTAAGCTACAGCCGCCTCCAAAATCACCTGTGCGGTCAAGGTTTAATCCATTCGACAAAGGTCTGGCGATTCAAGACGAACCAGTGGTCGACGAAGTGGGGCCCACACCTGCACTGGGGGATGCTGCAGCCATCCAGCGGGAAACGGCGGAGAGCCCGTCGACCCCTCTCTTCGATGAGGACACATCTCAGCCGCTTGAAGAGTTTCGTCCGAAGTTTGAGGGCGACGGCTGGGAGATGATGCTGCGGCATCCGAACAAGAAGAAAATCACTGGCAATCGGTACTGGAAGAAAGTGTTTGTGCGCATGACAGAGCAGAACATCCTGTATCTGCACAACAGTCGGGAGGACAGTGACCCTTTCCAGGAGGTGCCCCTACAGGTGAGAGAAAGAGGTTGGTTAACGTGCTTGCATGGCTGGAATGTGCTGCTGGAGGGTGAAATAGTTCTTCAGTGGTGCAGAAGTGACTTCCGAGCCTTAACTTATTTTCAGGATTTTTGCATTTAAATTTGTGCGGCATATTTTGCATCCATTTTTTACTGGCGCTTAGTGGAGGTTTTACGTTCTTCTTATTAGCTCAGACATTTAGCTTAGCATGGTTTTAGTGCAAGCTGAGAAAGTCACGAAAGCATTGTTCGTAGAAAAACGTAATTTTTAGGGTAAACCAACATATAGATAATTCCGTGCTGAGAGCCTCTTTTTGTTTTTGCTTGCTGTTGCTTTCTGAGTTGTAGAGTTAACTTGTGTCTGCAACTATGTTTGTTTCGTTCTAGTATTTTGTTTATGCATTTCCTTGCACAATGGCCAAAACGCTTAACTAAAATTTGCATTATATGCTAATTCGTTTCTCCAGCAGAACGCAACTGAGCTTTGCTGTGGTAGCGTAATGTGTGTTGTAAAAATGGTTATGAAAAAAATGTTAATGATTGCTGTTTGTAACTTGTGGATCTGTGGCATAAGCCAAAAGAAGCATGTGTTCAGGTTGAGGTTGGGTACTGTACAAGCTGTTTTTTGTGCTGCTGTAGCCATAAATATGGCCTGGCACTGTTATGATTTTTTCATGTATTTTCTTTGGCGATGCCTCTGAGGCAGTTTTGTTTACATTGTCTTCAACAAAGAAATGACAACAAAATTATTAGAAGAAAGTTGAATTCACTCTTGCCGTGTTGATCTTCAATACTGCTGAGTGCAGGAAACAATGCTTTTTGCCTATTTTGGATATCTTTGCAAAGTGTGGTCGTCATGAGCTGGGTAGATCTTAAACATCAGATATTGAGGGACCCGGGGTCAGTGTGCTTATAGAACCACCATAATGTTCAAATGCCCCCCACCACCTGGTTGATTTCGCATTATAGGGTATGCGATAACTACCAGCCACACCTATTACTGTAGGTAGTGAGGATGCTGGAAGCCTATGGAAACATTGTCAGGAAATGAGACTTGTTCGTAAAGACCAGTTTTTATTGCTTCTGTTCAACTACGCTAAATGAATGAGAGCTGTGCTTTTTCATTAAAAAGCCAGCAACATCATACCTTCATTATTGTGGTCATGAAACGCTGCGTGTTTTGTAAGCTAAGCTTTTTTATAACAAGCAGTGATGGATTTGATGCTGTCACATTTTTGCCTTTCGGACCATACTGCTATAAGTCCAGTAGAAGTAAATGCCATTGAATTTTAATATAAATAGCCTCAATCTAACAGAAATAGCAATTTTTGCAGGTTTACATGAACACTCTTATTTCACTGTGTTAATGCAAGTGTGGAAAATTGAATAAACATTTGTGCTGATATTTTCTTTGGGACTGTTTATATATACAAAATTTCAAGAATACGTGCACTTTCAGAACTTAAAGCCTTAACAGCATTCATGGTTCAGTAAAGTCCAGGTGAAAGTCAGGCTGTATTCATATTTTGAAATTCATTTACTTATTATATTTATTGCGTACTTTATGTACCCACAAACATCAGTTCTGTCAGGACAGCAATACACTGGGTAATAAGAGAGCATGTGCATGCCATCGTCAGCACGCTTAACACGAAAGCTCCGCACCGCGGCCTGGACCGGCTTGGACTGACGACAGCGCCGCGAAGTGTTGGGCGCTGTTGCCGAGATAATATCTTGGTATGTTTGCGGCTGCTGATGACAGCTGGGGCGCAGCTTGATTTGACTAGTCGCCTTGTCTTTCCCTTGTGTCTGAATGGCGGGGAGAGTGTGCTCACTTGACAGGACCGTTCGCCACTTTTCACTAGTGGCTGCGGCTCACACGGCCCCAGAAGACACGTTGCGGTTTGCTTAACCCGAGAAAGCGGAATGGCGTGCTACAGCTCGCGCGCCTTTCGAGGTTGGCCTCAAAGCTGCTGCATGAAAGAAATGAGGATTCGGAAAAGCAGAGCATAAGCGTGTCTGTGGTGGTTGTAAAGGTTGGACAATAAATCTGCAAATCCGATGGCATCGTTGTGCAGGTTCTTCATTTCTTATATTCTCTGATAGCATGCATTGGAGAGTTCTTGCAGGTTAGTATCTGGCTTCCTGCTTAGTGCGCGCTACAGTGGAGATCCAATGTCAGGGCGTAAGTGATGCTCGTGTTCTGAGAAAGAAACACGTGGATGCGATTCAAACTAAGTTTTTAATGTCTAGTTATTAGCGAAAAATGCTAAGTGACATTCTGTCAGGTAAGAAACTGGCTTTTTACGTAACTAGAAAGACGCTGGCCATAAATGCAATGTATTGAAAGGTAGCAGTTTGTAAGTGCACATAAGATATACCTCGATGCCCTGGTCACATCTTGATGACTTAAACATTGCGTTCCCATTTTATTCACAGCGGAATTGTTGAGACTTGAACATAAGCTTAAAATTAAGAACACGAAGAAAATTTTGCGCGTTTCCTGTATGGTGTTTTCGCTAGTTTTTTATAATTCAAACTGCAGGTTGTATTTTATTGGCCATATTTTCCAATGAAAAAACATTCGGCAGGGACACTAAAGACTGCTCACGTGTGGGAACTGGATTTGCAGATTTATTGTCCAGCCTTTACAAACTCCACAAACCCGGGTTTGCTCTGCTTTTCCGAATGTTCATTTCTTTCAAGCGGCAGCTTTGAGACCAACCTCGAAAGCTGCGCATGCTGTCAAATGCCATCCTGCTTTGTCGAGAAAGCAAACCGCAACCTGTTTTCTGGGCCCACGTGAGACCACAGCCGCGAGTGAAACTTGGTGAAAGTGAGTGCACTCGCCCCGCCATTCAGATACAAGGAAAAGACAAGGCGACTAGTCAAATCGAGCTGCGCTGCAGCTATCGTAAGCGGCCGCAAACATACCGAGATATCTCGGCAACAGCGCCCAACACTTCGCGGCACTGTCGTAAGTCCAAGCTGGTCCAGGCCACGCTGCGGAGCGTTCGTGTTAAGCGTGCTGACGATGGTACTTTGCAAATGAATAAACACACTGTATGGTACATACATGTCAGAATAGTTATATGCAGACTTGCATGGGTGGTCATGTGCTACCATCCAAGGGATATAAAAAGAATTAGGTTAAAATTAATAGAATAGGAAGGCTAGCTTATGTAGTGTGAAACTCTTTTGCTTAAAAATGTCACCATCAAACTCTTTAAGCAAGGGAGACGCTTTAAACATGTACTGAATTCGCACAATGGGGCAAACACATTTTTGTATTGGCAGTATAGAATGGCCGATTGCTTCAGGTGTTTGTCCTCAGCACAGTAAGTTGAAGCAATTAGACATAAGTGCAGTGATATCGTGTGTAGTGTACATCTGGTAGCTGTGGAAAATGAATAGAAAAGTTCTGTTGCAACATTGTCATTAAACAGTGTTATAGAATACACTGACTTGGCTGCGGCTTTGTAGTTCCAGCCTTCTGTTTCCTGTTTCTCACAGGATTGACACCTTTTGTTCTCTTATTAATGTGAAAGCATTACTAGGCTATGTTGACACCGGAAGTGTTCGCAAAACGTGGAAGCAAGAGTGGTGTGGTGAAGTATATAGTCAGTGATTAAACAATATCGAGATACGGTCATTGGTCATTAACATGGCATTAATTAATGACTAAATAATCATCACAATTAAGATTGCCAATAAATGGAACTAACCAATGATTTTAATCATGGTGATTAGTGGGTGCAATTAATTATGCTGATTAATGAAGGCAGTCAATGGAGCTAATTAATGAGACCATGTGACATCGTTGGGGTGTGATGTCATACCATACGTCTGATGATGTCACGCCTACAACGAATTAGAGTAAAGCAATAAACAGAGCCCGGAATGTCGGTGTTTGAGAAGTAGGATGATATGCAGATTTTCAAATAATTCTAAAACATTCCATATGATGGCATATGGACACGAGCTACCAAAGTCGACTAGGCGCCACCAACGCTGTGGATGCTTCCACATTTCTTCAATGCAGCCTCTGCAGTGCTCCCTAAGTTTTTAAAACTACTTTATGGGCCTCCCTACAAGTGATTATGTAAGTGAAGGAAATAACAAGAGCAATACTTGGGGAAGCAGGTTCATAAAGAGCGTAACCAAATTCCGATGTACATTTTCTGGAATAATGGATTGAACAGATTGTCACATAAATGTTCACGATGAGAGGTCACGACAGCATTGTTGGGAAGACCATTTCAAAGTTTAATTGCAAGCTGCATGGAGCTGATGATTTGCAATAAGTGTGCATCCTTATAGATCTATCCTTCTAGACCTATGGATGGAACTAGTACACAAGGGAACCGTTTATGCAGTCAGTGATCAATCTGTAGAGGAGTATAGACGCTTAACGTTGGGGTGCGTGTTTTTGTTTGTAATGATGCATAGGGCACTATTATACATGAATTACCACCTGGTGTTCTCCTGCGACCACTAATTAATTTATAATGAATTTCTTTCTTGTGGTGTTTTGGTTTCAACGGCCGAATGAGGACTGCGACGTCAACGTGTGCTTACAGGTCACGGGAGACATGAAAAAACTGAAATACAATCACTGCTTCCACATTCGTTGTCATTGTGGCCCTTGAGGAAGGCTAGCTTCAGCACTGTAGTAAATTAAAACGATGAAGCAGCGATTATATAGACGTTTTTCTATGCTTCACATGACACAAAACCACTCTTTGACGTCATAGCCATTGTTTGGCTGTTGAAACCGAAACAGCATAACAGAAAAAATTCGATTACAAATTATTTAGCGGTCGTAGGTGAGTATCACATGGTGATTCTTGTGTAGTACAATCTTCTACATCAATGTAGAGAAGAAAATATGTCATCAAAATTAGGCGTCTATACTTCTTTAATTACTGTTGAGAAGCATGCTTTTTGTTTTTACAGTGTTAGCTGTTATGGCCATTCACACGGATTGTGTGGAATAGCCCCTTACACGTGACCATGACCCCCTTAACAGCTTACGTTGAAGCTGGTGTCCTATAACGTGAATGCCCCTTGAACTTTGTTCGATGTAGTTTTCTTCTAGATGAATGATCCACTTAATGCCTTTTCAAATTGACCACAGGAGCTAAATTCACAGACAATCAGTCCAATTCATGCGGTAGAGTATGATTTAGCATTAGCGTTTCCTCCAGACGGAGCAGCTGCTGCCGCCGAGGGATTCAGACAGTGAACGGGTGGGGTGATCCGGTTCATCAACCCCCTCTCCACTCTCCCCTCCTCTTGACTCCGATTGGAGACTCCCGGTGTCCCTCTCTCCACAAGTCTCCTCCCACCTTCCCTCTTCCTCTCTATTTTGCCTCCTGCCAACCGAGGCTTCAAAAGCCAACACCGGCCACTTTGTGCGATAATAGGCATTCTAATGCCAATACATTAAAAGTAAATTTAGCACCTAACTACAAACCAAGTGTTCCCTTCCACATTGCTTTTGACTGTGCATACCGGCTGCATGCCTCCACAGCCTTCAAAACCTTTATGGCATCCTATAACTGCTGTGTCGCAGGCCTGCTACTCGCTATCTGAGATGGGCGCCCAGCAGTTTGATGCCTACGGCAAGATCTTCACAGTGAAGCTGCAGTACGTGTTCTACCGGGAGCGGGTGGGCGTGCGTCCGGGCCAGATCCACAAGGTGATGCAGGGCCAGATCACGAGCATGGGCCAGTTTGCCAAGCTGGGCCTGCCCCTGGAGCACGCACCCCAGGTCTCGCAACTGCTCAAGCTGGGCACCCAGAACTGGGAGGACCTCAAAAGCTTTATCCAGGTACTTGGCCACAAGTGGTGGTGACAGTTGGTCCTTGGGAACCGGCTTTCAGCTCGCCTGTTTATATGCTTGTTCTGCTGATGGTGTTACACAAATTGTTGTCGCGCTGGGTAGGTGTGGGCCAGCAACAGTGGCGGTGACTGCCGTGCATGGTCTTACCTTCACCACACAGGTCGTGGAGGATGCCCTCTTCCATCTTCAGATCCATCGGGATCGAGCACTCACGTACAAGACTGAAGAGATTCAGGTCACTGTTCAGGATGAGTTTATAGTCGAGCAGGACAAGACGGGGCACGTGTGGAAGCAGAAGGCCCGGGTGCGAGTCTTCTTCATTGCATTTGTCACTGGTAAGTGTTCGTTAACTCATCAGGATGAAATGTTGCTCATGGCTTGGCATGTTGCAGCTTTGCAGCTGAACTTTATAAGCACTCTTGATGCTGAGTTGGCAGTTGCAGCACAAAGATTTTGGAAATAAACGATTTATTTAGTGAACTTGGGTCTTCATAATTACTAAATTATTACTGTCCTGAAATTAGCAATTACTACTGCATCCTTACCATTGGCACGTGCTGTATCACTGAGTGGCCATGACAAAAGTGCTGATAATGGTTAGTGGTTGTCGAAATGAATCGTCATATTGCGTCGTGGTATATTCTGCTGCATTTACCAGATACATTGACATGCTCAGAGCTTTTGACAGTGCCATGATGCATGAAGGTTATGATGTACTGCTGTAAATGACCTGCCTTTTTTTTGTGAGCTCGATTTTTCATGATTCCTTTGGAAGCTGAAATTTAAAATCATTCATTCTAAAATTTCATGTGGTGGCTAGGTGTAGGATGCCTGATGGCTGCTTTTCTGAGATAGAAAAAGTAGTCCTGAGGAGCTGTCATGGGATTTGAATTTAGCATTTAAGTATTTCAGTGTTTTTAGATAACGAGATTTAATATGTGAAACTTCTAGTAGTCTATTTGCTTGGTTAGCCAGCCACATAACCTGTTTGTTTCTTTGTGGCTCTTCATGGTTTTCTAAAGACAAGGTGCTCACAGTTCTGATTTGCAGTGGCGATTATGATGATGATGATGAGTAAATGCTGCTTATGTGCCCAGGGATGCCGGACATCGAGGTCGGCATCAACGATCTGACTCGCCAGGGCAAAGAGGTGGTCGGCCGCTATGACATCATGCCGGTCGTCACCGAGGAGTGGATCCGCCTGGAGAACTGCGAGTTCCACTCATGCGTGCTACAGGAAGAGTTCGAGAACAACCGTGTCATAAAGTGAGCTGTCTTACTGTTCACTGTAGGGCAGGGGTTCTAATGATTGTAGCCTTTGAGATGTGCTGAGGAATGCTGTGTGTTATGGTTTCCATCCCTTGCTGCCCGACATTCATTAAAAAGAAACATCATGCAACTGCACTGCCCGAGATGATATGCCCAAATTCAGTTGATAATGACTGGCTGTGGAATGAGTCAGTCTGCTGGGAGAAATTACAGTACTATCAGTTCCAAAAAGTGCAGATAGAGGAAAGCTTTGGGGTTGAAGCATCCATGTATTTAGGTGCTTGGGTAACGTGATAAACTGGGCTTGGAAAAAGCTAGTGTACCCTTAAGAAGTCAGCAAACAGATTAGGACTAAGCGGAAGTTAAACGAGCACTAAAAATTAATGTCGCATAAATTAAGAAGACTTCGTAAAGATGCACATTGGTTACTTTTACTGGCTGGCCTACTTGTTTTTTTTTGCATTTTCATATTTAAACTTTTATTTTGTGGTTCAGGATCACAATTTCGGCTGGTTGTTTGATGTGCGTAGTAAATGTGGTGAAGCTGAGCAATGTGATAACTGCACTAGAAGTGTTGAAAGGTTGAACTTGGAAAGATGTTGTTGAAGTATATGTTTGTAATTATGTTGTTAAAACAGTTCTCTTGAAACCATGAAATCTGTTGAATGCTCGGAAGCCTGACAACTTGTTAAAATTTCTGTGAAATTTGGGACGCTACCACGGTGGAGAGCTCACTTGTCATTGTGTGGCAGTGCTTTTCTTGGCAATGCTAGGATAACTGAGTATTGATGAGATCAGGCAAAATACTGGCAATAGTTGCAGAAGAGAAACCCCCAAAAGTTTGAAGTCCAGTTGCCTGCTTTGCGGCTGTTCTTAGGCATAAGCTCAGAATGTATTTGCTTAGGAATTCGTATCAAAAAATGGGTTTAGTTATGGTCACATATGATAATAGTGCTTTGGAAAACTTTGCCACAATCCAGGTTGCACCCTCCTGATGCTTGCCTCTTCGAGCTGATGCGATTTCGGATCCGACCGCCGAAAGCACGGGAACTACCCTTGCAGGTAGGCAGCTGCTTGCTGTGCTGGCATGACAGGTTTGAGGAAGTTTATGATCGATGTGGTGGTAGTTGCTATATATTTTACTGCTCAGGAAGTGACTACACCTTCCGGTGAGATTTTCGCTTAGGAACCGACAAAGAATGCTGCAGTTGTGTTCGGTGCTGGTTGTGGCATGCAGAGGAGGCTCTTGAACTCTGTATGCTAAAGAATTGCCGCAGCAGCACTTTCCATTTCTTGAGAAAAGTACTCAGCGTGAATGTGTCAGGCAACATGAAAATTAGAGGCTCACTTGTAGCCAAACAGGTGGAAGTGAGCATCCAGGATTTGTTTCACACTCTTGACAGTGGTGGTAAGTTTGGTAAGGTAGAAATGAACATCCTTGTTTCACACGCTTGCCAGTGGCAGTCAAGCTTGGTAAGGTGTTGCATGGTGTTTAAATGCTGCCCAGCCAACAGGAGTGATCTGAAACTGTTTCTCAATATTTTTACTAGACAGTACTGGCAACAGGTATCTGTACTTCTCTGGCTTTCATAATGTGGTTGTAGTGTGTCGAACATCCGCTGCTAAAATTTGATCTGCGTCGTACGTAATTTTATGCAGCGATGTTGATGGAGAGCACCTGGTTACAATTACCAGTCAGCTGCCCTTTGTGAGAGGGAGTGCCACTTTGCTCCTTTGTCCCTCTCAGCTGAAGGTCGTGATGCGGGTGTCGCCGAGGCATGTGGAGCTCCGTGCGGATGTCCTAGTGCCCGGGTACCACAGCCGCAAGCATGGCCAAGTGCCCTGTGAGGATGTGCAGATCCGCTTTCCCATCCCCGAGTGCTGGGTCTACCTGTTTCGGGTGGAAAAACACTTCCGGTACGGAGCCCTCAAGTCGGCAGCTCGACGACCAGGGAAGATTAAGGTGTGGCTTGCATGCAGCTCCTCGTGATAAGTGCGAACCCCAGCTGAACATGAAGCGGGAGGAAAAGTAGAAATCTGTGACAGTCAAGATGTAATAGCTATGTAATTCTGCAACTGTTGTATTGCAACACATCTGCGGCCTGTCTCATGGGATGTGTGTAACATTCGGTATGAGTTTTTTATTTTTTATGTAGTGGGCATGTTTTATTTATATTTTTTGCGGGGTAGTTCTTGAGTGAGTTCTGACACTTTTATACTCGATCTTTGAAAAATCTGCCCAAATATTATGCTTTTGCAATGGTCGGATTTATGAAAGTCAGCGCGGTATTCGGGCGCTGCAGAATATTAGTAAATTTTCGAACATTCGGAAATTCTCGAATATCAGTTTCTCGAATCAAGTATGAAGCGAATAAAAAACATACTCAATTTGTATTTGAAACTTCAAATATTTGCACACCCCAACGTTTGGTTGATGGGTTCTGAGGAAATAGGGATATTCCATGGCACTGATGACATAGCGTGTGTCCATTTAGTCTTTACAAAACTCAGCTGCACATGCAACTTCGACCTAGTCTGGCACTTTCACTGCCTTTGCGGTGCTGAGATCGGTGGGACCAACAGGGAAAGGTTGTTGCAAGGCATCACCTGCTGTTCAAGGGCTATAAGAGCTGATTCGTGTCTGCACTCTTGGTACTGTTGTGGCTCTATAGTTTTGTTGAGTCAGTTTCATGAGAAACATGTTTCTCTCTACATATTAATGTGCCACACGTGCCTAGCAAAGAGCAATTAGTACATGCCAGGTTCAGAAAACTAAACATGTAGTTTGCTTACAGAGTAATGTCCAAATGATAACTGCACAATCGGTCACTTAAGCATGTTCACTTTGTGGTGTTACAGCAGCAAATGCATTTGCTGTGCACCAAGCAACAGTATGTTCGTCGAACTCAACGGTCTGCCCTCCCTCTCTTCGCGTGCAGGGTCTGGAGCGCATCATTGGCGCTGCCCAACCGCTTGAGACCAGTCTCATAGAGGTGTCAACGGGGCAGGCCAAGTACGAGCACGCTTTCAAGGCTGTCGTGTGGCGCATACCTCGGTTGCCGAAGGAGGGTCAAGGTAAGGCTCGCGACCTCAGTGATCAAATCAAGTAAGGTCACTAGAAGCATTTCAAAGCTCCAACGTGGAATGCCATTTGCCTAGGGAGTGACCCTCCCCTCCCGAAAAGTATAAGCTACCGAGTTGTTAAAGGACTTCATGCGAAACCTTGTGACAGAGTAAAAAAGAGCATGTGCAGTGAATTTAACACTGGTTCTTGAGTTTTCAGATCGATCTCTCAGACCATCTTGAGCCGAGTCTTGATGGCGTTGCAGTGAATTGGCTGTTTCTGGCGCGTGGGGAGGCATGTAGTTTGGTGCCGCAACCTTAGCAGCACAACATTGTTGAACCAAACCTATCGGGGATAAGCAGTATGGTACACCTTCACTTCAACTAGTCGAAGAAATCAAGGTAAATTCTGCTTGGGGGTTTCTAATTGAGATTTTATTTTGCACCTCGTTACAGGAAATGGGTTGTTTGCTGCTAACAATTGCTGCCTGACAGCAGCAGCAGCAGCAGCAGCTTTAAAGGAATAGACACCAAAATTTTGGTTGTGTGTTCTGTTTTTCGGAATGGTGCGCAAGATATCTGTAAAGATGGGCCACCATGTGAATTCACCTAAGCCTGTTTAATGGTTTATAATTAAGTCTTTTTCTCTCAGTTTGTTTTCGTTTCAGCAGTCAAACAGCAGCTGTAGTGTTACAGTTGAGTTGAGAAATTGTTGAGGTCATGTCAGGCATACTGAAATTTTCATGTAATTGTTGTTTGTTCATTTGTTATCATTATAAGTCTCTTGAAGAAAGGTGGAGTAAAGGCTGAAGTGAATTAAAGAAACAAAGTAGCAATTTTATAGCAGTTCTTGTATGCGCCATGTGACCTCAACATTGTCTCAGCTTGTCTGTGGTGTCATGGTCATTTTTTGTCAGCAGAAACCGAAAAAGCTTTAGCGAAAAATTGATTTATATATTGTTTAGCAGGCGCAGGCCAATTCAACATGGGGATCTACGTATACCAATGTCTCTTGCACCATTTCAAAGAAGAAAATGCGCAACAAAAATTCGGGTGTGCATTGTTTTTCATATCTTTAACAAATGATGCACTTGCACCTCTCATATTCGAGAAAATATAGCAACTTAACAGCTCAGAAGGGGCTTTTACTTTTCATAGAGCTTTGTTGCCGTCCATGTTTTTGTATCGACGTGATTAAAAGATAAAAAAGGATAGTGATTGTTGTCAACCACTTTTGGAGGACAGTCAAACCTCGTAATAGCGAGCAGGTGAAAAATAGTAAAATAGTTCGATATAACCAAGATTCATAATATAAATTTTGCCAAAAACTCGTGTAAGAGAAGTGCAGTTTAGTTGGCGAAAGAATGGCAACTTGGAGAGGTCTTTCGCAAAGTTTTAGCGCCATGTCAGAGCCGCTCGCTGCAATTGCGGAAGCTACAACTAACCAAATGCCAGTGAGGTTGGCTTTCCCGCACAACACCGCCAGCTTGTGGTGGCGGCAGGTCTTATGCCAGCTAGGGTGGCTTCCCCGCATTACAGCGATGTCGCGTGAAAAATGGGACACCAGAATGAAAGCTATTGCAGTTTTTGCCACCTCCGAGACACCTCCGTTGACGTGAGCACAATATGGCTGCCGGGAGGCTACAACCAACCATGCCACAGGTTCTGGGGTGCCATTGACGGAGGCGAGAGGTGCGAATGGGTACTGACAGCCTGGCTACCGACTGTTCGTGCTGCAATATCTTCCATGGTGCTGTTAGCTAGTGCGAGATAAACCATGAACACAGTCGCTAACACTTGCCGCACGTTCACCAGTCTCTCTTGTAGTGAGGCAAAGCCCGCTGCCTGCCATCAGAGCGAGCACAGCTTGGTGCTCGGTAATTTGATACCTCCGTTTTTTCGCAAAACGCTTTTGATATACAAAATAACTGTGTGTATGTGTCAAAATTATTTACGAACAGTTCAATATAGCCAGTAATTGGTTCCATCCATGTTCGTTATACACTGCAATTATTGACAGTAAAAGTTTTCTACCTCTGTTCATGACAGGAGCAGAGGTAAATATTTTCTCACAAGGTCCTTGTTTGTGTGTGGCTTTCGTCAAAAGGCAGAGGCCTTGCTGGTTATAGCTGGAAAACTGGCACAGAATCATTTGTACATAGGTAGGGGTTGGAATTTTCGGTCTTTATTTAAAAAAATTCGACAGACTTTTATCACTGTTTATTTCAGAATGCAACTTCTTTGGCATATTTTTTGTGTTAGATTTTTGTGTGTGTGAAATATATACTAAGATCCCTGTGTGGTCAAAAGTGCCATACAGTTCATCTTGGCTTTTTGAATAGAAAAAACAGCTCTTATAGCAGTGATTAAAACAAAAATGGTTGTATTAAAAGGTACTCTCACAGAAGGAAGCCATACAGTCGTAATAACATAAAAGCATTGAAGGTAAGTTATCGGGCCGTGTAAGTTTACTTCTTAAAGCCTTATTGCTGTGTTCTGGTTGCAGTCTGTGCTGAACGAGAGGACCGCGCATAATATGGTCCGCTTGTTGAGGTGGTGAAATGGCTGCTTAACTGTTGCGGAAGCCACAACTTGACACTATCGTTCCGTTTTTGCATGGTTTTGCATTGATGGTTGTTTGTTACGGTTCCAAAAGTTGTCGCTATCTTTACATGCAGTGGGAAAACTAAGTTCAGTTGTATTGGTGCACGATGCCATTGATGCGAAACTGAAAGTGAGGACTGGACCTCTGCCATATGTCTTGAGAGTGAGATACACATATAAACTGAGTGCAGAAAAAATGCTGTCTAGACAAGGCAGGGTCAGCTGAGCACTGATGCTCTGTGTTGGGTGCAAATTGTTTATGCCCATTTTTCATTTGTGTTCTTGACCTTGTGGAACCTCTCTCAGCACTGTGCTTTACCATGCTACATGTATCCCTCCTCTATCTCTGTGTATGCTTTGAAGTCTTTGCAAAACTAACATGAAATAGTTGTAGTGTCACTGCTGCTAGAAGTATGGTTCACTTTCGCTGTTTGCAGTCAACAATGCAGGACAGGAGACAAAATTAATTCATTCTGTTAACTGCATTTGTTGCCATTAGTAGTACCATCATTCCCTATTCATTTGGCCTTCTCTTTGTTTACGTTGTTCTTTCCTCACAGTGACTTCGCCATAGACATGAAGCTTTTGCTTGCTTAATAATTTGTGCGGACTTTACTTGTGAAGAATGTCGAGTGATTAACCAATTTGATTGGTAATTTTGGAGGACAGCTTTGCTACTGGAACAGCAGCTTTCACTGAAAGTGGCATTCTGACTATCCTGAAATCCATCGGAGTGCATGGCACCCGTGGTGCTGTGAACACGGTGTGATTTCCCATTGCCCCGTCTGCAGGTGCCTACACCAGTCAGCTGTTCCTGCTACGACTAGACCTGACCTCATTTGACCAGATTCCTGCATCATTCGAACAACACGTTGCTGTCGAGTTCACTATGCCAGCAACCAGTGTGTCACACACAACGGTGCGGTCGATCTCGGTCTCCAACGAGAACCCGCCGGAGAAGTATGTCCGCTACCTATCCAAACATGAGTACCGAGTGGAAATGGAGCTCCAGACGGGTGAAGTGCCCCCCTCGGAGACTGAAATCTCTAGCCTGGCTGCCGTAGCCCAGCAAGCGCCCCCCTATGAGCCAGCTACGACTGTTGCTGCCGCTGCTGTTGCCACCGCCGCCACCAGCGACGACTCAGACTGAGTGTGCTGCAGTGCCATGCACATGTTGCGCCCCCTCGGCTGCCCTCACGTGGGGCGCAGTGCCCTATCTAGTCACAGCATGTATGTCAGGTGTTCAGTCTTCTGTGCTATGCACAATGTGTTCCTGTTGAAAGAGAGTTTTAAGATCCCGTTTTTTCTTGTGCATGTATTATGACTGCTTGTTTTCAAGTTTTTTGTTGACTCTGTACACGGGCTGTGTCATCTCTGTGATCGCTCAGCGGCATCCGGAAAGGGTTGTGCGGTCGAGAAGACGCGTGACTGCAGCCATAGTTCACTCATGCGTTGCCAGCTCGCCAAGAGCCATGGCAGAGCTGCTTTTGCCGTCAGGCAAAGAAAAAGGCTTCTGCCTGTGTTCCTGTTGACCATGTTGGCTATGCAAATGGTCTTGGAGCACTTGCTTGTACGTGCAGGAGCTTTGGAGTGTCTCGGCATCTGTTGTAGCAGTGTGCGCTCTGCAAATAAAAGGTCTCTACAATGGCAGCTGGCAATGGGGCGACCAAGTCATTCGTTGCACAACTGTATATCCATGGCCGGGAGGTTCTGTGCACAAGGTGTGTCTGTATGGGCACCAGTCATTACGGAAGGAAAATAAATACAAAACACTAAGCACAATTACTGCATTTCATTTTGATTTCGTTGTCTACTGAATCTGTGACGAGCTGGAAAATGTCTGTTTTCTTTTGGTTCCTAATAGGCCTTTGTTCACCGCCGCGGTGGCTCAGTGGTTATGGCACTCGGCTGCTGACCCAAAAGACGCGGGTTCGATCCCGGCTGTGGCGGCCCAATTTCGATGGAGGAAAAATTCTAGAGGCCCGTGTACTGTGCGATTTCGGTGCACGTTAAGAGAACCCCAGGTGGCCAAAATTTCCGGAGCCCTTCACTACGGCGTCCCTCATAGCCTCAGTTGCTTTGGGACGTTACACTACCATAAACATAAACATAATAGGCCTTTCCCACAGGCCAAGGTTTGTTATCGGTGATATTTAATTGTCATAAGGTTGGGATATGAGCCCTCAAAAACGAAATATCTTCCTGTTTCATTTCATCGCGAGGGATTCTGTGATGGGTCGGGAGAATGATCAGTTTTTGCTCTTGCATTGGTGTGCAGTTTATCCAGCTGGAAACCCTCGGCATAAGTAGAGAATGTGTTCTGTGTCTGCCTTGATCTCTGGACAGTTGGGATAAGATTGCCCTGCATTGGATACCTGGTCACGCTGGGTTCCAGGAAAATAAGTTGGTTCATCAACAGGCCCGCGAAATCAATATCCGGGCACCTTGGATCCCCTGGCCAAATCCGACATCAGTGGAAGATGCCGCAACATACAAAGAGCAAATAGCTGGACACTTCCAGAACATTAGGGAAAATCGCACATTTTTACTCCAACCTCGCCCGTCGCTGAACATGGAACAAGCACACGTCCCTCGCAAAGTTCACTCTCCACACTCCACTAATGCCCTACAACTTCAGACGGCATTCTCTACTTATGTAACACTGCCATTATCTCCTCTTATTTCCCTTATCTTCTCCCTCTTTCCTGTAGTGCTTGGCTTAGATTATCAGCAGGACTTGGCGGGACAAGCACTTCTTCACTGGGCCTTAGCGCTGGCTCAAATAAAGATTTTTTTTCCTCCTCCTCCTCCTCAGCATGAAGAGAAGCGTGGCAGCTGTTATGAATTAAATGGTGTGCGAACAGCACAGGGACACTGAAGACAAATTGTAGTTGGCATGTATTGATATGGCCCCGCATTCTACAGCTCTCATCGAAAGTGGAGCTTTTATAAGCTAGAAAACGCCAAGAAAGGAAATATAGGTGCCGCCATTACCAGTAGATTTTATGAGTACAATGTATGCATCGACAGATTTTTTTTTGAGCCGATGCTGGAGGCTACCCTTCACCATCATACTTTTCAAAACTGTGGCAACTCTGTCCTTTTCGGCAAAAATATCGCAAGTTTCATTTGACTGGCGGGAAGATTGTTTAGTGCAATTTTCTTGCCAATAAATGCATGTTTCGCTGCCAAACAAAAGTCAACATAACCAGAAAGAACCAGCAAATGGTCTTTACTGAGCACTGAGCAGAGCACTGAGAACCATATTTTGTACATGTGGGAGCCTGGAATTTGCACATGGAAGGACAAAATTTTTGAGTTGCTGGATTATATGTGAATGTATTTTGGCCAGTGCAAAAGCTACTCTTGCTGATTGTAATTTTTGGGCAGGCCACCTTCCTAGAGGATTATAAATGACTTGTAGTTTTCTGATGCTATTCTCTTGGCACCTCTTTTGCAGCAGCATTGAAAAAGCATATTGCAACAGGATCTGTGGTGCAAAGGCAATGCCTTTTTTAGCATGCCCCAGTGAAATGCACTTTATGTCAAACATTGCTATGCTGAGCATGTCTGCTGGCATGTGTGCTGGCTAGGTCCTTATAAGAAAACTCAAGAGCAGCGGCACTGTTGACTGGCAGCACATCACAACTGCTTAAAGTGAATACTGCAGTTCTGAATGGCATTTGAAAAACATTACTGCGAGGTACTGTTGCGAGCCAAATGCTCCTGCTTACCTGCAGCCTCTGAACCACAAGTGGCAGCTGTAATGTCGGTAGGAGTGGCATCAGATATCTTAGGTTTCCATAATGATCCACACGGAACGGGACAATCCAGTTATTTTGGACTATCCAAAAAGTGCCATGCTTTCAAAAATGCTACATGGGGATGGTTCCTTGACAACATGATTGGAGACCTCTTGGTATAGAGCGATGAAACTTTGTCCATGGCACATTCTGTGCAGCTAATATGTGTGCCACTGAATGACCTTTAATCACCTGCTCAAAATCCCAGATATTAAAAATGTCCCAGAGAGTTGCACTATATTTTTCCCGGTTAATACTTTCCCGGAAAACACTATTTTCCGGCTACCACGTTTAAAATTTCGAGAAATTGTGGTCGTATAATACGTTTATTGACCAACTGCACATGTGCAAACATTCAAGTTTTTTACGGGTAACCCGCCGTGATGGCTTCTCTGCAGTGCCTCGATGCGACGAGGCGAAGCACCACCACCGCCGAGAACAAGAAAATAAACCGCGCTAGCATCGCGACGGCCGTTTCTGCGGGGACGCGATGTGAAGCGGAGAAACGCTAAGGTTTCTTCGCGGTGCATAAGGGAAAGGAGGCGAAGCTTGTACGAACTACAGCCATGCGCTTATATACGAACGGGCCGGGTCTGGGAAACAGCTTAAAAAGCAGAAACTGCGGCAATCAGCCGCCGCGGTGGCTTTCCCACGGTACTTGGGTGCAAAGGGGCGAAGCTTTCGAAAATGACAAGGAAGAGATTTTGGTTGCTTTCGTCACTGCCGACGACGGACCGGATGAGTTACGAATTTCCTTCCGCGCTAAAGACAGCGCGAACGCGGACTGAATTCAGCGAGCACTGGAGTAGGATCTGTTCAGCTGTTTTGCAAAGGAATGCCGAACGACGTTTTTATAAAGTGAAAGTGTCAATAAATAGCTTTTTACCTCATTTAACAGTTACATTTCTCAAAATCAGGCAGTTTGGATCATACGTTTTCCGGGATACGTTTTTTCCCGCAATTATAAAAAAGTATCATCGAGGTTTTACTGTATTTAACTAAATAAAAATTTAGGAATGCCCTCCTGAATGTGCAGGATCCTGTACCGCAATAACTTTGGGAACTCCTCTTGGCGTGCTTTGTGTCCATTGCAGGTCTGTGCTTCTGGTGAAAGCACTACTGGTAGTGTGGCTGGTAACTGCCATTTTAGTCCCCAGATTACTACACACGAGCTCGGGCATGTTTGGCATTGCGAGGAGGAGGTTGCAAAGAGAGGAAATATGCGATAACTTACAAGAAGCCCTTTGCCTTCCCTCACTTGGTGGTTCGTGATACGACCACTATGGGCGCCACAGTCTGTTTTTCGCTCAGTGTATCGCGGCGCAACAGCAAGGGACGCTGCAGTTTTATCAAGTGACTCCAGTGTGGATGTATCCGACGCGAAGTCCTAGGATTTGCTCATACAGCTGTCGCGCGAGACTACATGGTAGCAGGGGCTACACACACGAGGAATATATACCTTTCGCAATCCTTTCAGACACACATTATGTTCTACTTTCGAGCAAAATCTGAAAATTTGCATGTATATTTGAACGCCCCATTTCACAAAAATATCAATGGTGCAAAAACTCTGGAATTAACGCATGCCACACACTTCCACACTACCGATGTGCAGCCCTATTCTTCAAAGAGACATTTGTGCCCATTATTTTCATTTTACCAAAGCAGTTTCCACAACGGAAATTCAGCTACAACCTCTTTTAGTGGAACATTCCATTGCATGAGACAAGAAAAATGTTACAGCAGCAACAACACTTTCTTGGCGCACCATAGAACTTTACAATGCCCATCGTTATTTCTTGCTTTCGAAAAACGATCCTATTTTCTAGGCACTAAATGGCCCTACCGTACTGTCCAGCAGGGATTTCAAATGTAGCTGGCATCACTAACTGCATGAAAACAACTGTAGACGCTTAAAAAAAAAATATTTCAAAAGTCTTGTGCCTAATCATAGACACCTTGGCAGACAAAGTGCAACACCTTTGCACTTTCCTGATACATGAAAAGATTTAGTTGTCATATGAAATAGCACATAAACTGAAACAAAGTCCTTCTTGATCACAAGAGCCGCATGAGCTCTTTTTATTGTTGGAGGCATAAGAAAATGATGTCGTGAACAGGGAATGAAAGCTTCTGTGAAGGAAAAAGTTCTAAATGTTGCAACAAAAGACATCTCCTTTAACCTATTTAGGCTTGTGACCATTCATAATGACACAATGTGGCTTTTGCTAGAAATGATGTGTTTGACGAGTTATGCAGGAATGGCAAAGGAGGTATCTCTTTGTGCACCATAAAAATGATTTCAGCATAGCAACAACATAACCAAAACAGAGCAGCCACAACACTCGCAGTAAGACCATCAATGACATTTGGAATGAGAGCTCTGTAGCAGCTCGCACTGATGTATTTGCGCAAAATACTATTATTGCATAACTAGAGCAGTCGCAGTGGCTTGGCGGTTAAGGTGCTCGGCTGCTGACCTGAAAGATGCGGGTTCAATCCCAGCCACGGCGGTTGCATTTCGATGGAGGCAAAATGCTAGAGGCCGTTAAAGGCACGTTAAAGAACCCCAGGTGGTCTAAATTACCGCAGCCCTCCACTACGGCGTCCCTCGTAGTCCAAGTCGCTTTGGGACGTTAAACTCCATAAAACCAAAACCTATTCTTGCATAACTTGCATAATGCTAGTACGCAACAGAGACAGGCCGAGTGCCATATAGAGTGCTTCCCTGCATCACAGCTGTGTTGTGTGAAAAATGGCAATCAAAGAGAAAGCTATAGCCATTTTCACCGCTTCCGTGGCAGCTGACGTGAGCAAACTAGGTACGGTTACTGTAAGGCTAAACTTCTGGGGAGCTGCAGATGAGTGTGAGAGTTGTGAACACGTGCTCACCACCTAGTTACCAACCCTCCATGCAGCTGTATCTTTCTTGGCATAGTTTAGTGAGATAAGGAAATTAGTGCGAGATAGAAGTGGGAACCTTAGCGCGACTGCTTGCCGTATACCACCAATCGCTTGTATATGCGGCGAAGCCTGCTGCCTGCCATCCAAATGGGCACTGCGTGGAGCTGGGAAGTTCGATATACCCGTTCAAGATATACAGTAAAAATTGCATGCGTTTGTTAAAAATATTTGGGAAGAGTTTGGTTTAGTCAACAAATATCCACATTTGTTATACCAAGGTTTGATTATTTACATGCGCACTAGGTAATTGGAAGGTGACCACGTAATAACAAGCAGGGCATTATACAGTTTATGAACTTGCATTAAGGTGCCATATCACGCGCAATATATGGATCTGGTGTAAGGCCATTATGTCATGGTGGTTCACTCCAAAATGAAAAATTTTAATATATTACAACCTTTGTCCGTAAAGTTATGAGACTGAGTCCATTAAAAAAAATGCGTTTAACATTGAAATCATTTGTGCAGCACCCCTTCGAAATAGTCTCCCTTGCCGTCTATACACAGCTTCCAACGTTTCTTGAGGTCTTGGAAACAGTTGGAAAACGCTTCTTTTGGCAGGGCTGTCAGCTCCTTTGTCGTGGTGTCTTGAATGGCCTTTACGCTCCTCATCCAGCGACCTTTTAGGGCTCTCGTCACACGAGGAAACAGGAAAAAATCGCATGGGGAGAGGTCAGGCGAGTATGGTGGATGGGGAAGTACAGTAATGCAGTGCTTGGCGAGAAATTTTGTCACGCTGAGAGCAGTGTGCGGCCTTGCGTTATTGTGGAGAAGGCTCCATTGTCCAGATGCCCATAAGTCAGGGTGACGGCGTCGCAGTGCATCACGCATGTGTTGGAGCACGCGGATATAAAACTCTTCATTCACCATCTGCCCTTGTGGGACAAACTCTTGGTGTATGACACCTCTGGCATCATCTTTGTTTTGGTCTTCTGTTGCCGCACCTTTCTCGACGGCGGAGAGCTTGTGGACCACCATTCGGCACTTTGCCTCTTGTTTGAGGATCGTATTGAAAACACCATGTTTCGTCTTCAGCAATGATGCTGTCGACGAATGCAGCATCCTTCCCTGCCTCGGAGAGCAAATCAGCGCTTACTGATGCTCGTGCGCCCTTCTGGCCCTGTGTGAGGGAGTGCGGCACAAGTCTGGCATTCAGCTTTCGTTTCCCCAAGTTCTCATGCAAAATTTGGTGGCATGTTGTCTTACTAATGTCGAGAGTATCTGATAGCATGCGGACTGTAATGGTGCGGTCTTGCTGTACGATTTCCCCGATCCGAGCCACGTGTTTTCATTCCATGAGGTTGAAGGGCGCCCATGCCTTGTGTCGTCTTCCACCGACTTTGTCCCTGAAACGAACCTCTTGTGCCACTCGAAAACTCGCGCCCGCGATAATGTCTCGTTGCCATAAGTGTCACGAAGGAGCTCATGCGTTTGTGTAGCTGTCTTGCCAAGCTTCATACAGAATTTCATGTTTACACACTGTTCGAAGTGGATGTCCATTTCTCCACATTCACTCACAGTAGAAAGCGCAGAGGACTAGTGACGTATTTTTCTACACGCAGTGCCATCTAGCGGCTGCCACAGCAATTAACATAAATAGCTCAGGTTACCCCCAAAAAAAGGTGCTACACATACACACCAACATTTGTTTTGGGGAATCATTTCTAGAGAAGAAATTAAATGTCTCGAAACTTTACAGACAAAGGTTGTACATTATGCAGTTATGTAGTACAAACTTCAAACAATAAATGCTGTAAACAACACAGCTTCCAGATCTTACTTCATCAGCATAGAGCTTGAATTTCCAGCAAATTATGCTTATCAATGCACAACTGACACCAAGTGCTCGCCATGAAATATAGGGCTCACCAGAGATATGCAGCGTTTGGTAAGAATGCTGAAGCGATCTATAGTATGCCTCAATTCCAATTAATTTCATTATTTGCCTCAACACAGGAAAAGTTCTAAAGATAGAAAAAATTTTAAGAGAAAAAAAGAGAATGCTTGCACCAAGCAAGCTATGCCAGGCGAGACTATTCAGAAAATAAATGAATTGGGGTAATGTGCTAAAGAGAGCAGTCCTGAACTTCCCCTCTGCCCCGGTAAGCTGCATATAAATAACCTGACCTAACAAGCAAAAAAATGATGAGAGAAGCCCATTGCAAACAGACCGACTCCCAATAGATGCATATGTGAGCCCAGCTCATTTTCTTTGTTCACACACGATTCTAACGATGCGTCAGTCATCGTCGTCACTGTTATCTTCAGCAGACCCACGGATGGTCTTGCGCTCAACGGAGAGCAGTGGCCTGCGTTCCTTCTGCGCCTGAGTAGGGGGAACGCTCAGGTCTCCAGAGTAGTTGATGACGTGGGCACGCGCAATGCGCCATTCCAGCATTTCAGTGCTGAAGTCGTCTACGCCGCCAAGGTCGTCAAAGCCAACAATGAAGTCCTTTGACTTGAAGTCTTTGAAGAGCACGATGGTGGGAAGCACGCGAATCTTCATGCGCTCGCACAAAAATGGAGCCTGTGCACAACAGACATGAGGCAACAGGGTCAGTGAGATGATCTAGCAGCTGTCTCACCAAAAAGACAGAGCTCAGAAGGAAAAGTATGTTCTTTTGCCCCCCCCCCCCCCCCTCTTCTCAAAGTACTACGGTTACTATGCCAGACATAAAACACAGGAGTGGGTACTTCAGCACTGCCTGGCACTATTTAACCAAGCGTGGTCCCATTATAAATAACCAATTAGAATTCTTCTCTTAGCATTCCCACGCTTACATTAGAAGTGTTATTATGGTCTCTAATGCAATGCATTCACCAACATTCTGCCTCACATAAGCATTTACAACATCTTAGGTTAGCTTTTCATTTGTCATTTGTTCATTTCATTATTAAGTTTCTGGTTTGTTAGCTGGGAGGACTGACACAATCAGTTGGCTCAAATTTTAGTGTGGGAAGAGCCCTCAGCAATGACACTATACCTCCAGCAAGCAAGTGGTGTAAGGCTTGCAAATTATGCACATAAAACAGACCACAAATATCACTTTAAGAGGTTAAAATCCAAACATTATTTTCATTTGTGACCTGGGTTCAAAACACTGTTGAAAAGACGTTGCAGTGAACCTGTGCAGAACTGTACTACAAAAAAGCGAAACGTAATTTTCATGGGCCACCATATCTCACAATAGTGGTGATGAAACTATTCATCTGCCCATCCTGTGTGCTTGTCATAGCAGCATTAGATGGCTGAGCAGCAAACCTGTGTGTGCTAGCTGAAAGAGATTGAATACAGAAGGAGTTCCTTTACACTGCACTACATGGCACTAAGCCATCCACTGCCAACCATTTCATGCCTGCACAAAGATCATCCCCAGCTACTAGCACGGTTTGGTTCATCACTGCGAGGTCTCTGCGGACTAACACCTCATCATCATAGCCCACCTTATCAACACTGATCTTGCAGAAACGTGTCTCGACGTGCTTTATGGCAAGGATGGCCAGATGCTTGTCCACGATCTTGCAGCGGAAGGCGCTCTGGCGGTAGAAGTGGACGACCACATCCTGGCTGGCCTTGCACGCCTCGAAAAACTCTGGCTCAGAAGCCAGCTCAGAGTATTCGCCATGGCCCTTCTCCAGCCACTCGCGCTTCTTCTTCTCGTACTTCTTCATGGCATCCAGGCGCTTTTGCCTAAGACCTGCAGCACATGCAGGTATGCCATTTATTCATTCAGTTATGTACAACTGGAATGCCCTAAAAATACATGTCGTTAATTATACCCTTAGCTATACAATGCAAGCCCATTTTGAAGTGCGACTGTGGTGCGCCTGACAGCTTTGGTGCACCTGCATTTTACTTTGCTTGGTTTTACAAACTTACGCTGTACAAACTTACGCTGTACACAGCTGCCTCAGCAAAGCTCTGAAAATGCACAAAATTTTGTCAATAAATTCTCATAAAGCAATAAAACATGCTTCAATTGTTGTTTGTAAACTGGAGCGCCCTCACCCTTTCATCCTTTTACGTCAAGGTACCGTCAAGGCTCCAACAGTAAAGTTCTGTGTCAAGCCATATGCCAACAAATGATGAAGGGAGAAGAGCAATGGTGATTATTTGTGCCTATAACAGTGTATTACACATTGCAAGGGGGAAAAGGAACTGTGAAGTAGTGAGGGATGAAGGTCTACACTTTACTTCTTCTGTGCTCTATGTGATGCAACCAACCAGTGCAAAAAACCACCATGAACCAAAGCTGATGAGGGAAAAACTTACCTTCAAGGTCTTCGTCAGCCATTTTGTCGAGCTTCTCAATCTCTGCATCTATCTGTTCTTCAATGACCTTAGATGCCTCCAAAAGGTTCTGGGCCAAGGCTGCCTGAATGTTGGCAGCCATCTGTGTACCATAACAAGCCAAACTAAGTCAACTGGGACGCCTTAACGTGCAAACACAATCTGCAACATTCTGATTAGAAAGGAGAAACTATATGACAAGTCTTTTAGCTAATCTTACCTCCAATCGCTTCATGCCCCTTGGTAAGCATAATTTTGGGCATCAGATGTTTTGGGCACAATAGAAAGTGCAAAATGGCTAGCGCAAACGAAGCAACAAGTGACCTGCTTTTGCGTGCCTATTATCTCAGGAAAGAGTATCATTGCTCACGTCACAAGGCACACAACCAATTGGCTGTATCTACGCTGCGCGGTTAAGAGGTGCGATCCTGCGTCATCAGATGCAAAAGCTGTTAGCCACGTGAACAATGCATTACAAATGTTGACAGCGAAAGCTACTGTTAAGTACTTCAGGCAGTGAAGCTGCAAATTTCCGCTTGCTGCATGACATCAATACTTTCTGCTTTTCTTTTTTTTCGCGACCGGCAACATTATGGAGTTAAAAAAAAAAAAACAGCCCGGAAGCGCAAAGTGCCAGCTGCGGTAGTAGTAACAAAGCAAGCCGACTCGATTGAGCACAGCGGATTGATCCGCAGCCGTCTAGCCACCATAAACGTCATCGCGCATTACTCGCCAGAAACATGACGAAACCTCGACGAAGTAGCTGTGCGTCGTTTAGGAAGCCAAGAGCGAAATGCATGTGAGTGTTTGCTCAACTGCGAATGGGCAGCTCACATCCACCGACAGATTTCGAAGACAAATTTCAGGTGATCAAAGACCAATGAAAGTCGCGTGCATATAAGTTCCTGCCGGCTTTGCCAGCTAGTGTATCAAAAGTGGGATGTGAACAGAATTTGTGATTGACCCCTTAAGAGACCAGCGAGCATTGGTTCAGGTGCGTACAGCGGCGCCAATGCAATGACAAATATGGGCATAATTTAACTTCTACCCTTGCCTGTATTCTGGGCGTGGGCGCGATCCGCGGCGAGCGGGTGACAGGTGCTTCAAACAGAGCTAACGCCACAAAAGCTGTCAGCTACAACAGAATGAGAGATGAGAGGCAAACACTGACCTTAATCTGTGGCGTTGAAAGCAACTGCAACCAGCACAATTCAAAGGCAAGACTCACTTTCGTCAACAACGCAGCCACACACGATACACACAACGGCGGGATGCGGTCACTAAACTCGGCTACAAATGGCTTAATGGGACACTGCAGCCGTGCAGCCGTTGCGAGCCAAGCGCGCGGGTAACGCCGTTGTATTCCAATTTCCAAAAGCTGTTAACAAAACAACAAACCTACTATTAGGGACAATACAATGTATATAGCTGCTTTAAAAATGAGTGTGCAATTTTTTTTGAGACAGCGTTTTATTCTGGCTTGCCAGTAGTTATAGTAGTTATATTGATTGCCGTGACTGACGCTCGCGTCACCGTCGTTGAGCGCGTTTTTCAATTCCATGATGTAGTCTTCAGGACAGTTGCCGGGCCAGTTGGTACATGATCTCACCGAAAAACAGCGCGCTTACACGGGACACGAGAAAGGAGACACGCACATACACAGCGCTGACTTACAACTGCAGGTTTTATTGCATTGCTCACAATAAATACTAGAAAGGAAAAAACAAAAACAGTGGAAAGGCGAGGAAGAATTCCTTCTGTCGCATCATGTCGTCAAAGTTATTCAAGATATTGAATCTCTTTTCTTGTTAATGCTATCGATGGTGCGCTAACGCATGACGCGGCTTTCCTATCTATGATGAAAGCTTCATACAGCTCGCGCTTGTGCTGGTGATTATATCGCCTCAAAATCTGGCTTCGTCCAAAGTTAGATGTGCAGTGACAGCCAGACACGTGTTTTGCCAGCGTGCTGCCGTATCCCGTGCGGATGTTAGTGGCGTGCTCTCGTAAACGGTCGTTTATGCAACGTCCACTTTGGCCCACATACGATGCACCGCATGACAGCGGGATCTCGTAAATTACCTCCGTGTCACAGGTGGTGAACATTTGTTCATGCTTCTTACTGCACCGCGCTGGTTTTGGGGCATCTTCGTTCACCAATCTGCAAAGCAAATTGAGCTTTCTGGGTGCAGTTGGAATCAAATCCACTCCAGCGCGCCCTACTATCTTCTTCAACGAGTGGCTGATCCCGTGTAGATACGGCATAGCAGCCCTCTTCTCTTTTTCTTTCCGTGGCTTCTTCGGGTGGCCAGATTGGCGGAGATCTTTCAGGAGCTTGAATCCGATCCCTGAAATGAGGGCATCCGGGAAGCCCGCTTCGCGTAGACGTTTCAGCTGGGACTCTGTGCTGGGACTCCTGAAAGATCTCCGCCAATCTGGCCACCCGAAGAAGCCACGGAAAGAAAAAGAGAAGAGCGCTGTTATGCCGTATCTACACGGGATCAGCCACTCGTTGAAGAAGATAGTAGGGCGTGCTGGAGTGGATTTGATTCTAACTGCACCCAGAAAGCTGAATTGATTTTTTGAGAATTGATATTTTGAGAGATTTTTTGATTTTCTGAATTGTGATTTTGAGGCGATATAATCACCAGCACAAGCGCGAGCTGTATGAAGCTTTCATCATAGATAGGAAAGCCGCGTCATGCGTTAGCGCACCATCGATGGCATTGACAAGAAAAGAGATTCAATATCTTGAATAACTATGACGACATGATGCGACAGAAGGAATTCTTCCTCGCCTTTCCACTGTTTTTGGTTTTTCCTTTCTAGTATTTATTGTGAGCAATGCAATAAAACCTGCAGTTGTAAGTCAGCGCTGTGTGTGTGCGCGTCTCTTTTCTCGTGTCCCGTGTAAGCGCGCTGTTTTTCGCTGAGATGATGTAGTCAATTTCAGCAAGCCAAAATATGCACTAACACAAACAAATAAACAAACAAACAAAGAGGCAGGGCAGCCAGACGATGTTTAGATAAGCTTAAAGGGTACTATCAGTGCTCCTCGACACGACTAATGGTGTCAACGTTTCCTGCTCTTTTCGGAGCAACTGTATTCCAAACGCAGATCTGAGGCACGGATCGCGTCTTCCAATCATAGACAGGGAGCGGTTGCCGAGCCGAGATTGCTCCGTGCAGCAAATCGGCGGATCCGACCGGAAGTTTGCGTGACGTTCTTTTTCAGCGGCGATAGCGGCGCCTTATATGCTCTGGCCAGAGCAAATGTACTCCAATCGCAATTTCAGGTCGCGCGCTCTGCGCCGGATTCAGGCGCTCTGTCACAGAGCGTGCAGACCGCTCCGGGCCTGCGATTGGAATTCATCATAAGAAACAAACCCTGTGGCTTGGTTACTTTTGACACAGACCGTACTTCGGGCGGATCCGATCAATGCTTTTTAATGCCCAAGGTTACTCAAAAAGTGTTTTTTTTTGCTCGTACGTTCGGCATCACGGGTGTGCTGTTGTGTTTTACTCCATTAATCGGCCCTAGAAGTGGGCTGATTCAAGTTGATATGACTGCGTTCAGTATGCGTCACGCGGTGGCGTAGTTTGGATTCTGAAGTATATATATTATATGTCCTGGGTATTTGATTCCCGCCCGGCGGTCTGATGGATTTAGTCCTCATTGCGCTTCTCTAGATTACCATCTACGAGGACAGCTATACATCTTTGATTCATGGATGTTTACCCGATGCTCAGAATCGGGAGATCGGCGTTCAATGCATGTACAGGGTTGGTCAAAAGCTCCCAAGACACAGGGTCCGCTTTTCAGTGGAATATTCTGCCACTTATGATAGTAATAAATGTATGAAGTTTCTCAGAGTTGAGAATGGTACTTCTCCTGTCCTCTACACAGATTTTGGGCTTCGGGGGTGCAGTAACTGCCCGACTATTGCGCTCGAAAGCAGACCCTGTGGCCGGGGGACTTTTGACCGACCCTGTACTTCGAGTGCGCCAGCAATTGAATCTTCTTTCTGTCACGCGCCTGAAAAACACCGTGCCTTCCAGTTGTAGCGCTTCAGTCACGTCGTTGTGGTGCCGCGTGCGAAGCGTGAAATTACTCCGGCCTATTTCCATGCAATATGAGGTCATGCGTTTTTCACCCCGCTCGTCCTGTTTATATGGACGCATTACTGCATGGACATACCATCCTTGATTAAGCTTCGGGTGCCTGGACAGTCCGTGCGACAAAGCCGTGTGTTTGACGTGTCACCGTTCAAACTAAGCCCCATTGTGCGAATGGCATGTATATTCATATCAGAATACTGCAAACCACTGTTTGGCCCAAGCACGAATGAATTTACATTATTACATAACCAAAAATCATGCCATGGCACCATGTGGCCCTGATATAATTTGTTAGGTCGCCCTAATCTCCTGCAACATCCTCTGCTACTGAAACAGTTACACAATTTTTGTTAGGTCATCCCACTCTTGCCATATGCAATCTGCAATTTAAATAGTCACCGCCTGGTTATGGCCAATCCCCCTTGTGGGTATATGCCATTTTGTGAGGGGACCAACAACACCACCAGGATTTTACTCTTTCAGACGAAACCTGCTGTGCTCACTGGGACGCTAACAACTTTTTAATGTTAAGTGTTTCTATCATTCGTTGTCTTTGACATATCGCCTCCATTGCTTCCATTGCTCCTTTGTTATCCTTTTTTCATCCTTTTCATATATTGTTCTTTTCTCCTGAGCTGCTCTGAGTGCACCACTGTAAAAGGCCTATGAGGCCGTTAGTGGACACCTCGCAATAAATGAATGAATGTATAAAAATTGATATTTCGCTACTTTGTCGAGAATTGCCGCACTCCTAACGCACCCTCTGCAGTATAGTAGCTACATTCCCTGTACTTTAAACCGGCATCCGGCTTACTTGTCACATGGCCTGAACTGTTTGAAATCGTGTCACGTGACTTGGTATGACGTCATATTACGTAGTTGTCACGTGAATTGGTATGACGTCACATTACATCGTTGTCACGCTATCTGCCATGACGTCATATTACACCAATCACGTGACATGACGTTGACCCATGACATCACATGGCTTCGTTTTTTGCGGACATGACATTGAAAGTGAACCATATAATGCTTCCGCATTAAAAACAGTTTAGTAAGGCGCGGGTTCGATCCCGACCGCGGCGGTCGCATTTCAGTGGAGGCGAAACGCTACAGACCCGTGTACTGTGCGATGTCATTGCACGTTAAAGAACCCCAGGTGGTCGAAATCATCTGGAGCCCTCCACTACGGCGTCCCTCGTAGCCTGAATTTATTTCTGACGTTAAACGCAAACCAAAACAAGCCTTAGGTTAATAAATGGTGTAATTATTGATTCATGCGATACACAACGTCTGCCTTGCTGTGCAATCCAGCTCAACACACCGCTCCGACGTACCTCTCAGCGTTTTTAAAATGAAAATCTGTAAAGGTTAAAAAAAGGACTCGGACCTGCAGACCAGTGAATAGCTCTAAGCAGGATCAAGGACAGCGCACCGAGGTACTGAAATGAAAAGGAGAGGGCAGAAACGCTGCATTAATTAAAGAACGAAATCAAGTTAATAGTGTACCGACCGAGAGGAGTAAGTAGACTCGGAGATGACACGTAACGGAAGAGCGAGGCAAACGATGGCCTTTAATTGGCAATATAGTGGATACACTCTAGACACAAAAACCCCTATGTGGGAGTAAAAAGGGAGTAAGCAGTCCTCCAGCGCAAGGGAGTGCACTCCCTTTGTAGTCATTTCTGTTCACAGTGTTGAGTCAAAATCGTGTATTCAGGGGTGGCAGAGTCAAGTATGCAAAACGAGATTGGGGTTTTTCCGGGGTAGGGGATGGCTGCGTGTGGCGCAGTCAGGCCTAAATAGGCATCGCTGGAAAAGGATTGCGGGCTGATCATGGCGTCGGCGTCTCAGGGGGACAATGGTCGTGGCCAGCATATTCGATGACGGTCCAACTTCGGCTGCGGCGGCAGCTTTGAAAAATAATCTTAAAAGGAACAAAACGCTGCATCCTACGCGCAAATAATAATAATAATTGGTTTTGGGGGAAGGAAATGGCGCAGTATATGTCTCATATATCGTTGGACACCTGAACTGCGCCGTAAGGGAAGGGATAAAGGAGGGAGTGAAAGAACAAAGAGAGAGAGAGAGGTGCCGTAGTGGAGGGCTCCGGAATAATTTCGACCACCTGGGGATAAACGCAGTTTCATTTTCAGTTAATTCTGAAACGAGCCCTGCGGTATTCTACGAAAGAAGCGAAGCTTTTGTCGCATACGACTATCATACGCCCCAATACTAGAATACGCAAACGTCGCCTGGTTCCCGTTCACGCAAGATAACGTAGCTACGATTGAGGCTGTCCAACGAAAAAGTGTGCGCTTTATCTGCAACAGATATAGGCGCACCGATTCTCCTACGCAGATGCTATCTGAGACTGGGCTTGATAGGCTAGCTACTCGTGCGATGCTTCACCGACTGGATTTCCTGTACATGATTTTGCATAACAAACTTAAAATTGATTCTGCTGCATGCATTACCTTGAACACTTCCAGAGAAACGCGCCACAAATATGAACTCACCATAAAAGAATATTACTGGACAAATAATACCTTTATGTTCTCCTTTTTTTCCGATGCGGGAGTGGAACTCCCTTGATGGATTCAGTGATTATACAGCCAACTACTGAGAAATTTTTGGCGCTAGCTGGCAAAAGTGTATTGTCAGAAAACAAAATGATTTTTATTTACTTCTTCTTACAATTTTGGGGGTTTTCCATGTATCTGTATTTCCACGTATTTATTTACATTTTCTCGTGATCATTTATGGAGGGAAAAGGCGATGATTATTCATGCGTTATCTTTGTATTGCTTTTCCAATGCCTCTTCTCATTGTCCCCATAATATTCACTGTCCTTTTTGGATAATTGAAATAGTGTTTATGCCTGGTCGGCTGTTTGTCTGCGGCCAGAACCCACCCTGTAAAAATCATTGAAAAAGGGATTGGCAGTATAAATAAATAAATAAATAAATAAATAAATAAATAAATAAATAAATTTATTGCCTGCTACAGGGAACAGTGGACCTCGAGAAAAAAAGTTCTTGGTCGACACGCTCCCGAGGCCCACAATGTCCGGCGACAGCGACACTCTTGAAAAAAAAAAAAAGACTACGTAAAAGTAAACCGCAATCCATAATCTAGTAACAGCGTTAAAGTTACAGAGAACGCACTAGAAAAACCAAGTAAACGCGCAGTATAATACAAAACGCAACTGCAATACAAAATAGAGAGGCTGCAGTGAATTCCAATTCGCAAGAAGAAAGACACAAACACAGTTGCAAATGCACGCGTATATTGTGCGTGCAGCAACGTATCAGCTGTTCCTCACAGTTTAAGACAACATTGATTGAAACGTATACCTTATAATGAAGAATTGAAATCGAAGATGCTCATGCTATACTGAAGCCAAGAGAGGTCTTTACAGCAGTTTTGAATGGTAAAGATGATGGCTGTACAAATTCAGTCTCTCGCATTGCATGCCAAATTGAGGTGCAAAACGCTATAGGGGCAGTGGAAGATCACGCGTTGTGCTTCTACGGATTCATGCAGAGTTCACGATGTCGAGCCAGGTCGGTGCCCCGCCGTGTGATAGGTACGGTGAGGTATTAGGGCAAGTTGAACTTGGACTTGAAGAACGTGATGCGGTAGAACGGGGTCCACTTGCACTCGCCGGAGAAGTCGTCCAGGTGGACGTCGAATAAGAGCCACGCGTACGGACGGCGCGGTGGAAGGTTCTCGACGTACTGCACCTGCGTACAACATGACGCGAGAACCCTTGAATGCAAGAGGTGCCTTAATGCTCTACACTATACAAGTAAGACACGCAGGTTGCACTTTTGTGAAGAATTTATGAGGAGCAGGTTAACAACATTTTAAAAGAGTGGTCAACAGTCGTATATTTCTCGAGCACATTTGAGATAGGGGCGGAACCAGGAGGATTGCATAGCTTGGCATGAAACTGACGACGCAGAAGGATATGGAAACGAAAATGACAGCTGTAACGTTAAAGTACACAGCAGCGTAGATTGGAAAACGCGGTCTAGTAGCATCTTAGCGAAAATAAAGAATATAAAATGGACTTGGGCGTTACATATGCCACAGGGCACAGCTAATCTATGGTCGCTTTGGGAATGGAGAGGGGTTACAAGAGAGGAAGAAAGTAGTTGCGTATGTGCTACTCCTTCCTATTTGCGCTTCGTGTTTTTCGCGCTGCTTTTAATTTAAAAATGGATCAGTATGAACTGACTCAACTGTCCATTCCGTCCCGTTAAGAAGACATAGCAGGATATGGCCGAAGGTCAGGTGGGGAGATACCTTAGGAAATTTGCTGATAAGCAGTAGCCGTGGAGATCACTGAGAGGTCCCTTAGTACAGCGGATGAAATCTGGCCGACGGTGATGATAATCACGGATCCCACTGTTTTCACAACGAGATATGTACGAGAGGTTTCCTCAGACGTAAAAGGCGTTACTGCTGGCGTCGTATCAGATGTTTCATAACCGAAAGCTCTGACAGTCACTCGCTGATAAGTGACAGTCATGTTCCACGTGAGTCAGGAAGTTGGCACTCTATAATGTGGCCAGTACTGGTTATGCCAGTACTTCTAGGTGGGAATGGCCCTCGTGGTCTCTGGTGTGCACGCTGCCAGCCGGGCTGGCATGGCCCTTATAGGCACTTATAGGATTGGATGCTGTGCTGGTCATGCCACACGGGTGGGCATCTCTCTCGTAAGCATTGAAGTAGACATTGTGGTGGACATGCCACATAGATAAGCATGAGCGTCATGAACTTTAGAGTGGGCGCTGTGCTGGTGATGCCACGCAGATGGGCATGACCTTCATGGGCATTGTAGTGGTCGTTTTCTGGTCACTCCTCTTAGTTGAGCACGATTTACATTAGCATTAGAGTGGATGCTCTGCTGGGCATGCTCCCAGGTGGGCACGATCCTCTATGGGCATCGGAATGGATGCTGCGATGGTAATGCCACCGCAGTGGGCATGAACCACCGGATTTTGGAGTGAACAGTAGCACAGGGCGGCTTCAGTAAGACGGCGAGTTGATATAGTTGGTACATACTGACTGTCTGCTTCCTCTGCCCCTTGTCTCTGCGCTGTTAATCCCAGTCAGGGTGGATTTGGGTGTTCATAAAGCTATCATCTCTCTACTTCACACCGCAGGAAGTCCGGACGCTTTCATTGCATCCAGATAACCTAATCTTCTAATCCAGTACCCGCCGCGGTGGCTCAGTGGTTAGGGCGCTCGACTACTGATCCGGAGTTCCCGGGTTCGAACCCGACCACGGCGGCTGCGTTTTTATGGAGGAAAAACGCTAAGGCGCCCGTGTGCTGTGCGATGTCAGTGCACGTTAAAGATCCCCAGGTGGTCGAAATTATTCCGGAGCCCTCCACTACGGCACCCCTTTCTTCTTTCACTCCCTCCCTTATCCCTTCCCTTACGGCGCGGTTCAGGTGTCCAAAGATATATGAGACAGATACTGCGCCATTTCCTTTCCCCCCAAAACCAATTATAATATATATATAATCCAGTCCAGGCATATCTTAATCATTCAAGATTTATTTCGATCTGAAATGTTGCTGTTGAGAGTAAAATTACGATTAACCTCTGTTGTTCATTTACCATTACCTTACAGCCTCCAACAATTGAATCTTGCGTGAGGTGCAAGAGGGTTTTGAGGAGCCCACGGTTTCAAAATGATAAGATAGTGACTTTTTGTCCCGAAGTCACAGCATTTTAACTTCTTCATTGTCTTCATCATCAGTCAAGTTTCACTTCTTTTCTTCTTCCTTTTGTATTCATGTGTTCGCTCACTTTTTAAGAATTTCTGGCTCTGTCTAGAACTCGGGGTAGCGGTTGCCGGCTCGTAAGAGAGTACTATCATCGGTATCCACATCGGCATCAAGCCTCTCCGATATGATCGCCAATCAAGCCGGTCAAGTAGTGCTTTTCTCTTACCTTGTCCCAAATGGACTCGTGGTTCTCAAAAGTGATAACATCCTTGAGGGAGCCGGGTAGGAACGCGATCCACACTTTAGACTGGGGCACAGATTCGATTGCCGTGGTTGGTGGGCAGGCCTGCGAGTACAAATAGGCGCCAAAAGTTGGTATGCACGCGCTCAGAAGAGGGCGCCACTACAAGTCGAAAAGTGCGGCTGTTTTGAGATGGATTGAAGGGACCCTGAGACGCACTGATGTTGATCACGAAATTGTATATAGCTTGACAAGCAATGGTGTGCCGAAAAAAATATTCCTTAGGTTTACGATGTTTAGCTTTCGCCGTTTGCCTAAGCTCCGGCGTTCTCCTAGTTTTTCCTTCCCGTTGCGCCTCCGGGATCATCGCCCTGCTCTCAAGGTGACGGTTCTGTTGCCCGTGCCAACCCAGCTGCGGCCGCTTTCTGGAGCAGTGGCGCTGCAGTCAGCGCGGGCGACTGAAAGCGCTAAGCTAGTGGCTTCTAGTAATAAAAGACCTCTGCACTGCTACTGTGATGACATCGCAGCATGCCCGGCTGACCATTGCACAGCATGAATTTGGACCACAAGGCTAAAGAAGCGACGGCTTGGCGGCCGTTGCCTCTTGAGCCTTGTGGTCTTAATTCATGCCATGGTATGGTCAACCGGGCAAAGGTCGTTGACGTCACAAGAGGGGTACATAGGCTTTCTAGAAGCCATTAACTGAGCCTCCTTTTCTGAGTACCGGCTACCATGGCGGCTGGAGTATTACGTCACAATGACGCTATAGAAGAGCCGGAAAAACATCAGAGCTCTTATTGTCGCGATCCCTTTGTGAGAGACTCGCGCCGTGGTAAACCACGTTGTCATCATCATCGTCCTGACTACTCCCACTGCAGTGCCAAGGCCTCTCCCATGTCTCTCCAATTAGCCCTGTCCTTTGCCAGTTGCGGCCACCCAATCCCCTCAAACTTCTTACTCTCATCCGCCCACCTAACCTTCTGCCGCCCCCTGCTACGCTTGCTTTCTCTTGGAATCCACTCCGTTACCCGTAAGGACCAGCGGTTATCTTGCCTTCGCATTACATGCCCTGCCCAAGCCCATTTATTCCTCTTCATTTCGACTAGGATGTGACTAACCCGCGTACCTCTGCTTAAATGTTTACAGCAGTGCGGTCTACCTGTTGGATTTGACAACTCGTCAAAATCAATGCGAAGGGGGAACGGGGGAAGGGGAAGTTCTGGAAGCCTTTAATGAGTCTTCGGAATATCTCGTCAGGCGGTGCGACTATAGAACACGTTCTCAACCTGAAGACGTTCGCATGTTTAGTGCCACCGCAGGCCCGAGCAAAAGCCATTTGGGCTCGGGCACATACGCTTTTGTCAAGCATGGTGCTTTGTTTATCCTTTCTTCCTTTCTCATATCCAGCCGCCATGGTGGCTCAGTGGTTATGGCGCTCGGCTGCCGGCCCGAAAGACGCGGGTTCGATCCCGGCTGCGGCGGTCGAATTTCGATGGAGGCGAAATTCTAGAGGCCCGTGTGCTGTGCGATGTCGGTGCACGTTAAAGAACCCCGGGTGGTCGAAATTTCCGGAGCCCTTCACTACGGCGTCCCTCATAGCCTGAGTCGTTTTGGGACGTTAAATCCCCATAAACCAAACCAAACCTTTCTCATATCCCTGTTTCCATCCCTTCCACCCGCCCTCACAGCGTGGTTGTGTCCACGCAAAGTAATAAGGCCGTTCCTCTGCAGACCGTTCCCTTCAGCCCCTTCATTCCAGTGTTTGAGCAGCAAAAAAGTTCATATTGCGGTTTCGTAGTTGAGAAACAGTTCCACGAGCTCTATTTTGCGAATTAAAGCAATTCTTTGCGTAACGTGATTAATAAATCAAATTAGTTTTTTTTATAGTTTTGCTTTAAGCCTGATCACCTTCACCAGAAGAGCTGCATAATTGACGTTACTTTCAAATAAATGTGAGGACTTATCTAAATCTTTTGAAGTTCACTGAAGTAGAACTTGGCACAAAAAAAGGCGAAGACAGAGAGGAACACAAAGAAGGGGGGTAAACGCCTCTCCCATCGTGCTCGTTAATTTCAGCTGCTCCTCTGTCTTCTTTGCCAGCTTTTGAGTGTCTCTTTTTGCGCGATGGCTCAGTGCCGAAGCAGCAAGTTCGATAAATGTGAAAATGCCTCGGCGCTGGGCGTAAAAATGTTCGTAAGCCCGAGTTGTCAAAATCAGTCCGGAGCCTTCCACTACGGCATACTGCTGCTGCTCATCGATCAATAAAAAAAAATCATTTGGACACCTATAATACATTATGTGTTGGCAATACGATAGCATTAGCAGCTGTTGATACACATACCGGAAGTGACGTCACGTCCGGCCTAATGGCATCACTTTCCGCCAGCCAGTGGGAATGCTCCAGTCTGGTGACGGCACTTCTCTACAGCCAGTGGGAATTTTCCTATCTGGTGGCGTCACTTCCCTCCAGCCAATCAGCCAATGGGAATTCTCCGATCTGGTGACGTCACTTCCGTTCTGTCAATGAACGAATTTAGCTTCCGACGACGCGTTTTCTTCCTGATGAGGCTTCTAATGCTATCGCGTGAATAAATAACTAAATAAATAAATAAATAAATAAACAAGCTGATATTAGCAGCCTCATAAGATAAAGTGACGTTACCAACTATGTAAGCACATATGAGACTGGATTTCAGAATGAATTTATTTGTATTCCATAATTGATTTCCTTCACTCTTTAACGACTAGCTCTTTTCATTTTAGTCGGGTATGTTTGAATTTCAAGCTAACTTATCACTATAGTACTTCATGCTCTAATTAAGGGGCGTCTATCGACTGCCTGAACACAGTTTTTTGTTGGGCTAGTTGGTATTCCGTGGTAAAATGTTCAAACAAAGCACACAGACGAGGAAGGACAGTGAGGAAAACGAGCACAGCACTGAGTTCGTTTACCTGTCTGTCCGTCCTCGTCTGTGTGCTCTGTTTGAACCTACACTTCTGATCGTGTTCAAGCATGTTTGAAGCAGGCGATAAGTGTATCATCTCGGATATATCATGCTGGCTTCAAGACGCAGCACTGCAGTTCGTCATTGAACGGCGCCCTTCACCTCAGCCGTTTATGCTTTGATATCTTGGCTTCCTACTGTCTTGTAGAGTTTAGAAGAACTTCTTGTTGGGCTAGTCGGTGCATTGTTTTGAAGAACAACGTTGCGAATTCAAAAGAGACAAACTCCAGGAAAAAGCCAAGAAGACGGAAAGAGCGCAATTTGCGTTCTTTCCGTCTTCTTGGCTTTTTCCTGGAGTTTGTCTCTTTTGAATGCGCAACGTTGTTCTTCAAAGCCTTGTAGAGGCTCGCAACATGTGCATAATGGCAGCCTGTAGTTAGCTGGTGAGGTCTACATGGTGTCCAAACATGCAGCGCCACTTTGGGAGTGACCGGCGGCTCACAATGTCCAGGCTGGTGATGCCGGCGCGGAGGCACTTGGCGTACGGAATGTTGACAGCAGGGCCACTCGCGTTCTCGCTCAACAAGTAGAGAAAGACGCCGAATTCGAGAGACAGGCCCAACGTGGTATTGGGGCTGGTGTACGTGGTACCTTCCTTCACCAGCTCGCCGAAGCGCTCCTGCGAAGGTGGTGGATGGAATGATTGAAAACGTCTTACAGCATGCAAAAAACACTGAGTATACCTCCGCTCTGAGTCACACCTCTGTGCTGGAACGGAAGATAAGGAGCCACGCGGTGAAGGCGGCGGGGAATGGTACAAGAAAACTAGCAAGAGTTCAACTGCCTATAGATGACTGAGAATGTGCGACATTTTCTGTTTTCTTGTCTCCGAATGAACACCTACCGGGAATTCCGAGTTTAATTTTTTCAATTCAAGAGATGGGGCCATCGACACGGGATGCAGTCTTTGCCTATGTCTCTTGAGAATATGCCCTGTGCGGTCGTGTGATCTTGGCACACCTGAGCCTTACGGGCCATTCAGTGGGCGCTCCTGAAATGTTGGTGAGGGTGTTAGGGGTAGGATACGACACAGTAGAAGAAAACGAAAGATCTGGAAACCATTGAGTTAATCTTAGCTTACTCGGGTCTAAGAGAGAGTAGCCTGTACAAAACCAAGCTGAGCTTTATAGGCCAATATTTTCTCGAAGCCAAGTTATACCTGCCAACATCATAGTGCACACGATTTTCTATGCTGTATATAGTGCAGAATGCTTGCCTAGATCGGCTAAGCTGAGTCCTCTGGAGGTGCTACGGATTGCACATGTGATGTCTAGTCATAACAGTTTTTTGGAAACACTAGATGTCAGCTTGGACAAGTACAGTTATGGAATTGCATACTCTTTTCTGGCCTTACCGGATGCCGCGGCTTTGACAGCTGCTTTAGTAATCCGGAGTGTGCAGGTCTTGCTTTTTAGACAACTGACATTTGCCCGCTGTACATGCAAGACCAACTTCGGTATCCGGAATTGAAACTGCATTACAAGGAAGGCGAAATAAAACAATCAAACAAAAAACGCTCTAGTACAATGAGGCTTCCTGTGTTGGTTGGGGGAGTCCAGGCGGCCAAAACGACCATCTTCCACATGGAGTCTTTTATAGCTACTCGGCTCTCAGAAGAAAAAACAAACAAATCAAAGTCTCTTCTCCATGTTAGGTGTGCACTGCCCCAGTCCATTAATATCTTATGACTCAGACTCACGCAGAGAACATTTCATTCCCTTCTGCCAGCAGAGAACGCGGTACACTCTAAACAGAAATGAGTAAAAAGTAAGTGAGTTGTCCTCCAGCCCCTTCCCTTTTATAGAAAGGAGTACAGGCTCGTGTTCATAGTTAGTTTCGCGTCACGATATACTACACCGGAACTCTGATGTACCCGATCCTTCTGCCAGCCGGTGAAGCTATGGCTCAGTGCAGTGTCTGCCTCGGCATCAACAGGCCTTTTCCATTTCCATTCTTGAAGACAGGGTTCCTTTGTTGTTGTCCGTTTCAGCTGTAAATTTTTTGTTGTGTCTGTCTCTATAGGTAACCCTCCTGTCTTTAAAAATGAACTGTCGCAGTTCGCCCACATGCCCGTACTGCAAAGAAATTCATTTAGTTTGTGCTTCCCGCCATTTCTCAGAAGATCATGCCAAGCCCACTCACGATGGTCGGAAGGCCGGCGCTGTTCGGATGAGACAGCACGCTGGGCGGTGCCACGACGCACGCCTGCTCGCGCTCCAGCCAACCGGTTGAGCTGATGGCGATCACGGTGTCCGCATACCCGTCGCTGCACGGGGAGGTGACAACGATCCTTTAGAGTCGGCAGAAAAGCTTTAAGGATTACGGATTGCTTTTCAACGTGCTCCAGCCCCTTGCAAGGCACGTGGCAGAATTCCTTATTCCTATCAATTACGAAACTCCGAATCGAAGTCCGGGCACAACCCCTGCGGCTAGTTGAGACAGACAGACAGACAGACAGACAGACAGACAGACAGACAGACAGACAGACCGACAGACGGACGGACGGACGGACGGACGGACGGACGGACGGACGGACGGACGGACAGACAGACAGACAGACAGACAGACAGACAGACAGACAGACAGACAGACAGACAGACAGACAGACAGACAGACAGACAGACAGACAGACAGACAGACAGACAGACAGACAGACAGACAGACAGACAGACAGACAGACAGACAGACAGACAGACAGACAGACATACATACATACATACATACATACATACATACATACATACATACATACATACATACATACATACATACATACATACAGACAGACAGACAGACAGACAGACGGCCGGACGGACGGACGGACAGACTGACAGACGGACAGACAGACAGACGGACAGACAGACAGACAGACAGACAGATGGACAGACAGACAGACAGACGGACGGACAGACAGACAGACAGACAGACAGACAGACGGACGGCCGGATGGACGGACAGACAGACAGACGGACAGACAGACAGACGGACAGACGGACGGACGGACGGATGGACGGACGGTCAGGCAGGCAGGCAGGCAGGCAGGCAGGCAGGCAGGCAGGCAGGCAGGCAGGCCTGACCGTCCGACTGACGGTCGGACTGACTGATTGACAGATTAGAAAGAAAATAGGTCGGCGGCAGCCACGGAGCCTCGAAGATTCATGCAGGGTTGCTTACATTGCGTAGGCTATGGTTCCTTGTAACACCATGGACCCGAGCAAAAGTGCTCGGCACTGGCTAAACTACCCACACTTGTCCTTGCATCTATCTCGCTCTCTCTTTGCGCCCTTCCATCCTTTTCCCTAGCGTCACGGTTCAGGTGCCTACCAAGAGTGACGCAGTTGCCGCACCATCCCTTTTCCTTCATATCCTCCTCTTCCTCCTAAGCCAGGGGCGACGGGAAGATCGGGATTCCCAGAAAATATGCTGTGTCATTCCCCAAGCAGCACAGGCAATCGACATCGACCCAGTATTGGCAATTTATTGGCAAAGGTCGGTCCTACTAAGGACTAGAGTGAAACCATCCTATTCCAGTATTCGGTCCATTACCTGTTCTGCTTGGGTCAAGTTTACACCCTAAACACGAATGTGCCCATATGGGAATAAAAAAGGGAGTAAGCTGTCCTCTGGCGCACACCCTTTCATAAAAGGGAGTGCACTAGACGATAGCTTACTCCCTTTTTTACTCCTTTCTGTTTAGAGTGTAAACTGTCGACCCAGGGTCATTTTTTTCAGAACAAAGAGCACATCGAGCGTATCATTACAACGCACAATATTATCGGGATACTTCGATTATATCGCTACACGTCACGAATAAAGCTTCACCACTAATCACGCGCGCAGCCTGTACACATTTCTTATTGTGTAAGTAGTTTGTGCATATTACCTCTCCCCCCCCCTATCCTCTCTTCCTGTCCCCTCACCTCTTTCATTTCATTTCTCCATTCTGCCTGCTATCCTTTCCGCTGCCCCAGCTCAGGTGTTTCAGTATCGATGGCAGATGCCGGGGCTAATAAAAAATCTTTTCCTTCCTTTTATTATTATATTAATAAAACCACTTACTACTACTACTACTGCGGAGGGCCATATCGAATGCGAGCCGCCGCGAAAATTAAGCGCAGCCGGATTTCGTAGGGAACTTGAAATCGACAATCGTCCGCAGCTGTGACAGTGGCGCACTTACTTAACGGCTGTCGTGAATAGATTCTTGTATGTGGTCCACGCCTGCGCTGCTGCATAGTCGTAAAGGCCCAAAGCCAGGATCGTTTTTCTCACTGGGTCGTTGGCTTGGGCATTTCGCAGTTGCTGTGGCAGAGAGATAGGACAGAGCGATGAGAATGAACAAAGGCTGATTGAACCTTGCACGACCAGCACTGTCTCTGACTCAATAAGAGCATGTCCGTATCCTATTCTGCGTAAGGCTCTGTAAGTTCGAGTAAACACTTGGGCTGCTTGGTACAGAATTTTCCTTTGATTAAGCGCACAGAAAATAAGGGGCAACAGAAAGGCTCCAATCGACAGTGTATGTCGTCCCTTCTTTATCCTCGTCTTCTGAGCATAAGATATTCCATAACATACTCCATGGGCATAAGATACTAACGCCGCACAGTTTACACAAATTCGCAAGGTCGGACACAATGATGTGTTCACTATGAGTAAGGACATCGCATGTGTTTGGGGGCTTGCTTGAGTTTACGAGAGAGATCCTTCATCGACAAATTGATTAGCTGACCTTTACGCGCCAAAGCGACACTGTGGGCTGGATGTCCCAGTGACAGCACTGGATTAACACCCTGCTGGTTATGTTAACGTGAATAGAAATTTCGTAATACATGCATATGTCGCCGTCGTGGCAGGAATCAAACCCGCGACCTTGGGACCAGCGGCCGAAATTTTCATGCCCATACAAGCGGGTTAGCGCTTACCTTAATTACATCCCTCGCTGTGTCGAGCCACGTACGCAGGTTGGCAACTTTGGCCACTAAGTTGAGGATGCCGTAATGCTTGATGTTGTTTTGCTGGGCCAGCTTGTTGAGGTGGTCGACGAAGAGCGGGTTCTGCACCTTCTGCACGTTGATATAGCTGGAAGACAAGTAGTTTATGAAAAAAAAAAGGGTTCACAGGATTTGAATCTTGGAGCGCGTTAAATGTTTTGACAACAAAAATCTGACCTTATGGACAAGCGCACTAAAAGATTTGGAACGCTGTGTTTGTTGAAGCGGTGAAGGTAGGAATCCAGAGGATTAAAGCATAAAATAGCGTTTTAGGGACGCAAAACAAAGAAATACGCATGCGAGGGGTGCGGAGTTCGATCCCCAGTGCGACAGCGTACCAAAAGGTCTTACAATGAGCACAAACTTCTACCTGTCTTTCCCTGTCATGAAGCTCGGCTTCACTGGGGTGATTTTGTTGCCCTATGCCTTGGAGTTCTCTGGCCAAAACTGCTTATGTTACACTAAAATTAATCATCATAATCACGAGAAAAAGAAAAATACCCTCTTACAAAAGTACAACGTGCGCATTCGAAGAACGATGTCGTCGAATCGATTTGTCGTAACGTCGCGTTCAACGCTTCCTTTTCGCGACAGATTCTCTGAACTGAAAAAAAAGGTAACGAAAGTTGAAAACTTTCTCATTTTCACTTCAAATCGTCGGTTATACATGACCCTGCTGAGAGCCAATCACAAGAAGAGACGTGGCGCATGATGGCGATCATGCCTATCGAAATTACCACTTCAGGCATTGCAGTCAAAAATTTTGTGCAGCTCAGGGCACCGTTACCTCCGCTAGTAACTAGCACCTTAATATCTGCTCACGAAGTTGAGGACGCGTGGATCGTAGTAGTGGACCGCTTATGTAAAGTTCAGCTGCAAGAATATACGCGAAAATTCTGGAGAAAGTCATTTTTAAACATGAAACATTTTATGAACGCATTGTTTTCATGTATTGCGACATTCCACGATAACAGTCAATATGTCCGCAGATTTCCAGTAAGCAGGCTTGCATTTTATTGCTATTAATGTTTTTGCAGTCGTCAAAAACGTTCTCTCGTGTCTCTCGTGGCAGTAGCTCCTTGCGAGCGATGGAAAAACAAGGAAAGATTTTCCTAAGCATCGAAGAATGGACCATTAATTAACTTAATATTTCCATAACAGTAGCTTACAATAATGCTATATTCAAAATTTTCTTTAAAAATGCTGGACATATGGAGGAAGCGTGACACCTATTATATCAGAGTTGGAAAACATGTGCAGTACGAAAGGTCAATCAACCCTTGTAAACGCGACTTCTCCGCCACAATGGCGGATAGGATGCACCCAAACACAACCAAAATTAGAGGACACTTAAACTCTACCTTAAAGGTATGACGCGATAGCAAAGTTAGTGGTTATTTGCTACTTTCTTTCTTAAATAGTACCTCTTTTTAATTACACACGCTAATTAGCATACGTCAGCATAGGAACACAAGACCACATGATATACCACGAGACACACAAGGTCTCCCTTTAATCAAGTCGAACGAGCGTGCCTCACTGGCCTAGCGTTAGTGTGTGTGACTCACAACCCAAAGGTCATGGGTTCGATTCCCAACTAATTAACCTGATTTCATATTCAGCGTAATTAACATACTTCACGTCCTTATACGTCATAATGGCATTTCAGTCATGTTACGACCTCGTAGTCACAACTTAACTCGAATTTTAATCGTTTTCATTGCACAGTTCAACGTGTGACTTCACAACCCGCTCGACGAATCCGGAATTAGAGTGACAGAGCGCACGGTTCTTCCTCCGAAAGTAGGTTCTAACGCTATCTCGTTAAAAAGATTAAAGGAACACTGAGGAGAACTCTATCATTTTTTTGTTAGCAAAATCTGATAGTTCGGCATTTCATGGTTTTGTTGCCGCTGGTCCGGGCGCGAAAGATGCATTTATTTCAAAGAAATTTGGAAAGTTTTTCCCGCCCCTCTGATTCAAACTCAGGGAACTCTTATGACGCCACGGCAACTCTTATGACGTCACAAAACGGAGTGACGTGAATCGTGACGTAAACGCAGACTCCGTGATTTCTACCGGCTAGCGGTGCGGTGTGCAACCTTCCTTTGCAAGCCTCAGAGATTCGTGACGTCCATGAAGTAAAGAAAATTCCTCCAAGGTGGCGCCTCTTGTCCTAGGAAGTCATCACGCTTGTACTTGCGAGATTGGCCTGTGGCGGCGATACCTGTATTTTGGTTCTTGCTATTTTCTACATTACAAGAGCTTTGTTTTCAGGAAGAGTGGCGTTTTTGTGATCAGGAGCTGCTATTCTATGGATACAAGCCAACTTCAATTTCTCCTCAGTGTCCCTTTAACATCGGGACACCTGACAATATATCGTGTCAGTAATTGCATGTAACTAGGGGTCCAGCTAGCTTGTCAGTGGCCATATGTAGTGTTCAACGCTCCATGGCGGCTGCAGGGCTTGTTTAAGAGAGGTGCATCCAGCTAATCACAACGTGCCCACCGTATGTCGAAGGCGGCTCCGGCTCCCGTGGCGTTGTAGGTCTTCGCCCGCTCCTTGAACTGCGCCCAGCTGGTCTCAACCTCGATGGCCTGTAGCTTGTTGTCCACCACGTCGACGTCGCCGTAGTAGATGTAGTGGCAGACGCCGTCATCCGGGAACATGGCAGGAACAACAGCCGAGCGCCCCACGGTGCAGTGAACAGTAAGAGCTGGGAGAAAGAAGATGGTGCAGGATTGGTTTTCTGCACAGCACATTCCTTATGGAGGCAAAACGCTAAGGCGCCCGTGTGCTGTGTGATGACAGTGCACGTTAAAGATCCCCAGGTGATCGAAATTTATTCGAGAGCCCTCCACTACGGCTCCTCTTTCTTCCTTTCTTCTTACACTCCCTCCTTTATCCCTTTCCTTACGGCGCGGTTCAGGTGTCCAACGATATATGAGACAGATACTGTGCCATTTTCTCTTCCCCAAAACCAAATATTATTATGCACAGTCCAACTTTTACGGTGCCTGTGAGGTGAATAAGGTCCACAGGTGTGAGGACCAGAGCCTTACTCACCCTTCAGAAATTTCGAGCTTCGAGGATTTCACATATGCCCAACTACAATACTCAAGAGAAGACCCCGTGGCATGGGAACTTTTAACCAACTGTGTACACGTGGCTGAAAGTGTCTGAAGTACTCTTTCGTGTTGCAAGTTTCTGTCTCGAGCACCACATGCTGGCAAGGAGAGCGCGGTGTTACGAGATAGCATAAGAGCCCCTTATTCCCACACCCACGGTGGTGTCACACTTTTCCACCTGCCATTTGGCAGGTGAAATGGAGTTGAACACGGGTGTGCCACCTAGCTGCTATGGGTGGTACACGGAAGAGCCACCTGCGAGCTGCCACCTGCCATGGTTGGCAGGAGCGAAGCGGAGAGAGGCAAACACTACCCTCCACTAGTAGAAGAGTGGACGGTGATGACGGAAGGTGGCTGCCAGGAAAAGAACCCAGAGGGTGGCCACCCTATAGAAGGAGGAAGTTCTGACGTGGGCGGAGGAATGCGCTACCTGAGGGAGGTTGGCACGCTCACAACGAGGTTCTTATGCTATCAGATTGTTCCAGCTTATGATAATTAGGTATTCTGTATGTAGTTTTCAGTCTCGAATGCGCGTTACCGCTGCAAACATTCGCGCGTTGCTGTAACGACGCAAACACCAAAACAAACCAACACTAGAGACATTAGCAGCGCTGTTCAGTTCTGTGTAGATTCCTTTTTTCTTCACAGCAAAAACTCAATGAGGAACTCTCCCTGGTGTACACACAGTTGCTGCAACACCGGGTGTTGCCATGGAAACAGGTAGCCGTACAAGGCCGGAGCGAGTTTTCTGCCCGCTTCCAAAAAATACTGCTCAGTGTGAACAATGTTAACCCTTTAGTACCCATATTGAGAAGGAATAAAAGAAAGACAATGACCTCCACAATACGCTATTAAAAAAGTCCAAAGTATTGTTAGCGCTGCTAAATTTTTAGAAATCGGCATGTCACCAATTAGCAACAGTTTGCGTCTGGTCCATTATATGCCGCTAGCCCCGAGTTGTGGGAAAGGACCTATCGAAGGCCTCGATTAAGCAAGCAATTTTTCATCTTCCTATTTCCTCCACAACTTTCGTCAAACACTGATCGAAACGAGAAGTTTGCTGGACGCTGGATGGAAGTCGCACATTCGTGTCTTCTTTTTTCTTCATACAGCTTACCCACAGCGACGCCAAATATTCTGACAGGAAAACGCCGGCCGCTAAGAACATGTTGGCCTCAAACTGTGTCTGCAAGCTCTGTTTATAAAAAATGAGTGCACGACGTGCAAACGGTAGTGTGTTGTCCGTAGACCTCATCTCTTTCCTGCACAGTGTCGCGAACTGGCGACATTAGGCAGTAAAGGGGTAAGGTCTGCAGACAACACTCTAACTGCATACGTTTGTGAACATCAACACCTTATGCCGGTACACCTTGTGTGTAGCTCCCTCACCGATCGGCCTCTTGGTAGTAGTCGTGGTTGTGGTCGTGACTGTGAATGGAAGTACTGAGGGCGGCGTGGGCGGGACCACGCCACCGGAACCACCGTTACCGGGACTGACAGTGACGCCTGGTGGCAGTGTGGCTCCGCCAGGCCCGTTGGGTACCGGCGGTGGACCGATGGGCGTCGCGCCGCCCGGAGGCCACGAAGTATGGCCAGGACCAAAATCTGGACGATGTATGGCGCCGTTGCCGCCTCCCCCTCCAGAGAGTAGAGGTGGCGTAGGGCTGCCCTGGCCGTCCAGGTCGATCTCGTCGCCTACGCAGAGGAGTCGCGTGAGGCTGCTCACGTCAGCACAAGGCTTAGCTTGAACGGGAAAGTCTTATAAAGATTTATGAAGTGTCCCAGATACAATGGACAATCACCAGGGACCCTGGAAGACCCTGGACACTTATGGCATGACAGAAGGGAGGTGCAGACACCGACTGTAAGTAGGGCTTGAGCAGATTTATTAATTTCACTGAAACGAAACAAACATTCCAGCCTTAAAGTGACAACGATAACAATGTGTAATAAAGTGCTCGTATTCTACACGTTTTGCTTCTTGGAAAGGGGCCTCATGATAATTCTCTCTTATTAAGCTCCCAGCTGGAAACCGCACTTCCGGAGGTGAAAGAACAAAATTTTGACTTAACACTTCCAAAAGCGTGGTCTACAGCCGACAGCTAATATATTAGAGGTATCGGCTTCGTTTGTGGGACACGAGGCTTTTTTCCCAGACTGTGCGAGCAACTAGCCCGAACATTGCCGCTGCTGAATTACATTTTTAGCGCTTATATACCTGGTGCACCGCCAGGATACTGTAAGTTCAATCACTGCCGCTTTTCTCTACCATGTCCGTGATTTTGCATGTTGCTGATGTTGATTTTTACTTCTCCGTGCTCTGAGACATCTGTGTTCTCTTTCTCTTCTAGTTATCAGATCATTGTTTATTGTTAAAGGGACACTGAGGAGAACCCTATGAAAATTTTTTTGTTAGCAATATCTGATAGTTCCGCATTTCATGGCTTTGTTGACGCTTGTCCGGGAGCGAAAGATGCATTTATTCCAAAGAAATTTGCATTCGAAGTTGAAAAATTTTTTCCCGCCGCTCCGATTCAAACTCGAGAACACTTATGACGACACGGAGAACTCTTATGACGACACAGAACGGAGTGACGTGAAACGCGACGTAAACGGAGACTCCGTGATTTCTGGTGGGTAGCGGTGCGTTGCGCAACCTTCCTTTGCAAGCCTCAGAGATTCGTGACTTCCATGAAGTAAGGAAAATTCCTTCATGGTGGCGCCTCTTGTCCTAGGAAGTCATCACGCTTGTACTTGCGAGATTGGCCTGTGGCGGCGATACCGGTATTTTGGTTCTTGCCATTTTCTACATTACAATAGCTTTGTTTTCAGGAAGAGTGGCGTTTTTGTGATCAGGAGCTGGTATTCTATGGATACAAGCCAACTTCAATTTCTCCTCAGTGTCCCTTTAACGTAGAATGCATGAGTATGTATCGTAATTATACCTTATACATGAAAATAAGCACCTGCCATCATGGGGCAGTAAAATTTCACTGCTTAGGGTTGTACTGTACACGTAATACCGCGCAGATACCTTAAGGCGAAAAAAAAGCTGCGTTCTTTCGACCGCCTAGGGAATGCCGAATCCAAGTGCCAAATTGGTATATGCCTTGGCTAGCGTTTGGCTAAAAACTTGCATCCACGTGGATAGACATGTCTTCATCTCGAAGCAAACTACTCGAAAAGTGATGCGTTAATTTCGAAGCACGTATACGTCGAATACAACGTGTACATCGGGTAGGCAAGGCTTATCATTTTTTTTAACAAATTCAAAAGGCAGCAAACAATCTTTGGGTCTTTTTAATTGCGAAAATCCTTGCAAAAATTTTACACCGCAGTTATTGTAGAAATAAATAATAACCTGCAATGCGCCGCGGCTATAAAACCGAAGCTGAATTGGAGGTTCTGGCCAAGCACTAGCCAATGCAAATACGATCGCATTTCCTTGCCTTTTCTTAACGGCACTTTTCAAGAAACTGGCGTATACAGTAGTGCCTATGTTCACATTCCGGCTGACCACTGAAAACTGGACACAAGAGGCCCGCGTATATTGAATGATAATTTTGAAACCCGTAAGTTTGATGAACTCAGGTGCGAAAAAGCTCCGAAAACATCTCTTGTTTTGTTTTGCCTTCGTCGCTTCCGGACGAAGACCTCAGTAAACTACACTCCGTGACAACTACTCTTGGCAATGCAGCCAAAGCTACACGTGCAAAACACGCCCTCTATTCCCACGCAACGAAGTATAGTCCCTGGTCGGAGTTAATAATTTCGTTTTAAAACAGTATATTACTAAGAAAAAGGCTAATCGGCAACAAAACCCGGTGTTCTTGTCCAGACGAAAAGGTCCGAAAAACTCAAATGACGTCATCAGACAGGAAGTGTCACAAGCTAAACAGTAACTGAAAGTCGCAAGTGACGTGGCTCGTGACCCTTGATTTGCGAATGATACACGCTATCTTTAGACCACGCAGGCACATTCGTACGGTTAGGTTAAAGCAGCGCTTTATATGTATACGCATATGTCGTTTGGTCTTTCCTAAAGGCCGTCACCCTAAAGGCCTTTGAGGGATTAGTACTTGTTACTAACTAGTAAACAAATATAGTTAACTAGTAGTCCACGATGAGAGACAAATGCTTTCGCGTTCACTGATAACGCTTGTTGTTTAATGCACATTTCTGGCATAGCTGCACATTTTCAGCGTTAAACCATGGCTTCTTCGATTTACAACGAACTGTTTAGGCAAGTCCTGTTACAAGAAGCTTCCACAGGTGGAGTCAGCTACACCATCGATGGTGCGAAGACATCGCATGTCAACCCTTGCAAAAATTTCTTTAGGCAGTCTATAAACTGCCATGTACTTTTGTCTGTCACGTCTGTAGACTTTGTACAGAAAAAACCCCGGAGAACGGTCTATAGGCATTACAAATCCTGTAGATGGTCTAGAAAATCGATAAATTATGGCCATATACACTTGTAGTAGACTTTTGTCTATAGGCAGTCTATAGACTATGACTAGACAAAAAATAAATGCCTATAGGAAGGCAGTAGAGTCTATAAGAAGTGTGCAGACTCTCTAAAGACAACTTTTGTAACGGAAGCGGTCATCCTGCAGCCGAATTACTGCTAGAGTGACACAGTCACAGAAGCTCCGCCTCTTCACTGCCGAAAAAGTTGTTGCCGAGTATAGCTTGACTACGACGCGTACACGGCGGTCCGGCTAAATCGTGCACTCACTTTGGTTGAAGGTGTAGACGAAGTATAGAATGAACAGTAGCAATCCCAAGAACAGGAGGCAGAAGACAACGGCCACGATCATTTCCCTCTGGTCGCTGCAAGCGAAGCAAGCGAGGCAGAGGCGACTAATTGGGCCGGCTGGATGCGCTGAGACCGTAAGAGCTCTTTGTCTGCTCTATGTCGTGGGGATGCGGTGGTGGCGACATCTGCAGCGTTCCTGTTGTTTATTCTGGGGTTTAACGCCTCGCAGTGACATATGGGCTATAATGGACGCCGTAGTGGAGGGCTCCGGACTAATTTAGACCACCTAGGGTTTTGTACCGTGTGCTGGCATCGCACTGCCCATGGACGTGTCTTGAGTTTCGCCTTGATCGCAATAAGGACGCAGCGGCCGGGAGCGAACTCATGACCTTGGGGTCAGGAGCCGAACGCCAAAGCCATTGAGGCAATAAGAACGGATTAGCCAGGAGAGATCCTCGCTATCCGAGCTGGACGCCAAAAAGTGTGCCGGAAGTCACGCGCTTTCGCAAGGACTACTGGGAGTCTTTCGCCGATGGCGCAGCCAATAGTAATGCTGGGCGCAGTAGCGTCGTCTGCTGCGATGTCTGCTGCGCATGCGCAAGCGTGCTATGACGGCGTCCAAGTAGGGGGGGCAAGCAGGAGGGAGCCGGTTAAAAAAAAAAATGTGACGTAACCACCTCTCCCGAGTTCTTTCCTTCCTCCATGGTATTAGATGTACTTGGAAGTGCGTATCACCTGCAGTTTGCCGAAAAAGCCAAATGAACACCCACATAGAATGTGTTAGTTCATATTAGTTGGCACCCTTAAACAATTTATGCTGGGTCTCTGCATTTCTATTTTTGTATTTTGGCACTTTATGTGAAATAAAAAAAATCATATACCTCTCTTTTTTCCTGAGTACACAGGAAACGTTTAAATAAATTCCACAGCTTACGGCAGTACGGGCGCGAGGCCATGGTTTCAAGATGCACCTTATTCTTGCGCGTTCGCAAGACATCCAAACTTTCCTAGAAGGCCTCTCTTCTCTCTCGAAACATCCAACACCTCGGAGATGGAGTATAATTTATAAATCAAAACTATCCTCCTTTTGCCCGGAGTGACGTCACCCCGATTTTGTTCACAAACGTGAACAGGAAAGACTGGCGTATATTACGCACACACCTTACGCTAGAAACTTGAGTTCGCCAGGCGCTATTCGTCAGAAAGCGTAGAGACGCTACTTGTTGATGAGTTACTACAATGTTACAAACTGGGACAATGCAGCCTCACTGTATTCTGCTGCTATTCATGTGAGTAGAGCTTTTTTTTTTTCAACTGATCTGTATGTACTTTAAAACAAGACTTATCTCACTCTTCTAGACTTTGTTAGTCTGCTCCTTCTAGTTGAATTGTTTTCCGATTTGTTGCAGCCTCGCTTCCTACGTGACAAGAGCGATGCGCATCTCGGTGTCTATAAGCGAACGTGTAGGCTCAGCCCATTTTTCGTCGGTTCATGTTGCACTGAAGGCGTAGGTAACGGCCTGTTTAGAATATCTTCTTATTGCTTAATTATGAGTGTAAAAAATGCCTCTGATAGAGAAACTATACAGCAAGAGTAATCTTATCTTTTCTTTTTAAATTGCGTAAAGAGCAGTTCTACGATTTCTCGTGAAAAAAGCAACTAATTATACAAAGTGGTGCAGGATGTCGCAGTAGAAAATATATTCCTTCCTTTTAAACAGCAAGGCAAAATACTTACTCCTCATCGCCAGAGGCTGAAAGCGGAGAAAAAAAGTCGTAGTGGCATTGCTACTCGCTGTCACAACATTTGTATCGATCGACCGATAATCAATCAATCAATCAATCAATCAATCAATCAATCAATCAATCAATCAATCAATCAATCAATCAACCAGTCAATCAATCAATCAATCAATCAGTCAATCAATCAATCTTAATATGTCTGGAAAAAACTCACGTTCGATCCTGGATGTCCGAGGACCTCGTGTTTTTACTAGCGGCAGATCTGATTCGTCGTCGTCTTCTCCTGTCAGAATAAAACAATATCGTATTGAACGCCGAGTCCTACACGTGAACCGTAGGGGCGACATCCAGCTGTGCCCGCCTCGTTATCGCAAGTCAGGTCTCTCAGTCAGGGGGTCCTGAAGAAATATGCAGTGACCGCGGAACATGCTGCGCCTGCCTCGGCAACGCGCCGCGAACACCGTTCAACCACAGCGTTCCACTAAAACAGCATAGCACAGCTGATTAAAAGTCTGAATAACCGCGGACTGGGCGATGTAAAATTTGGGGTCGACGACGAATCAACACGAGTGTTTTCCGTGCTCTCCTCATTCCCAGCCTCCTCCCTCCTCAACTGTGTCCCTTCCCCAACAGCGCGCTGCATCCTTTACCCTTCCCTTACGGCGCGGTTCAGGTGTCCAACGATATATGAGACAGATACTGCGCTCTTTCCTTTCCCCAAAAACCAATTATTATTATTATCCACCCTCACTCACCACCTGTCTACATGCCCTCTTCTCTCTCATGGTCACGTGACCATCGCTACGACACTGGCCGCGGTAGCTGTCCATTCATTTAATAATATCAAATTACATCCAGCATCGTCGGAATATGACTGCAAGGAGGAAGGAATTGCACTGACATGTTCCGCATGGCGAAGACATGCGCACTGTGTACAGGCCACGAATAAATACGAATGCTGCTCTAACCTTACATTACGCGACCGCTGTTCATGTGTTCTGTAGGATGCTGACTTTTGGCGTTACTCAGAAATGACAGTGCTGAAACAACGATGTTCGACGCGACCAGCGCAACTGAATAGTCTAATAAAGCTTGTGAAAGTGGGTAAATGTCATCTGTTCGGACAGGATTTGCTCCTTTCTGTTCATTTACTTCTTGCAGAATTGTCTGCACTGTTATTTCCACGTTGTCATTCACCACAATGCCTCAGAGGAATAAGTTTCGACGACGCTTAACAATCCAATTAATTAATTTCATTACATTGGTGATTGGGAGAGAATGGGGAGGGCGAGAAAAAAAAATCCTGGTCGTCGTCGACATGCATTCAGCTTGACGACATTCAACTCGTCGCGGTGGCCCAGTGGTTAGGGCGCTCGCCTACTGATCCGGAGTTCCCGGGTTCGAACCCGACCGCGGCGGCTGCGTTTCTATGGAGGAAAAACGCTAAGGCGCCCGTGTGCTGTGCGATGTCAGTGCAGGTTAAAGATCCCCAGGTGGTCGCAATTATTATTCCGGAGTCCTCCACCACGGCACCTCTTTCTTCCTTTATTCGTTCACTCCCTCCTTTATCCCTTCCCTTGCGGCGCGGTTCAGGTGCCCAACGATATATGAGACAGATACTGCGCCATTTCCTTTCCCCAAAAACCGATTATTATTATTATTATTATTATTATTATTATTATTATTATTATTATTATTATTATTATTATTATTATTATTATTATTATTATTATTATTATTGACGTCATTTCATTCCTGGGCTGGGTTCGTATTGCTAGACAGGGAAAAAAGTGCCACGACAGTGCTCTTATTTAAAGCAAATGCTTTTAGGTTTAAAGCAAATGCTGGCGCTCTTAGGAGGTACGGACTACTGCCCATCACTTTGCGCGAGTAGGAACTGTTACGTGTTAAATTGGTTCACGTGGATGCCTTGTACAAAGTGACTAGGCCTCGGAGGCAAAGTACTGACGACGCAAGGTTGGCAATGACATACCCATGGGTAGAACGCTCTGGGCACAGCAAAGCGGGCACTCTGCAACAAAAAAATTTTCAAAGTATAAGCCCCAAACCACTAATGCATGCTTTCGCTGGACTTACAACTGAAAGCCAAAGCGTGCGCAACGAATAGTTTAAACCATGACCGGTAGCCAAACCTGCTCATCGCCACTATAGCTATTCAGCAGCCGTCAGGGAGTAAAAAGGATCAACAGCCAGCGCGCAGTACTGAAGCGTTCCGGGAACGTGTATGTCAGTATCAAGTGTGCGTTTTTATCTAGGAGATTGGCGATCATGACGCAACAAGGGCGATGAAGATCTCTACGTCAAGCGAGTGTATTGCGCGCGATATTCTGCAAACACAGTTTTTTTTAGCGTAAAAGTAAACCGCTTTTTAAGGTGGTAATTATTGCCTCGATAATAAAAGCAATTAGTTATATGAATTAAAAATAGCGGACGATTTTTTTGCATGGCTAAGCGCGGAAGACGGTCCTTACATGCTAAAGGCATTTCACGTAAACGCATTTACCATAAAGGCCTTTGATCTAAAGGCCTTCTACCGAAATGCCTTAATCGGAAGGCATCATTTACCATACAGGTCTTCATCCTAAATGCCTTAAGCCATAGGGCACTTACTCTAAACGCCTTTGGATAAAGACCTGGGTAAAGGCCTGCACCCTAGCAGATGAACCGCTTGCCAGTAAGCAGGCTCCAGGGACGTACAGTCTTGGTCAAATGTCTTAAGGCCACAGCATTCATCTGCAGCGAAATGAATGTTCCTATAATGCTCCGTGTAGCGGATCATTCAAAACGCAAATCAAGCAGGAAGCTTGTCTACCGCGAGAAGAAACCTTCCGCTAGCACTTAAAGGTCATTCGGTCTTTGTTAGTGCCGTAATTGCTCTGTTATGCGGCTGAAGTGAAAAGCCTTTGGCCTTAAGACTTCTGAACAAGACTGTATGTCTGTCCTATATCGGGAAATGCTCTTAGTAGTAGCTGCCCAATCCTGCCAGGTCTCTGTACAGAGACCCACAGAAGTAAGCTACTGCAATTCCTAGCAAGACTGGTCACTGGAGGCGCTGCAAGCGAAGCAGCATAGATAAACAACTTGGCCTGAAAATTGCACTCTGCCATAGATAGATGAGCTGAGTCAAGATTTAAGTTTGTTTTACAGCACACCACTCCAGCGCTCTAGGCAGGTATTCTGACGACTGTACGTCGAGTGACGGCAGGTGTGGGAAAGTCATCTGGACTCGAGCGGCTGTACCACGCCATTCAAGGGTGCAACGGAGATGGACCAAAGCCAATCGAAGAGTCACACCGCCTTGCTATCATCGCAAACGAGACAGGGATCTTATCTATGGTGCTGGCGATCTTCTGTCTCACTATAATATCGCTCCGACATTCGACCTAGGTCACCGCGTTGCAGGGGGCCCACCTGATACCTAGGTAACGGGACGTTATGGCGTCATCGCAACCTACCCGCTGGATTGTGACCAGGCAGCATAGGATGCTGTTCTGTCTAGCAGGAGACCCGTTGTTGCCAGCTGCCGAATTCTGCCGGGCCTCTGTACACATAATACCCACAGTAGTAAGCTACTACAATTTCCGGCAAGACTGGTCTTTTGTTAGAGTGACGCTCACTCTAAATCTCATTTAAATCTAAAGCTCATTTAAATCTGCTTAAGAGGGAAATGCGAAAGTCTTTCCCTTTCCTCTCTTTCTCCCCCTCTTTCATTTTTATGTTACGGGAAGTAGGCTTAGCTATGTCGGCGTCCATGGCTATTGTGACGTCCGTTTCGAAGACGGGCAAACTATGTCGACGTTCATGGCTATCGTGACGTCTGAATGACCTTCGCGGGACTCGAACCCATCGCCTTCACGGGACTCGAACATTATTTATTACCATACAACTTATGATTGACAGTTCATGCGGAGACTTTTGCGGACAGCCTCTGTCTACAACTTCCGTCCACGCCACTCATGAGCCAAGAAAGGCTTTCGCCTTAATAGGGCTGCATGGGATTATTTTGAGCGAAGCCACTGAACGTGATGTAGACAAGCAGATTAGTAGCGACGCCTGTATAGAACGGTCGTCTGTGGAACTAAACTACTACTCACATGTCGGGAATAGCGATGTCCGCAAAAAAAGCAAAGTGGAGTCCTGAAGCGCCCAGCAGGACGCGACGGACATGCAGTCCTTCTTCTTCTTCTTCTTCCTCTTCTGCAGTTTGTCACCATCAGACGGAATGGACTGCGTCCCTCGATTAGAGTTCGGCATCCGGTTCAGATTCGATTCGGCTTCTATCTCTTAAAGCTTAGCTTCGATAAGGGCAGCGTTTTTTAAAGGTCCTGTTCCCCGCCGTAGGTCTCGCGTGAAAATACGGCACTGCGCTGAAAGACTGACATTTAAGACGCAAAAGCACTCGAAAGTTTGTACCTGATCACGTGACCACCCCACCGATTTTCCCCATTGAGACCTACTTAAACTGTCTTCTTTCTCTTCAGCCTACCCTGCCTCGAGGCGCGATCGCCGCGATCGGTGAAGAAGAAAATGGCGACCCGAGGCTCTGCAATTGGTGCTACAATTTTGTCATCTTCCATGGAAACTTCTTTGTTTATTCAACTACACCTTGGCCAATCCCCCCGCGTGGGTATGTGCCATATACCTGGGGTGAAGAAGAAGAAGAAGAAAGAAGAAGAAGCAGAAGAAGAAGAAGCAGAAGAAGAAGAAGAAGAAGAAGAAGAAGAAGCAGAAGAAGAAGATAAAAAAGAAGAAGAAGAAAAAAAAGAAGAAGAAGAAGAAGCAGAAGAAAAAGCAGAAGAAGAAGAAAAAGAAAAAGAAAAAGAAGAAGAAGACAAAAAAGAAGAAAAAGAAAAAGAAGAAGAAGAAGAAGAAGAAGAAGAAGAAGAAGAAGAAGAAGAAGAAGAAGAAGAAGAAGAAGAAGAAGAAGAAGAAGAAGAAGAGGCTCTGCAGCCACGTCTTTCGGGCTCTAGCCCCTTGTCCAGGCCCGGGTCTATCTCAGCTTTTCCAACGCAACCTCTTCGTCCCGGTTCACGTCAGGTTAACCCAACGTCTCCTTCTGTATTTTTTACTTTTAGGGCTCCCCATGGCCATCGTCATCTCAAGGCAAGCGTGCGCATAGCCTCTCTATATCTATGTGGCCTGCGTTACTGAGAGGCTTTGTTTCTACAGGTTCAGCTACGTGAGGCTTTGAGTTACATCCGATAGGTGCAGGCGTTACCTTCTGTTTTATCGAGTCACGACTTAATTGTGCAACCCGCCGCGGTGGCTCAGTGGTTACGGCGCTCGGCTACTGATCCGGAGTACCCGGGTACGAACCCGACCGTGGCGGCCGCGTTTTTATGGAGGGAAAACGCTAAGGCGCCCGTGTGCTGTGCGATGTCAGTGCACGTTAAAGATCCCCAGGTGGTCGAAATTATTCCGGAGCCCTCCACTACGGCACCTCTCTCTTCCTTTCTTCTTTCACTCCCTCCTTTCTCCCTTCCCTTACGGCGCGGTTCAGGCGTACAACGATATATGAGACAGATACTGCGCCATTACCTTTCCCCCAAAACCAATTATTATTATTATTATTAATTGTGCAGTGCAGCGTTACAGCTCGCTTTGCATCGCCGTAACCATAGTCGTAATCGTTTTATTATTTCGTATTTATTTCTTTACTATGGTTTGATCAAGACCGCGCCATCAAGAGGATATATGTGAGCGAAACCAAACAAATTTTATTTTCACGGTCGTTTGCGTGCTTCATCGGTTGCAGAGGACGTTGCGAAAGTACGAGCGCACCATATATGTTTTCCAGCGCTGGTACCTCTCCGTATGAATCGGCGTGGTCAGGTAAGCATGGACGTGGGTCGGGAGTAACGTAGCTGAAAGCAAGCAGTAACTATCCAACACTGCAAAGCGGACGTCTGTGAATAGCGCCAAACGAGAAACTGTGAAGAGATGCCCTCCTTTATCCCTTCCCTTACGGCGCGGTTCAGGTGTCCAACGATATATGAGACAGATACTGCGCCATTTCCTTTCCCCAAAAACCAATTATTATCATTATTATTATTATTATTATTATGCTTGAAGGCTTCGCTTGTATAAACGCTGCGTAACGACGAAAATATGACCTCAGCCTTAGGCCTAACCACAGAGTTCAGGTGTTTCCTTGTTTTTTTTATTTCTGTCGTATGCAGGCGCTGGATTCAGCCAGGTAGTGGAGGACACGTGTAAGTACTATGAAAACTGCTTCGTGTGAACGGGATTATAGACGAAGGCAGTACGGTTCCGACGTTAAGGTTGCCCGCTATTGTGCGTTCTTCTACGCTTAAACACCAATATAAGTACTGTGCATGAACCTAGCAGAAAATGAACGTTCGCGCTCCTGGTTACTGTTAGAACGGCGGTTCCTCGTGGCCGCCCTTAGTTTCATGCTGGTGTTGCCCGCTGGTTTCACTTGTGTAACTCGGCTTATTTGAAATGAACAGTATTTAACCTCTCGTGTTCCTCGCGGAAGCCTCAAATTGCTTTTCTGAATATTTCAGCCAGTAAAACAGAGTAAGTCCTGGCTGAATTTTCTATCTGGTCACACTGCGGTCTCCCAACGCTGCCGACAAAGCAGGCCAGTATGAGACAATACAATACAATACAATACAATACAGTACAATACAAATTTCCCATAAACGACGTATGCTATAGAGTAAATTATGGGCGGGTTTGAGGAAAAAAAGCTGCGGAGAGCAGCTTGACGTGTCCTAAAACCTGTTCACGGCAGCAGCAGGGCGGGAACAGTAGGGATATGAAAAAAAACAAAGTAAAAACAAAGAAAAAGCTAAGCAAAAACAAAGCAACACAAACAAATCAAAACAAAAACAAAATGAAAGCAACACCACAGACGAATGCACGTTCACTCGCCTATCATAAGTATCTCCGTGCCGCATTCAATTCTTACACACGCGATGACAAACCTGTCACCTGGAACCTGGCTGCACCCGATGCTTCATCATGAACTAATCACGCGCGCAACCTGTACATATTTATCATTGTATAAATATTTTTTGCGCATGTTACCTCTCCCCCCTATCCTCTCTTCCTGTCCCCTCACCTCTTTCATTTCATTGCTCCATTCTGCCTGCTATCCTTCATTTCCGCTGCCCCAGCTAAGGTCATTCAATATCGATGGCAGATGTCGGGGCTGGCAAAAATCTTTCCCTTCCTTTTTATTATTATTATTTTAATAAGCCACTTTCTACTACTATACTACCTGGAACCACAACATGCTGTTCTGGGGCACGTTCACATACGAGCTGCGGCGGAAATGAAAAGCGGGAGGCTTCACTGCGGCGAACCATGCTGAAATATATACAACTAACGAACATAGCGTGGCGGTCGTCATTCCTGCCCTTGCCATAGCCTGCCGGGGCGATGCAGACTGCCGTAGCGCGTTAGTGTTCATCAAAGCCTTGCACATTGCCGCGTGCCATTCCTAGTATGTCCTGCCAGTTCTCGTTGTGATGCGTTGTCGTGGGCCTAAATACGCAGTTCGACGCTAATCGTCGCGCAGGGACTTCGAGACCAGAGCGACGATCAGTGCCATCGTCTTCTGCCTGGTTCTGGTTGGACTTGCTGCACTGGCCACCTTCGTATACGCCGGAACGATGGCCGCTGGTGAGGATTCTACGATTGAAGAACGTTAGCCGCGAAGACCGCCTGAGCGTCCTTTGCCAGATGGCGCTGAGGTTGGGGTATACCTTTAACCGTGAAAAGTGGGAACACTACGTTTGAGGTATACCGGGTGTCCCAGCTAACTTGAGCCAAGGGTTAAAAAATCACTTATTAGAGACAGGCGAGTGAAACCAATTGCATATTGGTGGCAGCCATCTTGCGCACCACAGGCAATTTTCTGTTTTGCAAATAATTAATAATTTAATTAAGTTTAATTAGTTATCGTAATTAATAAATATTGACTTTAGACGACAAATTGCACTCGAAGAGTTGTCGAGCACCTTCCGAAACCCCTATTCCGCCATTTACGATAAGGAAATCCTCTCGTGCGTCTTTTTTTCCCAGCTGTAAAAAAAGCCCGCTAAATACGAAAGAAACAACGTGACTAACGCACTTGCGTGCCACGATCGTGCTGCTCTCGAGCGTGGTTTGAGCAAACGAAATCGCCTGCAGCCTTTACTCGACGGCCCCGAAGCAGCGGCAGGCCGATATGTTGGCGGTAGTTTCTCCTCTGCGTCAGGCAGTGGCACACATGACTGTGCGAGTTGCCGCCGCCAACATATCGGCCTGCCGCTGCTTCGGGGCCGTCGAGTAAAGGCCGCAGGCGATTTCGTTCGCTCAAACCACGCTTGAGAGCTGCACGATCCGACGCGCAAGTACGTCAGTCACGTGGTTTATTTGCGAAACAAAAAAATGCCTGTGGTGCGCAAGATGGCTGCCACCAATATGCAACTGGTTTCACTCGCCTGCCTCTAATAAGTGATTTTTTAACCCTTGGCTCTAGTTAGCTGGGACACCCGGTATATAGAGCGAGTTGACCTGTGAAAACGCCGCGACCGGTTTTTGGAATGCGTAAACACGTTTAGGTTCACTCTGTGCAAACACTGGACTGGATCTCGCGGTGGTCATGGTAACTGACGGCAGAAGGTTCGCTGAAGGAAGTGACGTAGAGGGATATTCTAGTGACTGTCCGCATGATTTCCTTTCGAGAGGACTGAGGAATGGCTCAGACTACTCAATACACGATATATATACCGGCTGTGGTACAGTTGCATTCGTACGTTACAACGTCGATGTGCTGTCATAGACGATGAAAAGGATAGTAAGACATCTGCCTGTTGAGAAAGATTACGAGCCAACTGTCACCAGAGGTTCCGAACGATGCCGTAGTGAATGGCTCCGGAAATTTCGACCAATTGGGGTTCTTTACCGTGCACCGACATCGCACAGTACACGGGCCTCTAGAATTTCACCTCCACCGAAATTGGACCGCCGCGGCCAGGATCTAACCCGCGTCTCTCGGGTCAGCAGCCGAGCACCGTAACCACTGAGCCACCGCGGCGGCCTAAACACAAAACACTTGAACCATAACCGCAGCGTATACTATTACGCTTCAGTTCTCGGCGCTTGCGCACTGCAAAGGAAAACTACTTTTAACGGTCACACTCGTCCTAGTTATGTCTGGTCAGGCCATAAGTATGCTGGACATCTGTGTGGACGCCATTATGTGGTGCGTGTAGCACGGTAAAATGCAGCAGGTGCATCTATTCGGTGGCTTTCATGACTTTCACTGCTGAAGCTGCGCGCTGTACCACAAAATGGCGCGAGTGAAGTCCCGTGGACACATCCTATTCCATACTAATATGGCTTGCGATGACTCGGTGCGATGCAGATGACAGCCGCGGTGAAGGCGTCGACGAGGAGATCATCGGAAGCAGAAGGATTGGCGGTTCTGTGCCCATCGGAAGCAAACGCTACACATCGAGGCCAGCAGGTAAAAAATGCTCTTCCTGGCGATTCTTAAGGCTTTTACGCGACAGCGTATGAAGCTATTTCGGTTGAGAAGCTGTCGGCGTAGTCAGCACCACGTGTCGGAACTAATCGGGGGCTGCGTACAAAAAAAAAAAAAATCGTATCATGGTAATTTGTGCTTCTAGTGATTGATGATTGATTAGTCTGTGATAGGCGATGACGAGTTAATGAAATCGTTGCAATGAATTGATTAATTAATTAAATAAAAAATTGGATAAAGGGGTTCAAAGGTGTGACCTCCTTCTTCCTATCTTCTTTCACTCCCTCCTTTATCCCTTCCCTTACGACGCGGTTCAGGTGTCCAACGATATGTGAGACAGATACTGCATAAAGTTGAATGGCGCAAGGGAACGAACACAGGAAGACAGAGGCAGAAAGAGCGCCTCTCTGTGTCTTCCTGTGTTCGTCCCCTTGCGCCATTCAACTTTATGATGAACCAACTAGCCCAACAGCAAGTACTTCTGCAACAGATACTGCGCCGTTTCATTTCCCTTAAAACCAATTTTCATTTTTTTTCAAAGGTGTCAGAATGATCAGAATGAAAAGCGAATGCTCGATGATGCTAATTAAGAAAATTTTGAGTGCGTAATTGATCAATTAAATAATTTAAACAATTGAAAACAAAGAAAATGGATTCAAAGGTGTAAAAATGTTCAGAATCGAAAGCCTAATCCACTAAGCATCGCGTCATATCTTTAATGCGACGCTTAAGTGTCTTCTCGTGTTTTTTTTTCATACGCTGCGAGTTTCAACCGAAAACAGCGCGATTACGGTCGCTTTGCCGAACGGCCGTCGTTTCGGTCGTGAAAAAGTTGGCCGCACTCTCTTCAACGTCGTAGCAACCAAGAAATTTACTTGTTCGCTAGCAATAATGAATCTGCTGCCGTTACGTCTCAACGAAGGAAAAAACGAGCAAGAGGTTTCGAATGAGGGCGCTTCTCTAGTGAGAGAGGGGGTTACGAAGAAAGGAACGGGCGTTTTAACTGTGTTACTCTTAGCGGACACAAATTATTAAGAAAGAGAAGCGAAGAAGGAGGTGAGAAAGAGAGATAACGTGTCATTGAAGTGGTTATAATATAATTGGTTTTTGGGGAAACGAAATGGCGCTGTATCTGTCTCATATATCGTTGGACACCTGAACCGCGCCGTAAGGGAAGGGATAAAGGAGGGAGTGAAAGAAGAAAGGCAGAGGGAGGTGCCGTAGTGGAGGGCTCCGGAATAATTTCGACCACCTGGGGATCTTTAACGTGCACTGACATCGCACACGCACACGGGCGCCTTAGCGTTTTGTCTCCATAAAAACGCAGCCGCCGCGGTCGGGTTCGAACCCGGGGACTCCGGGTCAGTAGCCGAGTACTCTAACCACTGAGCCACCGCGGCGGGTTGAAGTGGTTAGAATTTGGGATTTTGGATGGATTTTTTACTCTGTAAAAATGCAAGGGCAGGGCCATGCGCTTGAAGGGACAATTCCATCCAACAAAAATCGAATGTTTTGTATTTTGGGGGCATGCTGATGTTTCTTGAATAGCAAAGCAAGCATTTATTAATGCAGAAACATTATATGGTTATGTTGCGTCAGTAAAAAGTGTCCTCAAATTTTGTCCGCACGATTATGTGGTTTTGTGGAGATAAATGTGCAAAATCTAGAATGTGTTAGATAGTGCGTGAGTAGATCTTGAAATGGGAAAAGTTTGGTTGATGAATTTTAATTATTTAATTAACTAAAATGAATTAATGAAAATAAATGCCGTTTTTGTAGCAGGTTTTGTGTTACTGATTCGATGAAAAAGTGTAAGTGCGCAAGAAGGCTTACTTAGTATATATGAAAAAATAAAAATAAAAATGAAAATATAAAATTGTAATAAAAATGAAAACAAAAATTTCAGACATCAAGAAAAATAAAAAATGGAGATAGAAAAAGGGGAAAAAGAAAGGATTTTGCATTTACGCTCTTAAACAGATTGAATTTTTTTTTAATTTTTTTTAATTGGTTTTGGGGGGAAAGGAAATGGCGCAGTATCTGTCTCATATATCGTTGGACACCTGAACCGCGCCGTAAGGGAAGAGATAAAGGAGGGAGTGAAAGAAGAAAGGAAGAGAGAGGTGCCGTATTGGAGGGCTCCGGAATAATTTCGACCACCTGGGGATCTTTAACGTGCACTGACATCGCACAGCACACGGGCGCCTTAGCGTTCTGCCTCCATAAAAAAGCAGCCGCCACGGTCGGGTTCGAACCCGGGAACTCCGGATCAGTAGTCGAGCGCCCTAACCACTGAGCCACCGCGGCGGGGAAGATTGAAATGCAATCCTGTAATTTTTGCTTGAGAAAATTGAAGTTAAAATTAAACATTTTTCTTTCGTCTCTCAATTGAAATTCGTGACGTCACTAGCAAAAAAAAAATGTTTCCGTGATCCACGTTTAGAAGTGAATGGCGGTGCAGCTTGGCCTCAGGGATTCACGCCTAAAAATTCCTTGACCGCACCGCAGTTTGCTGGCGGATACGGATGGTAGAGGCGACAACAAAATTTAATCTTCCTGCTTTTTATCTAGCAAATAGATTATTTGTTTTCGTCGAAAGTATATACCTTGTTGTTGATTAAAATGAGGTAAGATATCGGTACAGGCAAACTTCAATCAGTCCACAACGTCCCTATTATCTGTGCAACCACCAAAGGTGTACCCGCCCTGAAAAAATTTCTTTAGACAGTCTATAGACTGTCAATAGACTTGTGTCAATAATGTCTACAGGCTGTCTAGTGAAGTGTCTATAGGCAATACAGATCCTATAGACAGTCTATAAAATATCTTTAGATTTATGGTCATACACATTTATTAAATGTACTGTGCGATGTCAGTGCACGTTAAAGAACCCCAGGTGGTCGAAATTTCCGGAGCCCTTCACTACGGCGTCCCTCATAGCCTGAGTTGCTTTGGGACGTTAAACCCCCATAAACCAAACCAAACTTTTATTAGAACTTTGTCTATAGACAGTCTTTAGACTATGAATAGATAAAAATATCTATATGGAGGCAATAGAGTCTATAGGAAGTCTATAGACTGTCTATAGGCCATTTTTATAAGGACGTCGTCTTCCTGGTACTAACCTTCCATTCGGTGTATCTCTGTCCCGCCGACAGTGACCAGAACGAGGAGAGCTCCAACGTCGGCAGATTTTACAACTACGCCCCTTCCGAACGGAGCTGAAGTCGCTGCACAGTTAATAAAGGAGGCGCTCAACAGGACCTACGCACCATGCGACGACTTCTACAACTTCGTGTGCAGCACATTCTCAGGGGGACAAGACGCCATCAGGAAGGTGTGTTCGTTTTCGACCGACCGCTGTTGTTGAGACGTGCGCTACCAAACCGACTCTGTGAAATATACAGGGGTTGGTGGAGTAATAATAATAACTGGTTTTTGGGGAAAGGAAATGGCGCAGTATCTGTCTCATATATCGTTGAACACCTGAACTGCGCCGTAAGGGAAGGGACAATGGAGGGAGTGAAATAACAAAGGAAAAAGAGGTGCCGTAGTGGAGGGCTCCGGAATAATTCCGACCACATGGGTATCTTTAACGCGCACTGACATCGCACGCCACACGGGCGCCTTAGCGTTTTGCCTCCTTCGAAACGCAGCCGCCGCGGCCGGGATCGAACCCGGGAACTCCGGATCAGTAGCTGAGCGCCCTAACCACTGAGCCACCGCGGTGGGCTTGGGGGAGGCACAAAACAAATTTTTTATTTCTGTTAGATTTTAAATCCGTGATTAGACATCTTTTATTTTGGTTGTTTTTATTTTGAATTGCTACTTCTTAGTCACGTGCATTCGTTTTCCTAGTGTTTTGAGCTCTCATCTGTTAGGAACTTGATGTTCAGATTGTTGCTTTGAAAACATAATTCTTTTGTGTTTTTGTACTTCTTTAATATCCAACTGAAACATGATTTCTCGGCCTATATTCGTTTTTTTTTCACATTTACACAGCCCACATATTATACTATCTGATCTTGACAACAAGTTCTCTTTCACATTTGGTCCTAAGCAATGCTCGACTGGCCTTCAATATATTTGAGCTAAATGAATGAATGAATAAATAAATAAATAAATAAATAAATAAATAAATAAATAAATAAATAAATAAATAAATAAATAAATAAATAAATAAATAAACTAAGAACGTATTGGCTTCTATCACATTTTACGCACTGCCTAATTGAAATTGTCCCGTATGATATGCGCGTGCTGGTAGTGGCTGCTAGTGTGGCTTCTTATGCAGAAAAATATTTCTGGATTTCTGCTGGGGAAGACAACATTGCGCTCAGAACCCAGTAAAAGAAAAGAGCCACACTGACATATCCTAATCAGCTAACGTAGCCGAACAAAATAGTCTTCAGGGCTACTTACTACTGATGCCCCCCTCTTTCAATCAGCTGGGAGCCCGCACGGAAGAAGCCATCAAACACATGCTGACCACCATGGACATCCCGGCCAGATTTCAGAGGGCGACGGAGAAGGCGGCCGGCCTGTACCGGGCATGCGTCAGCCTCGCATCCAACCCCAAGGGATACCAGGTAAGGGTTGATTAGTGCCTACATCACTTGAAACGATCTCCATCCGCTTAACAGTAGATCCAACGTTCAGTGATTGCGAGAAAATACGGTAATTGTTATACTAGTATAACGATTACTGTACTGTTGGGAAGGAGCGGTCTTACAAAGTACCAGCATTTGCCAACACGTTTGAAGTATTCGGCCGATGCCCTGTGCTGCAAGGGCTGATACCTGCATCCATGCAGGAGTATTCATACTGATACTTCCCAACTGGGAAATATACGTATTCGCATCTTAATATTATGGACGAAAAGAAATGTTATTGGCTGGCTTGAGCTTCAGCTCGTGGCATGTAAGGGGTTTGTGGTTGTGTGCAGTGGCTTTAATGAGAAACATGGTCTCTATTTCACATAGCCTACGTACGGTTCATGCTACCCTGGTGTCGGTGGCTAGAGGATACAGTCATGGTACCTCCGCCAGCTGCTAGAACAGAAGCTTGGACCAGCTGGTTTACCATTGCGATAAGCACTGCGAAATGAGGCAGGGTCCAAGTGTGTCACCTCCTTGTCTCTGTCCCAGTTCGCTCTTTTACTGCGAAAGCAGAGCTACTGTCACCCCACCCCCTCTATCCGGGAAGTGTGACGTCTGTTGAAGTGACCTTTTTCCTCCAGAAGCACCCGCTCCCCCCAAACAGCCGCCTCCATACAGTACTGCCTAGCTAAGAGATTGCATGCCCGCCCACCCACCACCACATTGGATCCAGCGCTCCACGTCACCCCCACCCCTGCCAACCTGAACTCTGCAGGAGCGCCATTCACCTCCCATCCAACGAACTGTACCTTCCAAAAGCGCCACCCACCACTAATACAGCTACACTCGCCCTTCACAAGGCCTACACCTGATTGAATCTCACGCAGGAGCGGAAAGAAAAAGCGACCGCCAAAACGAATTCCTTGAAGAGGCAGTGGGAAAGCAGAACCCACCAGCCACGTCCCCACCCAATCTTCCTTGCTCTGGGACTGCCCAACCTCCCACAGCAACTCTCGATCCACTTTCTACATCACCTTCCAGATAAATTTTGTTGCGTGTGTGCAACCATGGTATAGAGAAAAAGCATTCAGTAAAGTCACTGGAGTAATCAGCCAGGGTAAATTCAACTGCCTTCACAAAAGTGTCTCATCAGATATCTGATCATCCCTTCATATTTTGTGAACCGGACTTGCGCTGATGAACCCGTGATGACTTTATTTCACGAGAGCGACGAAATATATGTACAGGAATTATTGAACAGATGAGGTTATAACAACTTTATTTTTTTCGTCCCGCCGCGGGCCGAGTATTTGGTATTAATACAGCACATCGTAAATTGAAAAAAAATTGAAAGCTTGGTTTTTGGGTAAAGGAAATGGCGCAGTGTTTGTCTCACATATCTGCGGACACCTGAACCGCGCCGTAAGGGAAGGGATAAAGGAGGGACTGAGAGAAGAAAGGAAGAGAGAGGTGCCGTAGTAGAGGCCTCCGGAATAATTTCGACCACCTGGGGATCTTTAACGTGCGCTGACATCGCACAGCACACGGACACCTTAGCGTTTTGCCTCCATCGAAACGCGGCCGCCGCGGTCGGGTTCTAACCCAATAACTCCGGATCAGTAGTCGAGCTCCCTAACCACTGAGCCACCGCGGCGGCTGTAAAGTACATTTCTGAGGTGAAGAGAGAAAAAGCCGTGTAACAATGACTTGAGAATGCTCACCATCACCTATGGTGTGTTCGGCAGGGTGGTGCTCAGCAATGTCACGAAATATTAGGGATCATAATAACTTCAAGAAATGATAATGGATTCATAAAACACGTGGGTAGCTTAACAGTTTCTACAATTATAAATCAGTTCTGACTTGGACTTTTTTTTGCATTTCTGAAAGAACCCGCCGCGGTGGCTCAGTGGTTAGGGCGCTCGGCTACTGATCCGGAGTTCCCGGGTTCGAACCCGACCGCGGCGGCTGCGTTTTTATGGAGGCAAAACGCTAAGGCGCCCGTGTGCTGTGCCATGTCAGTGCACGTTAAAGATCCCCAGGTGGTCGAAATTATTCCGGAGCCCTCCACTACGGCACCTATTTCTTCCTCTCTTCTTTCACTCCCTCCTTTATCCCTTCCCTTACGGCGCGGTTCAGGTGTCCAACGATATATGCGACAGATACTGCGCCATTTCCTTTCCCCAAAAACCAATTATATTATTATTCTGAAAGACTGATAATACAGAAAACACAAAAACAACTTGAAACAGAGGTTAACAACACGAAAGTGAGGAAGACACTACGGAAGCAGCCCGAGCAATCTCTTTGAAGATATGGTTGAAGAGTTATCTTTGGTGAGACCAGATTGGTTCAAAGCAGAGGGTAATGCATGCCTTAGGGCTTGGAAACCATAATTCGTGCGTGGTCGTGGTATGTACCAATATTCATGTTGCTGTGTTAGGTGAGGTGCTGGATTTTCTCTGAGGTTAGATATGCAGATAAGTAAACTAACGTTCTGACGAATTTGGTTCTTATACACTGTTAATAATCGATATTACTATAACCTACATACCTTTAGAATATTGTATCCAGAAAATAGCTGTGCCGAGGGCGATAAATGTGAAACGTTGGCTATCGCTTTTAATGGCTTTATCTGTAGCACTAATAGTTTGTTTATTTTAGTTGGAGTGGTACTTCTCCTTATTAGGTGGCAGTAGGGAAGATTAGGTTGAAAGAGGGCATGATAGATCGAAAGCCCCTTATCATGGTCCTAGGTGCGCGACAAGAGGTCCTCCAACGAGGCTAACATTGGCCCTTCAAACCAGGACCACATGAGCAGGCGCTCCCTGTTACGCCTCACTGGGTACTAGTCTATCGGACAGTAGCACAAGGCGAGAGTCATTTAGTACATGGGCCGCTTGAAGTGGCATGTTTCCACAGGTGTTTCTAGGCGAACTTCGGGCGTTGAGATGTCGTTGTGAAGGCTGCTGTAGCGTTCGCAGCATTATATTGGCCAATGCCCAGTTCAGAATTGTTTTTTCGGCGACTTTTGCGCTGTTGAATTCACCGTCGTTAGCATCGAACACATGTGATAGGTATAGTGCTGCATAAAACTATAGCTAGCCAAGATTTGCATTTTTTCGAATTACAGTTACAGGTGGTGACATTCGTTTAAGTTAGACTAATGTACAAGTATACGAGCCTGATATGTGATTTATATAGATGTGATATACCGCTTACCCTCCTGTGTGCGACGGTTACACCCACTGAATTGACCTCCGATAAAATGCAACATACTGCTGACGCTGAGCTAGTATTTTATATTGAGGGCGAAATGCTTTTAGAAACGAGCATTTTACATGTTTTAATTTTTTTTTTGGAACGTAAGCCCGAATGCTCCTAACTGCATAAATTGTAAGACGAGATCTTTGAGAGTAGTAGTAGTAGCAGTGGTTTATTTAAAGTAATAAAAAGGAAGGAAAAAGATTTATGCTAGTCCCGGCATCTGCCATCGCTTTAGGAAGCACCTGAGCTGGGGCAGGGGAAATAAATGGATAGCAGGCAGAATCGAGAAATGAAATGAAAGAGGTGAGGGGATAGACAGAAAGGAAAGGGGGGAGAGGTACAATATACAAGTATTCTATTTATACTATAACATATGTATAGGTCAGGCGCGTGTGACGTCCATAGGGCTTCGAAACCAAAGCGAATAATAATTCGGGACGAAGTTCTGAAACGCGGGTTGAAGCATCGGGCCTCATCATACCAGTGTGGAGGGGTCCCTGTCTTCATATTGTTGATGAGTCAGCAGCGCTTTTTCCTTAATTCCCGCTGCTGGCGATGTTGATATCAATGTTGTGCGAACGATTAACTGCAAAATTATGGCGGAGAAATACCTCCTATGTGTGAGATGCGACTTAGGGAATGTGGATGTATGGGTGCACGGAGGCCTTTACGCTTGCGCTGATGAATATAACAAAAGAACGTCACCTTAGCCGCCGCTGACACCATGCCTTGTATGCATCGAGTGCAGGTTGGTGCGGTGAAGGCGTTCCTGTCTAAGCTCCGCCTCGATATCTCCAACATTGACCACGCCCCAAACTTCGACATCGTGCGCCGGCTGGTATACCTCAGCTTCGTGTACGGCTTTCCAGCCTTCGTCAAGTTCAGCGTCAAACTGGGTCTCTCTCAAGAGCCGATTCTGGACGTACGCTTGCCTCGTCTCTGCCGCAGGTTCACTGTGAAGGCCTCATGTTCCAATGACACACGGTTCACCGTTTTCGAAGCGAAAAGCTTCACTACGCTAGGTACAGCAGTCGTCGCGTAGGCCGGATAATGACCTTGAACGACCTTGAGCTCAACCAACGATAGCCTTGTATGACCATATGGGCTACAGTTATGGTGTCAAACCCTTGACCTTTGACCTTGGCCTATGACCGGTAGTTGACCTTTGACCTTTAACATTGGGTGTCCTTTGGGTTGATCTTTGACCTTAAGAGCATCCGATGGGGTGATGTGAAGCCAGGTGATGACGTCCGATGTGGGCGTCCTAAGACCACGTGTCATAGTCACGTGGTCGTGTGGGTATTTATAGAACGGCTGTCGCGAGCGTGTAGCGGAGCTGCCATGGACGAGCCTCAGACGCTTAGCAAGCGTACTTGCTTTTCGTTCAATCCCAGGGTTAGCAAAGTTAAGCCGCTGCCATTTTTTTTAATTTTATGTAGTGTGAGTTGCTAGTGCTTGCTTTAGAAGCTGTCACTCGCTGGAAGAATCACCGTTGGGCAACGTGTCAAAGGAAGATCAAATAACAAGGTTTATAAATCTATTTTTTCTATGTAAGCGTATAAATGCAGCAATATATACGTAGGCACTCATTCTAGATACTCTTAACGCCAAAACCAAAACATCGTCGGCCAGCTGTAGCGCCCTATTTATATATACGGTTCTTCGTTTTCGGGCACTATATTTTTACAAATTCGAGGATAAAAATCGGGCGCCATTTTTCAACTTTATAGGAGAAATCAGTTTTTTTGTGGAAAAAATATAATAAAAAATTCCGAAATTCGTGTTTTTTTGGGGCTAAACTCAGAACTTATTCGATTTTTTAAAATGGGAGGGTAACAATTAGGGCTACGTTTAAGAAAATTGGAATTTTCAAGAAAATATTCCGCAATTCGGCGATTTTTTTGCTAATTAACAATTACTCTGAATAGAGAGACTGGATCAGTTATGCGACATGAAACAATTTATTCACAGAAGCTGGTCATCGAGTTTTTTTACACGTCCTTGTTAGCACACCTAATCATCTACATGCGCAGCATTTCGGTTTTCATACGAAGCTTTTCCGGTCTTTGGAGGTATCTCGGCTGAGAGAACGTTCTCTCAACATCACAGCTGGCATGAGCTGTGCATAACATTGTCAACGCAGCATTTGCTAGCCTCGGATAGCACGCGGTTGCGTTGTGCGACTCGTGCCAATAATCCATGACTTCAACATGTTATAGGCGGTGGAGTTTCTGCAAACCTGCTAGCTTAGTTAACACATCATTACTTTTTAATATTCCAAGTGTATAAAGGCGGCATAAATTGTAATTGTATAAAGATGTAATAGGAACGACATTCTATTTAAATATGTGTGCAGTATGGGAGCGATATACGGAACATTACAGACCAGGCGTAAGACCCGTTTCTGCAATATTAACAGTTTGCTAATCCTTGTTGCTGTTGCTGTGGACCATACTAAAGAACATAGTTTAATGAAGCGGAAAATAAACAGTTACATAAAAGTACATTAACTGAAGTAAGGAAATAACAGGGATGACGCATGATGCCAATAGTTCTAGACAACTTATTAACGATATACCTTACATGTTCATTCCATGCCATATTTGCTGAAAAGTATACACCTATTGATTTCAAAGTTTTTACTATTTCATTATTGGTATTGTTTAAGAACGGAGCGTCCCTCTACCACCGCTGCTTTCCGTCCGTTGCTTTCCATAACCTTGCGGTATTCTTCTGATGTCGAAGGCACACTTCGCCGTTTTCCCCACAGAGCGAGGCATTGAGCTTGCTTTCTCGAGGCAGGAAACGTCAACATCGTCAAGTTTACTGTTACTTGTACGGGTAATCTTCTCTCCTTATTAATGCGAAAGCATTTCTGGGCTATGTCGACGGGGTCGTGTCACCAAAGCCTGCCACCGAAACGCGTCCGCAGCGATTGTGACGTTCTCAGAAGAGGTAGCATAAAACGAATGGTTGTGATCGTTAGAGTACGATGTGAGGGTGATGCGCAAAAAAAATTGATGCCAGTGGGATGATTAGTTAATTAATTAGAGCCAATAATGTAAAAAAGGTCGAAATAGCGCGGACGTCGATGTAGTGAGCGGATGGGAAAACAGCCGTGGACGGCAAAATAGTGGAAAAATAGGCAAAGAAGTGAAAATAAAGTTTGAAATGCGTTTGATGACTGATAATTAATCTAACAAGAAGTTTGACTTACATATATTAATTAGTTAATTAATTAGAAGCAAATGTAAATGGACTCAAATAGGGGCAAAGAGAGGCGACGAGTGTCGAGGAGGCGTCAATGCTTTCGCATTTCTCCAATGTGGGTAGCCGCAGCGATCCCTGACGTTTTTTGTTTCTGTTATGTGAACGGAGACCGAGTCTGAGAATATGCGGCTGAGTTTGGTAAACTCCACGTTGCCGCAGATGTCGATCAACAATGAGGACGAAGACTGGATGGAGACGACCCGCTTGAAGTTCAACGGATTGACGCTAAACCTCTTCTACATGAAGTACTTGTATATTTACGACCGACACCTGGACTCCGATCCAATCGTCGAGCGCATCCTCCGCGCGGAGCGGGTCGGTGGGTGCACCTATATGCTGCTTTGCAGTGATCGGAAATATACCGAAAAGTTTTGAACTTGGATAAGACAATGTTAATAATGTTACGCTCACGGGCTGGGACCTGATTCTCGTGCAGGCCGGCTGTGTTGTTCGTTCTGAAAAGTGCTGCCGCGGTATGCAGCCGCATAGCCCTTCAAAATTTCTTTAGACGGTCTATAGTCTGTCCGTTGACTTCTGTCTATTAAGTCTGTAGACTCTACTGGGACCTGATCCTCATGCAGGCCGGCTGTGTAGCTCGGTCTGAAAGTGCTGCCGCGGTATGCAGCCGCATAGTCCTTACAAAAATTTCTTCAGACAGTCTATAGACAGTCCATTGACTTCTATCTATAAATTCTATAGACTCTCTATAGACAGTCTATAGACAATCTATATATTTATGGCCGTACTCTTTTAGTAGACTTTTTTCTATAGACAGTCGATAGGCTGTGAATAGACAAAAGAATTATCTACAGGAAGGCAACAGAGCCTATAAGAAGTCTATAGACTGTCTGTAGACCATTTATGTAAAGGAGGTGTTGCTGAAAAATGCGGACTCAAACAGGGGCCGTTGAAGCCCTGAATGCATTTCTTCCCAGGACGAGGCGTGGACTCTAGTGAACGATCAGGAGTTCCTGGTTATCATCGGGCACGAATAAACAATGATGGCTGACGGCTTAACGACACCCCTGCGTTCAATTATGTGCCATTTATGCACCAAAGAGAATATTAATGCTTGCACCCTCGACGGGAGCGTTGTGTGCTAACGAACCTCTGAGACATGTTCTTCTCAAATATCTTCTCTCCGCTTCCTAGGCAGGTGAGAAAAATGAAAACTTTTTCGCACATCGCAACAGTCCACGAAGTGCTTGCAACTGAATTATAGGGCAGCTTAGGGTTGTGGGGTTTAAATAAATTGATAAATATGTTTTTCCCCATTTAATCATGGCTGACACTATTCTAAACGGCCAGGACTCCACCCCGTGATCGCGTACACTACCATGCGCACGCCAACCACGGCGGGCCTTGCTCTGAGGGAACAAAGGAACGGCACACTGGTTGGCAGAAACAGGCATTTATTGCTGCAACAACAATAACGCCAGCTAGCAACAAGATACGCTAAGGAATCTAGGCCGTCTGACCCACCAGCAAGGTTCCGAGCGAATGTTCGCCCACGCTAGGGCAAGGGATACTCCGAGGCCGGACGGGACGAGATGCGGGAGCAAGTCTCCCCGCCATTTTATCGCCCCGCTAGCGAAGAGCGGAGGCCGCGGGCGAAACGTCCGCTCGCGCCGACGATCGCAGCCGAAGAGGGTTGCGCTCTCCCTTGTCCACGCGCAGCAATCACGCCGTCCGTGGCGTCCTCCTTTGTTAGTTAAGGTAACTAACCCGGAAAAATCACGTGGCCGTGAGCCGAGGCGATGCCGTGGGAGGGTGCAACGCGGGAAAGCAAACTACAAGAGTAAGGTGCGGGGCTGAGTCCGCACAGGGTGAGCGTGAGAGGGAGGGTCGAGCAATAATCCTTTCCTGTTTCCTCGATAATTAAGTTGCCGTTCGAAGAGCTCACAAAACTACTATGTTAGAGTTTAATCACTCAGTACGAAGCTGATCGCCTTATCCATACGAAAAATTCCATAGACTTCTTTCTATAAAGTCTATATACTCTCTATAGACAAATCCTATAGAGTACAGTCTGTAGGCAATACAAATCCTATAGACAGTCTATGGATTTATGGCCATGCACTTTTAGTAGATTTTTGTCTTTAGACAGTCTATAGTCTATGAATAGACAAAAAGACATTTATAGGAAGGCAACAGAGTCTATAAGAAGTCTATAGACTGTCTATAGACTGCAACGACACGCGTTTTGCTAATAACGTTAACTTTTTACTCCCTAAACCTAACACTAATTATGGAAAGCAAACAGTTCGTTTCACTGCCACCACATTATGGAACTCATTACCAGCTAGCATTAAGCAATCACCTAATGTCTGTGCCTTTAAATCCGCTCTCCGTCAGTTTTTACAATGCCCCTAATAGTATTTTACTTGGTATATGGTACTAGTTTTGTCATTTATATTATTCAATGAGTTGTCTTTTGTATTGGTCTGTATGATATTAGGTGTGTAATCATTTTTCATTCAAATAAGGGTTTGCATTATTTCTCGTATTTCACTCACTGCTCATTTATGATACCAAAAACTTTAATTTTTTTTTGCATCTGCTGTCTGTAATTCATTTTTACAATTGATCTTACAGGAGGTCCCGTCCACAGTCTCTGACTTTGGGACCTCCTTCTGTATTCCAATGTTTTTCTCTAACCTTGTACCATAAACATGTAATAAACGAACCTTGAACCTTGAATTAAATGCTCCGGTGCTCGTAACATTTGCGGGGTTGTAAAAGGCGGATAAATACGTTTTCCCTGCTCATTCACGGCTGACACATTTTGAAACCGCCCGCAACCCACGCTGTTCTAAGCTGCAGCATTAAGCCAGTGTGTGTGTCAGTGCTTTTTTGAAGGCTGGTGCAGCTTCGCTCCTGGTGAAAGCACAAGGTGCCATTATACATCTTTCCTCTTCTTTTACTGCAGTGATGGACCATTTGACAACTAACAGGCCGCGTCGTTTAGTGCACGTGTTTGGAACTGTGGGCAAACTCGGAAACTTCACGAAAGGTTACGCTTCAGAAGGTGCGTTCTCGTTCACTCGGCACCACCTGCTATGAATGTCCAGAGCTGGTCTATGTATTAAGGACCTCTTTAAATGGATCGACATGTTATATGCGTCTAACATGCATTTAATTGCTTGAACTCCTCTGTTCAGCACAAGAGACGCGTGAAAGCTCTAGTCTGTGATCATACCGATACTAATATCTGCGGTTGTGTATGCTCCTCAACGATTCTAGAATTTTTTTGTTGCGCTAGCACTAATACCCCAACTCACCTGATTTCGCCACTGCTTGTATGGTGACGCGGGTTGCTCGGGTAGAGCAACCTGTTTCTCACGAACTCTACCGCTGCCGCCAGGAGTGGCATGAGGACTCCCAGCGATATTTGAATGTCAAGCAGAGAACGATCAATTCCACGTACAAGGGCATTAACCCACGCCGCACCACCATACCATACCATACCAAAGCCGCCGCGGTGGCTCAGTGGTTATGGCGCTCGGCTGCTGGCCCGAAAGACGCGGGTTCGATCCCGGCCGCGGCGGTCGAATTTCGATGGAGACGAAATTCTAGAGGCCCATGTGCTGTGCGATGTCAGTGCACGTTAAAGAACCCCAGGTGGTCGAAATTTCCGGAGCCCTTCACTACGGCGTCTCTCATAGCCTGAGTCGCTTTGGGACGTTAAACCCCCCTAAACCCTAAACCAAACCATACCATACCATACCATATACCATACCACACCGTACCACACCACACCATACCATACCGTTGCCATGCCATATCATACCATACCATTGCATTGCATTGCCATACCATACCATACCATACCATACCATACCATACCATCCATACCATACCATAACATACCGCACCGTACCACACCACACCATACCATACCATACTATGCCATGCCATGCCATACCATACGATACCAGTTCATATCATATAATACTATATCATATAATTCCATATCACATAAATTATATTCCACCATACTTCACATGTACCATACCATCGTTCAGATATATGGGCTGTCCACTGAACTATCAACACAATGGTAATGGCCTCACTTGGACACTATAAACATGGAGGTGCAGAAGCCGGCATCGACAGTTTCATATCCAGTGCATAGATATGAATATGTGTAATTTGTCGCCAACGATGAGCCACACCTTGCGTTACTTCTCAATATGGCAGGGCGACTCTTTGTGCAAGGTGTTACGGCGACCATAGGCAAGTGTGAGGGTGTCTTGTGCCCCTGCCACGTGTGTACTAGATTAGGCCGAAACTTGTGATGCCGTAAGCTTTAATGGAATTCTTGATGGCAGGTGACCTGCAGCCGTTCGAAAAAAATTGGCATAGGTAATCAGATGTCCGTTTAAGAAAAAATAACATCCCACCAGAAAAAACGTATTCATAGCCCTATACAGTACGAGGCATCTTTCCATAATGATACGGTGTGGGAAAGGATTTTTACCGACGTTTCGGAATAATTCTACTCTCGTAGCTTCGGCTGTGACCATCAGCACGAAGTTAAACGCATCACGTGTCGTTCATCTGCATTTGCGAAGTCATTCATACCACGCACTATCATAGAATGGAACAATTTACCAGTGCATATAGCCATTGAATCTAACGTCTCCACATTTCTTGCTGTCACCCGCAGCGACATTGGCATTTGAAACGTTTGAAATGTTCGAAATTTTTAAATGTTTTTCTTCCAGTTGCTGTACTTTTGCGATTACTTCTGCTCTTTTGTGCCTAATGCGTACACTAGTATTTTTCATTTCTGTTATGCCTAATCGTTTTCTTTAAACCAATATTTTGTATTATATTTTTTTATCGACTGCTTCTTTATCTACTCTTTGGTGCTTAATTTTTTTTTCCACGTTATACCTAGCCTGTTTATTGTTCTTTTGCTTGTTAATGACGTTTCTTGTACATGTTTTTACACCACTGAGGCCCCCCCCCCCCTCCCCCATGCAATACCCTCGAAGGAGGGCCTTTAGGGGTATGCTGCTGTATGCTGGGGAATGCTGCGGACTTGATGCACGAAGCACAGGATGTCAATCCTTGAGGTCATTAGCTCATGTCAGGTCTCCACTATCGACGGCTATTAACGGCAACTCGATAGCCGCCGGACCGGGGTTTGTTACAGTACACTAACGAAAACCTATTTGCGCGTTTCAGGCCATTGGGTGCGCCTGATCGAGCAAGCCACGGCCAACAGGTTCAAAGCGAACAGCGTTCTTGTGATGCGAGACAACGCTCCGGCATTCGTGGTGTTGCTGCTGGACCGGAAGCGGATGGCGCGCAATGACTCTCGGCTCCTGGTCGCTTGGAGCCTTGTTCACCAGCTCCTTCCGCTTGCCTTCGGCAAGATGATGGATTCGGAGGCCAAGAAAAGATATCCCGGCGAGCCCGACCGCGTCACGCAGTTGTGCTACGAAAAAGTCGTCGGCGTGATGCCCCTGGCTGTCTCCCAACGCTACTTCAGCACTTGTTCGTCTGACAAACTTCTTTCAATGCGTCAGAGAACTTTGGAGAATGTGCGCGTTTTGTGGGCATATAGCGAAAATCGCGGTTAAGGAAGCTATTAGGCGTTGTTATCATACCGGAGACGTATGCCGGCTTACCGGACGCCTCTGCGCATGCGTAGAGGCATTGCTGGGGTGAGGGGGAGCCACTGCGCATTAGCAGCGGGCGTCCGGTAAAGCAGTATACGTCTCCGGTATGCCTCATTCCCATCATGCCTCAGCTTATTCCGTAGTATAATGACGCTTTAAAGCACAGAGAGTGAGGGTGAGAAGGCCTCTTCCTTTAAATACGAAGATATTGCAACTGATGGGAAGCGAAGAAAAAAAGCTTGCTTGCAGTTTTGACATTGTAAGTGGTTGCGGAAATCTTGAGCCATCCTAGAGAGAAAAGTTTTTGATGATTGAGAAAGGACAACTATTCTTCAGTGCTTTATCAAAACTCCAATCAGAGTAAAGTAGTCGTGCGTATTAAAAAATACGCTGAATCACTCTTCAGCTACACTCCTTTTTTTTTGTTTCGCTCGCCCAAGTGATAAAAATTTCTTAACCTTCTTTTCGATTCAACCATAGCTTCTCCGTCCCATAGCGCTCGTGAGTCTTGACGCCACTGATCTGTCGGTTCGTTCCGCGAAGTTAGAATTCTATTACAGTTAGTGTTCATTATTCCTAAGCCTGCTCTTTGTGCTGCGGCTTTTTTTTTTTTTGGCCTTCATGCTATATTTCTTCACTCTGCCACTTCGCTTACTCCGTTATGTCAGAGTAAAATCCGCTAGGCATATATATATAAAAAAAACGCCACCTGACTATGCCCTAGCGAGTCGGTACAACAGTGCACTTCAGTGTGCATCTTGTGAAATAATCTCGCGTCTAGCACAGATCTCATATGCGGCAAAGGCGACGGAGCGATGCCAATGACGCAGACACAGGCAACGAATGCTAAATTAACACCAGTAACTAGCGCGATGATGTGCGGCGATTAGGTGGCCTGTAATGCGAAGGCAAGATAACCGCTTGTTCTTGAGGGTAACGGAGTGGATTCCAAGAGAAGGCAAGCGTAGCAGGGGGCGGCAGAAGGTTAGGTGGGCGGATGAGATCAGGAAGTTTGCAGGCATAGGGTGGGCGCAGCTGGCAAAGGACAGGGTTAATTGGAGAGACATGGGAGAGGCCTTTGCCCTGCAGTGAATGTAGTCAGGCTGATGATGATGATGATGATGATGATGATTATGAAATCTCGTAACAATCGTTTATTCGGCACGGGGTCGGCATCCAGGCTGCCGCGCATCTATGTCAAGCAGTGTCCGGGCGCTCCTGACTACAGTGATTTGGAAGTGGCACGCTAGTCCAATACCGAATAAATGCCGCTTTGGGATTAGTTTCTTACCGTTACCAAAAACGAAAGTGCCGCATGTGGACGCGTTACTGGCATGAATATTTATTTCGTCTCCAGGACAGTCGTTGTAGTTGTAGGATAGCGCAAACCGGATAGAAGTCGGCTAATTAAGAGAGCGAGAAATGTTTATCAGCTGCTAGCGTCAAGGCGTTGCTGTCATTGCGTGCGAGCGGGCAGTCACGTTGGCTTTCTTCGTATTTCCGGGGCGTCCCTTGCGGTTTTCTTTAGTGTTATGCAATGTTTGAAAATTTGAAAAGTCGCACCAACTAGCGGCCTCCAACCGTTGTTAGGCAGACCGAATTCATCTGGTGTACAAACATAGCGTGCTGTAAACTTACGGCAAATACTGTGCAGCTGAGTCACTGCTCATCGTTTGACGATCACTAATCGCAGTAGTTAGCCACGCTGCATTTTAAGGCGAAAGCCTTTAATGGCTCGTACTCGCGGCGACCGTCCGTCCGTTACATCGCCACCTAGGTCACGTGGCGCCACGCTCGCGCCAGCTGCTCTTCTCTGTCGTGGAATGAATTCAAGCGTGGCAAATTCAAATCAGTGCAATGAGTGGCGAACAGCTTTCGCCTTCCCGCAGTTAAGAGATATCTAAGTGCCTACAACGAATTTTTTCACATTATGAAATGAGTTGCCTTTAAGCCGTTAGCCCCAAAATGCCACAATACAATCGGTATGAATATTAGGAAACCTCGAGTTGAGAATTCCGCATTAGGACTAACTTATAACCCTGACGACAGCTTGCGGGGATGACGTGATCCTGCCCCGCATTTCGCGATTCTTTTTTGCATGACGACTCACTCACGCTCCGTCGTTCCTCAACTGGCCTGCTCTTCCTCAGACCTGCTACCCTCCGCGCTGGCTTCCGCCGCTCGACTGACTGAGAATGTGGTGCAGACCCTAATGAAGAAGCTCAATGAGACCGAATGGATCCAGGGCTCTTTGTGGTGCATGATGCATGCGAAGGCACAGCAGCTGCGGGTCATGCTGGCCTACCCGGAAGCGGTCGGCACGGAGTCGCTGATTGAAGAATTCTTCCGTGAGTATCTATAGCGACCTGCGAGTTCACCGGTCGCCTGGTTCCCTGCCGCTCTACGTGTATGCGTTCAATCCGCATTGCAGTGTTTCCAGGTGTGTACTGATTCACCAACTGATTGCCAGAACCATGAAGTGACTAACATTTTCGCACATCTAAATCGACTAACGAGTCCTGTACAACCAGCTTACTCGACAACAGGTACCTTTCCCGAAAAGTAAGAAAAATAAAAAAATTTGATGTTCTTGGTTTATTCTTGATGAGACCTAGCCCTTCGTCTATTGGCGTAGTAGGCTAGGCGTTAGGAATGAAGACTAACCATAGGCCCGGCCTTTGTCATCGCAAGGCCTAGCCTGCCCTGTATCGGCACTCTAGAACTACTGGTGCTCATTTTGGAAGGTCTTGTGGTGTGACCGCTTTACCAATAACACCGTAGTTTCACAGTCAAGGCATAACTGGCTTTCACATTTTCTTCAGCATGCAGTGCATTACACCTTCAAAGGAAAAGGGAGCACTTTTAGTTCTCTGTATCGCATTTTCTTCCGATGGAGCCTAACCTTAGCGGGAAGAGCGTCACGCAACGCTTAACCTTGCTAGGAAGACTGCTTTTTGACGATTAGCTGTACATGTTTCACAATGCCTCCAGAAGCGCGCCGTAGGTGCTCGGCTGAAGCCTGCGGTAGACACAACTATATGTAGAATCTTAAGTTATACAACGCTTAAGAAAGATAAATACACCGATAAACAAGGTACATGACGGGTGCTTGTGTGTTCGTCTTCGTTAGCGCTCTGAAATGTTATGTTTATAAAGAATGAACTAACTAGCCCACCAGCTGGTTTCACAGCTCTACAATCGTTGAGTGCTTTTGTGTGCATGGATCCCCGCGCCATGTTAACTGACTCGTAACGGTCGCCCCATTCCTCGCTATAGTTGTTTACTGATGCGCGCAGATAAAAGTTCTTCTTAACCCGCGCTTAAATCAGCGCCACTTTTCTGGTTGACGTGGGTGCAGGGGACGTGCCGGACGTTGGCGGGAACTTCACCGCTCCTTACCTGGCCGCGCGGCGTATGATGACGATGAACACATTTAGGAAGGATTTCAACGTCAGTTTCAACACAGCTCACGTGAACGCTTACTACAGGCCACGTCGGAAAAGTGTCCGAATCATGGGCGGCATGCTACAGCCGCCGGTGTTCATACCCGGTGCTCCGGCCGCGGTCAACTACGGAGGTATTGGACAGGTACGCTTGGTGGTGCGTGTGACGTGCTGTCACAGGAATCTGCCCTTACGAAAACTTCTTTAGACAGTCTATAGACTGCCCATAGACTCCTGTTTATAAGGTCTATAGACTATCTATAGAAGAATTTCAGAGAATAGCCTATAGCAACCGTCCTGTCTTCGCCCTTGTTCGTCCTGTCCATATGACCAACTGGCCCCTCAGTATACTCTGTTAAATAGCCTATAGGAAATATAAATTCTATAGACAGTCTATAGACATTCTATAGATTTATGGCCATACACTTTTAGTAGACTTTTGTCTATAGAAAATTTATAGACTATGAATAGACAAAGGAAAATATCTATAGGAAGGCAATAGAGTCGATAACAAGTCTATAGACAGTTTTTATAAGGGTGTAGAGTTCATACAGTAAAAGAGGTTCACGAGAAAATTGCAAAATTTGAAAGAAAACTTAAATGGGTGCCCGTGACACAAAAATGGCAAGGTTAAAAACCTTGGCAGGTTGTTTCGGGCTTTCGTTGGATGAAATAGAGTTAGCTTTGTAGTTTAGAATGATGGTGCCCGTAGAGGCGGCGAATTGTCGGCCTCCACTGAGCTCAGTGGAAAAGACTCTCGGTGTTGTTTACGAGTTTATCGTGACCATTGGTCTTATACAAAACAACAGCCGTATTCAGTGAATGTACAGCAGTGTTGATTGCTCGTGTGGAAGATATCGCCTCAAAATGTATGTGCTTGTCTATGCAGCGTCTTCAATGTGTCAGGAGATTGGCAGAAATGTTAATAAGCGGAAACACACACACAGAGCACTCTTGTGGGTCAACTTTCTTTAGTCGTCGTCTTCTTTTGCGCTATTTGTCCAACATGCGAAAACGCCAACTCGCCCAGTTTTGCATCCTTGTGATTGGCAGAAAGTAATGATGTACGAAACCAAATATCTGATGTTACCATTTCGTGTGAGCCCTCAAGAGCTATGTACGAGTTATACGGGACGCAAAAGTAATGCTGAAAGCAGGTGCTGCTTTCGTGACGACGAGTTAGACAGTGGAACAATGGCAGCCTTCAAAGCTAGGAGGTGCGCATCCTGGGGATTATAATAAGCACACCGCTGCATCTATGAAAGGGTGCAAGTGTGTGTAGCACCGCAGGAGCAATGGAAACAGCTGGCAGGCTTCGCGAAGGTACCGTCTTTGCCACGAGTAACTGCGATGCCCTTAACGGTTCTCATGTTGTCAGGATACTTTTTATCTACAGGAGGATAAAAAGGCGAAGGTTCATGTTACACAAGATATCTTCGCAACTGACGGGGATCTCGTTTGTTGCTGAAAAGAGACGTCCGGTGCACATCCCATGGACGTCCAAAGTGGGTCACGGACGTTCGGATCTGAATCGGATGTCCTTCGGACATTTATGGTTCAATGGGCGCTTTTAACGGAATCACGGCAGCTGTGTTGCACTTGGCAAATACGATACGCCTCAAGGTCACAGCTTTATTGCTTCTTGAAATTTAAGCTTCTTTTTGGGATAGGGCTACATATCTCACGTTAACCTTCCTGCGTCATTGTTTCCACTATCGCCAGATTACATTTGGTTACATTTACATTTGGGGTAGAACTCTGGACACGAAGACAGACTCGGAAGGGTTCGTCGACTACGCCGGAACCCAACTTCGACACACTATAAACAGTTTGAGAAACTGTGCGCTGAGACTCAATCCTTCTAGTGCAGACATTGCAGAATCCAGCCCCTAAGACACATGCACCCTAGCTTTATCTCAGCAAGACTGAACACTGCAGATAACGATTCGCATGTGAATATGTGACCATTTTGTCTCTAATCCGGAGTCTTATTAGAGAGTAAAGTGAGTTCCTTTTCGTTTCCAAAATGAGCATTTCACTTCGTGTTCTTTCTGGGACGTTCGCAGATCGCCGGCCATGAATTGATGCACGCCTTTGACGTTGGAGGCATCGCACTGGACACCTGGATGAGACCGGTCAGTTCCGAAAATACGACGACGAAGCAGTTGTACACATCGAAAGTGCTCTGCCTCCGATCTTCTTACAAACAGGTTTGTAACCAACATGATCGTTCGACGGCTGCATGGTTTGGTTTGGTTTGTGGGGGTTTAACGTCCCAAAGCGACTCAGGCTATGAGGGACGCCATAGTGAAGGGCTCCGGAAATTTCGACCACCTGGGGTTCTTTAACGTGCTCTGACATCGCACAGTGCACGGGCCTCTGGAATTTCGCCTCCAACACAAATCGCCTGCCGCGGCCAGGATCGAACCCGCGTCTTTCGGGTCAGCAGCCGAGCGCCGTAACCACTGAGCCACCGCGGCGGCAACCTGTTACAGGTTTAACGTAATGAGTTAAGGGGAAACACCTAAGCCGTGGGACGTCAAAGTACGCCATGGTAATTGCTTCTGAGAGACGAAAAAGTTAAGACGAGCTGGTTGGAAATTGATTATATATTGCTACAGCGCAGAAGGCAACGAAAAAAATTACTGGCAAAACTAGGCTACGGCTTAGTTGAAACAGACGGCGAAAGCCGTCATTTGCAGTGCTTTCCACGACGGGCTCTTTCTTCTTTTTCTTCTTCTTCCTAAAGCAAGGCACAAATCCACATGGGAGGTATTGGCCAAAGTGTAGTGACAAAAATAAGGAAATTTCTGTAGGACTCTCAATTTTTCTTCTTCCTCCTAAAACATGGCACACAATGTGGTCCGCCTTTTTCTGATGGATATAAAATCAATCAAGCAATCAATAAATCAAGCAGCTAATTAATTAATTAATCAGTCAATCAGTCATTTAGTCAATAAATCAATGCTTCTGGTAGTAAAAGCAGGAAAGGCCAGACAACATATGTAGCTGTGGTGTGCTGCCTCTGCTGTTTTGTTTGTCCTCTCCGGCTATTTTGTGGTAATAGGAAACACCAAAGCGAGGCGAAAAACTGAAGTTTTGGAAACAGTAAACTAAGGAACCTATTTAAAAGGTGCCGATTTTACTATCGTGGGGTCCAAACTGTGAGCGGCCACTGATCATTTTTCACAGGGTTTGCGCGATCGCTGTGGCCCTCCAAGTTATGATAGAAGGGGTTTTTAAGCTGATTAGGAAAAGAAAAGCATTTACTCTCTAACGGTATGCCTTAGTTGTAGAAGTTATTGTTGGCACGAATGGTGTGAGAAAAACAGTGTGCATAAAACGATATTTTTGACGTACCGGCTTGCGTCAGGTGTTTTGAAAGAACCATGCACTGCACAAAAGAGAAGGATGCATATGCTTCTGCAGCGTTTAAACGACATGTTATTGTTAGGAAAGGCTGAGTGCTTTTTGAATCCAGCGGATTACTTATAAATAAGAGCAAAAATGAAAAATGACACGTAATAGATGTTTAATAGCTGCTGGTTTAACAGACAAAAATGAGGCATACTGTTGGTGGATTTTTATGGCGCAAGGGCATCTGAGGTCAGAGAGCGCCATGGCACAGGGTATTTTTTCTCTGCTCAAGGTGGGATCAAAGACCCATTTCCGAAACACCTCACCTTAAATAAGCCGAGCACCAGACCAGGGGAAAGCTTGTGTATCACCTGTGGGTACCCGGCGGCACTGGGGATCGAACCCCGCACCTCGCGCATGTGAGGCGCATGCTGAACCCCTTGTTCACCGCTGCTGTACAAAAATAAAGCATACGTAGCACATTTTGTGGATCACGCAGATTTGAAAACGAAAACTAAACAACTATTGAATGCAACTCGAAAAAAATTGGTTCGGTTTTTGGTTTTTGGGTGAAGGAAGTGGCGCAGTATCTCTTACATATCGGCTGACACCTGAACCGCTCTGTAAGCGAAGGGATAAAGGAGGGAGTGAAAGAAGAAAGGAAGAAAGAGGTGCCGTAGTGGAGGGCTCCGGAATAATTTCGACCACCTGGGAATATTTAACGTGCATTGACATCGCACAGCACACGGGCGCCTTAGCGTTCCGCCTCCATCGAAACGCGGCCGCCGCGGTAGGGTTCGAACCCGGGTACTCCGGATCAGTAGCCGAGTCACCGCGGCGGGCAAAAAAAAAAAAAATTCCACACTTAACGAAATATTCACGATCCACAAATGTGCTTAAGGTAAGCTTCCCTATTACCCATTAGAATGGTAGCTGTTGAGTCCCTAATATGTGTCATTTTCATCGCCTTTGGTATTTTTTAGAGCACCAGTTCTATATAAGTGTTCCCTTGAGCCCAAAACCGTTCGTAAGTTCCTGAGATTAATATTTGATTTAAACGGTGCGAAAGCAGCCCAACACATCGCGGCAAAATGGCAAGCCAACCAACCCGTCCAGTTCACTTACCTCGTCCAAGCTGCGAAAATTTGTTAGGCCACAGCGCCGAAGGTAAAGGTGTTTTCGAAATTCTAAAACCTGATACGTATGTTACTTGCATGGGCTACGCGACTCTGAATAAATAAGGAGACTACAAATAATGGCTAAAAAGATAACTATTCGCTATTAGTTAACAAGCCTAGTAGTTAGCACGTCTTAGCTGCCTTCTGATGCGCTATACCGCTGAGAATGCTATGCCGAAAAAAGCGCTCTTCCAAGTAAAAAAAGCCTCTTTTGAAAAATTGAAGAAACTCTTCGGTGAAGCATTCGGTATAATGTACGGCCAATGATAAAAAACTTCACCCCGTCCACTGTCCTTCACAGGCCATGCACAGGCAGGCACCCACGACCTTAATATTTTGGGTGCAACTATATCCCTTTCGCATGGGAGCTTGGAGCCTCAAAGAACAAGAATTTGGTTTCAGGCTTTATTGATATCAGTAATTGGACAGGATGCAATTGTGCAGCTTTTGCGCTCAGTCTCGATACTATAGTATTAGGAGACAGGTGTCAACTTGTTTGTTTCTCGGCTGAGTGCCAGTGCCTACGGTCTGTTTGCTGACGCTTGGGGTAAACAAAGCCGGCTGTTTCTTAATTCCATAGAACTACTACCGTTAAATGGAATTGCACGGGTTTTAGAAATTGACGACATTAAAGGCGTCGAATGTGTGAAACTTTCAGGTAAAGCATGCGAAGTCCTTTCGGGCTAGCATTTGAAATAGTGACCTAATCACCGATTAAAATCGTGACGGTCTTCAAGCTACTCCGCGGCGCACAGCGCCAGGTGGGGGCACATGATGACGTTATCGTAGGTACCGGTACATTTCCAACGCATAAATGCTTGCTTTGAAGGAAAAAAAATAACTCCACACCACCGAAGACAAAACCCACCGGGCGTTGTTTGGCAGCATCCAGCTAGGCATGTCAGGGTGTGGTTGATGGCAGCGGTAATTGGAAATATTACCTTGCGTGACGTCACACCGAGCTTCCCCGCAATCCTCAAGGGCTTTGAGGAGAAGCCTAAAATTCAATCGTCGTTTACGTCACTATTTTAAATGCTAGCGAAAAACCGCTCGGCATGCTTTGCCTACAGCCTCTATAGATTCAACTCCTAGAATATCGCTTAATTCTCAAAAAGTGGTGCAGTTGCCCTGTAAGACGTCATGCGCTGTTACACGCGCTCGCTCTCAGTGATGGCACAATTTATTTTGCGTGTACAGGCGGAATCCGAGACAAGGGCTAGAACTCTGAACACGAAGACTGACTCGGAAGGGTTCGTTGACTTCGCCGGCATCCAACTGGCTTACGCCGCCTACCGGAGTCTTCCGGAAGCTGAGCGCAGAGCCACATTGCCAGACGTTGGACTCACCGCCGAGCAGACATTCTTTGTGTCGCACTGCCTCAAATGGTGTACCACAGTTCCAGGAACTCGGCGTGCTCCGCAGGGGTTGTACTGGCACAGTCGGTCACGCTGTATTGTGCCGTTGCGAAACATGCCCCAGTTTGCAGAGGCGTTCTCCTGCAAACGGGGGGACCGTATGAATCCCGTTAGGAAGTGTAGCTTTTGGTAGCGTTGCGAGGCTGGAATGGACGCTGCTGTGGGCCCGCTTTCGATAATTACGTCAACAAAGTGCTTTTGGGTGCATTGTTTCATCATTATAGTGAACACATTTAATATTTTGAGTGCAGCCTTCATTTAATTTCATCTTTATTTCCTTTCCGCTCGAAAAAGTAGGAGCTAAAAGCTGTAAAAACAGCTTGACAGGGGCCCCGGCCCCCTACATAGTGGCACTGCAGTGTGTCGGAGACAAATACCACCATAACAAAGGAAAAATAAATACAGATACAAATTAGAGAGGAAATATAATGAAAGTGGAAAAAAATAAATACAAGTTCTACATCGCATGACCACAATAGTTTTTAACGCTTCCGACAGAGAAAAAAAGAAGAAAAAAGCAGAAAAAACAGATGCAGGTACAATGTGTTGGACATTCTGGACACAGTATATAACTAATTGAAGCAACACTAAATTTATACAAGGGGCATGTGTACAACAATTACAGCACAGGAAACATCTCACATGACAAGATCTAAGAACCGGTAATAATTTCTGCCGACAGAACAGACTGATATGTTGAGGTTCGTATGCTGGGTCACAATTCGATACCCCAAACTATTGAGTAATGCGGGAATAGTATATTTCTAGGACTGCGTATTGTATACTGTGCCAAGTGCAAATACAAGCCATTTTTTCTTGTGTATATTATTTGTACATATATATTCTTTCAGTCTACCTTTGTGTTATTCGTTTTTTAATTGCCATGTGCTTGTCATATTTGCATTTTTAATGATGAAAACGTATCCTGAAGGTCCAAAGAGAGTAGTAAGGTAACAATCAAACACGCACGCTTTTTTTGTTTGGCCTCTGCCTTAGGTCCTTCTGAATTTTACGTGCGGCTCTTAAATTTGTCGGCGCCACTGCAGCTGGAGGACCTCTTCATGGGGCCCTCGGGGCCCACGTCCTCTTCACGGGGCAATCTCCTGCAGCACCTTCTTACCGTTTAGGGGGAGGAATCTTAACTCCATCTCCCTCAAGAACACGGACCCGGACACGGGTCGTTCAAATAAATATATTTTGTTTCTCTCTGCGTCGAAACGCGGCCCCCGCGGCCGGCATTGAGCCCTCGTCCTCGTGCTTAGCAGCCAAGCTCCTAACTATACTAATCCACCGTGGCGGTTGTGGTTCGAGCATCTGGCTCTTACTCCTCCCCTTGCACTCGAAAACACATTAGCCGCGGTGCTTATGTCCAAGCTGAAGGTGAGCCGAACACGCCGCGCCACCATCAAAGCACCGTCGTCACTTCGGCAGTGTGAGATGATGATGATGATTGATGATGATGATCTCAGGTTTAATCGCACATACTCACGGCGGGGGATTGGCCAGGGTGTATTGCGGAGACAAACACACTCATGTACAAGGAGTGACGTATTAGGATAATTTTGTGTCTTAGACTAGAATTTGTTCAAAGAATGAAGAAGAAAACGAAAAATAAAAGACACTGAGACTGGCCTTCATTGAGTTTTTTTCTTCTTCCAGTTCCTGTCTCGAGATACAACCGTTGTCGGCTCGCGCTCTGTGAAGGAGAAGTAGGTCCAGACGGCACACATCTCATTATTATCGCGATATATCTCTCTTGCTACAGGCGGTCGCTGCACTCTGCAATCGTCTCTTTCCCACAGGCCAAATCTGCTCAGAATTACCTCTTCCCTGTGAGCTGAACGCCCTGTTTGTTCCAGTGTGTTTCCTTCTGCGAGACATCTACGTGTCGACTACAGCTAAGGTGAGCACAGTGTCTGCATCCGACTCTTGCGATCCCCAGATTCCACGCCATCCTCAACACGGATGCGCTAGGTTTTTGCCTTTAAAGACGGCTGCACGCTGGCTTCTAGCAAGGTTCATATGTCTCTGGAATACATGGACATGGTTCTCCTTGGCACAGAATCGTGGTTCCTAATAAAAGGTGACGTGTCATGCGAAAAGAGTGTAGAAAGCGTGGAGTGGGTATACCCGAGGCCTGTGCATTGACCAGTAAAGGATGATTGCACTCGCCGTGATGGCTGTGGACTGCTGCTACTGCTAAAAAGGTCGCGAGTTAGAACCCGGTCGGGGCAATAGCATCTTGTTCCCTAGTGGTTACAAATATACGCTGACGCGCTGAGATTTTGGCACAGGTTAAAACGCTTCGTGTGGCAAAAATCGACCCATAACATTTAACTACTACGTGACTCAGCCGGCAGTGCAGCTTTCACGACAAAAATATTATTGAAATGAGGTATTGTATTGTACGGCTCGCTGCTGCAGCCATTGCTTATGACCAACGTGAGGTCGGTGCAACATCTGTTGCGAGTGTAGAAGTGTTCCTGTCGGCACCAACGATCATGTTGGAGGAAGTGCGGCACCCGTGTAGTTGTCGTGGCTGCTGTCCCTACTATGTGGGCTACTATTCTCAAGAGCGACCCTAAGGCCTCCGGAGAGTCCCCCCCCCCCTCGCGCGCAGAGAACATTAAAGTTTTGTCCTTGTCTCGTGGACGTAGATGGCATTACTAAGGACGGTACTGTGAAGGAAAGCTCCTTCAGTGTTCACATGCTGTCCATGTCAGCGATTAAGTGAGCCGGGGATTCCTTCATACTCGTAGGTGAAAAAGCAGTCCCGTGATTACCCAGTGTTGGAAATGCCACAATGGCGCCTTAAACTCTGAGAATATTTCGTGACACAACTTTCGCTTCAAATATCCGCGAGCACGTTCATTGTCTTGGAGCATCAATACACAGGCAGAATGGTAATATATTTTACAATGAACTAGAAACAAACATACGTTAAGCTAGAAGAGCACACAGAAACCAGGTACATAGATTAGAAGAAACCAAACATAGCTTCACTGCTATCTGTCGTCTGCTTCCTGTTCCAGGACACGTGCCATATTTGAAGTACGCCATGCCAATCATCGTTCGGTCATTGTCACACCACCGAGTACCGGAAGGTAAGTGTGGATAATGACCAGCTAGACTCAAAAGAAACGTATATTCATGACGGGAGCTAGGGGTCGCTCTCGAGGCATGTTGCGGGGCACTTCCGTCGATGGCGTTGATTCGGCAGAGTTCCTATAAGGTGAGGACAACAACCCTCCGGAGACTCAGAGCTGCAGAGGTGCTTCAAGTGCCCTGCTGCACGGTTGACCGGTGGAAATTTAGTCAAACTGTGCCTGCGCCAATGTTGGTAACCAATAAATCGTGATCGATGGCCCGTCTGCGAGAGGCTGGGTGGGCAGGCGGAGAGCACAGGGAACTCTGGGCGTGCGTCTTCAGCGTAGCATTGTCGGCTCGTTTCAAATGCAGTGCGGAATGTCCTTATACAATCTTGTTTTCCTTACTGAGCCGTGGTAAGCATCAGCGCGAAATGTGTGCCTGTCATTAAGCACGACATAGAGTAATTAAAGAACGAAGTTGAGCTTGCTGGGGCTCATTAAATGGCTGCGTAGTGGTTAATAGCACGAAAAAAATAAACACAAGTGGAAGCAAAAGTGAACACAAGTGGTGTGTCTCATGTGCACTTTTTCGCCGTCACTTGTGTGTGTGCGCGTGTGTTTTTGAGCTAGTAACCCTGTCTTCCAAGTGAAGGCAAGCGTAGCAGGGGGCGGCAGAAAGTTAGGTGGGCGGATGAGATTACGAAGTTTGTGGGGATACGGTGGGCGCAGCTGGTAAAGGACAGGGTTAATTGGAGAGACATGGGAGAGGCCTTTGCCCTGCAGTGGACGTAGTCAGGCTCATGATGATGATGATGAACCATGTCTCAGTTTTTCATGGAATAAATGTTCTGCTTATTCAATGAGAGGCTCCGCTTGTCAGGGCTTTGTCCCTCAGCGGAGGTTTGACCTCATTGGCTGTTGCTTCTCTACTGATCAGGTCGTGTGTACAGCGAATTCATAGAAGACCCGGGTAAGTATTGTTAATCTGTGTTCTTGTCATGCGAAAACTGATACACCTGCACTTAGCGAGCGCGTAGCCCAGCTATACGTTATAGTCTTACAGAGGGCTAGAAGTGGAATGAAAAATGAGTGCCTCTGTAGTCCAGACAGTAGGATTACGTGCCGTTGTCTGCTGCGTTTGCAGAAAATGTAAATATGCACCGAAATGGCGTGCATTTCTTGCAAAACGGCTTGCATGTTACTCCCCCCCCCCTTCCCAGAAAAAAAATATTTCTTCAGAGCTGGATTTGATTCCACGCTGTTGTATGTAACCAACGCTCGCATGCAGTTGGGAGAAATCGGATTCAACCTATCTGCACCCACTTCGGAATTTAATATGCCACTTGTCATCTGGTCTTGGGAAGCTAATTCTATGCTTATTGCATTTCAGACATCAAAAAAGAGTAAGTACAGCCCGTCGCTCTGAATAGGATTTCGGGGAGTGCAGGGCTTTTGTTATCAACAAGCGGCCTTAAGCCATGTATATGCACTAACCCTGTCGCTTCCCATAGCTTGCCGTATGGTGCCATCTCTGCGCAGTGGCATTGCCTTTCGGCTGTGGCCATCACATGAATAAAATGCCACCCCTTGTCCCTCAACTTCTCACGTAGAGACTGCCGAAAGGTGGCATTGCATGCGTACCAACCGAAGGGCAGCCCTATGCGTTTTGAAGCGAAAAACTTCACTACGCTACGTAAAGCAATGATCGAAAAGGCAGCACAATGACCCTGAATGACATTCAGCTAAATCAAGGATAGCCGTGTGTGACCATATGTGGTACAGTTATGGTGTCGAACCCTTGGCCCCTGACCTTGACCCAAGACTTTTAGTTGACCTTTGACCTCTGATATTTGACTTTTGACCTTGGGTGCCTTTTGGGTTGACGTTTGACCTTAAGAACATTCGATGGGGTGATGTGAAGGCACGTGATAAGTAGCCGTGTGCGCAGAAGCCTTTCGCTGAATTCTAGGGTTAGCCAAGTTAAGCCAATGTTAATTTTTTACCCTAGACATGTGGGCGTCGCTCTTGCGCCAGTGGCAACTTGCTTCACGTTTCACGTTGTTTTTCCACTGACGTGTTACATTGGAGTGTTACAACTTGGAGGAGCGAGCTCATGAGCATGGGAATTATTGTGCTAACATTGGTGGCGTGGAACTCTGCCGTTTGTGGGCTGTTAGGCGACTTGGGCTGTCCTGGGGTGTATCATGGATAAGCGTGTTTTGAGCTAGACACACACACACACACACAAAATTCTACACTCCGCCTGTAAGCATTTTGTGAAAATTGAAATAGGTTGCAGCAAATACCCATGTGTCCAAACCATTGAAGTTCGCAAACGTTCGCGTCTGCCATATTTAAATACCAGAAAGCGCTGCTTCTCGCGCCAACTAGGAAGCTCACTTTGCACGGTTTTGATCCTCACACTGTTTCATTTTCCGGTGATGAAATAAAAAATCGAGCTTTTTATTTCATTCCCCCACGGAATGCCTCGCAGAAGGCAGGTATCTCTTATTTTGGTATTTCAGTCGATTAATCAAGCAGTCAATAAATAAATAAATAAATAAATAAATAAATAAATAAATAAATAAATAAATAAATAAATAAATAAATAAATAAATAAATAAATAAATAAATAAATAAATAAATTACCAATCAACTATTATTTCCTTTGAAAATGAGCATGGGGTTTTGCACTGACTACCAGGCGCTATGGCGATTTTTCTAGAGAAAGAGCCACGCAAATTAGAACTGTCGTTTGTGTAGACATCTTTGATTATTTGATTACTGATTACCTGATGGACGATCTAGGATCTGTCACGGCCTGGGCTAGTGCATGATTCATGCACCGCAGCTACGGAAGTGCGGCGACATGAGGACTGTGTGCACGAATAGTATCTTCTAAAATGAAAGTGCTTCAGTGCACCAGTCTGGTTTATTTGGCGAGGTAGTTAGATGATCGTCCCAGCTGGGTCTTGCGCAGTACCTTGAACGGTGTTCCTTCTCCACACTTTCACACTATGTCGTGGTACAAAGCGGCGGTTGGAATTGTATCTGACATGGTCTGTGCAGGGACAGCAACCTCAAAGGTGTAATAACAGGTGTTGTCTACACCTTGCTGTTCTTGGCAGTTATCGGAGTGGTCTTCTTCGTGTACTTCGCAACGATGGACACTGGTGAGTGCAATTGCACAAGCGCTATAGCTAACTAAAGGACACTACTAGTTATGCTGCTCTGGCTTCTATGAGTTGCGGTGACGGGTAATGCTTAATAACAAGAAGTGAAGCTACTTTTCCTAGACTTGCACACTGGAAAGGGGTGACTAAGATAAACGATATGCTCCCACCCTTACAAAAATGTCTATAGACAGTCTATAGACTTCTTATAGCCTCTATTGCCTTCCTATAGATATTTCTTTTTGTCTATTCATAGTATATAGACTGTCTATAGACAAAAGTCTTCTGAAAGTGCACGGACATAAATGTAAAGATTGTGTATAGATTGCCTATAGGGTTTGTATTGCCTATTGACTTCTCCAGGTTTTGTCTATAGAGAGTCTATAGACTTTATTGACAGAAGTGTATGGATAGTCTATAGACTGCCTAAAGAAACTTTTATAAAGGGCAGGGTCCATATTCAAACCTCCACCCTAAGCAGAGTTCTGCTGTCGCTCATGGGATCGATTTCTGGCGAGCTTAGGGACATTAGGCGCTCATTGGTTGGCTGAAGCAGCGGAAGCACTTGCGGCTGTCAGCTAAGAAAACTGCTGTCATACGGTCGTGACGTCAGTACCTGTAGGTATAGGACTAAGGGATAGATTTATCCAGAGTCGCGTGCGCCAGTGTTTCGAACTGAAAGCACAGCACATTCGAAAGCAGAATTACGGCGCACCACTGAAAACCTGGCCTTGCTGATAACATACACATGAAAATGTATATGTTCATTAGCGAGAAAGAAACAAAATTTCGATCTCTGCTTTTGACGGCTGAAACTGCAGAGCTGTACATATAGGTCGGGAAATAGCACACCTTCGTGTGTGTTGACGATGAAGTCACGTGCGGGATGTCGGAGACCACGCAAGAAGAATTGTATTCAACGAGTCGAGCGCATATATCGGCACTTCGCAATGCCGCTTAGCACCATATCAGCTGCTGGTGCTGGAGCCAATCGGTTAGCTTTTGGACGGGCCGATTCCTCGATAGATCTGAGTTCGAATTGGGGTTTATAAGTCTCAGTTGCGAGTATGAGCGCGGGGTCTGGCCAGGTGGTTGCACCAGTGGCTCTGGATTCAGGGATCATACGTTATTTGACGGATAACATTCAGCGTATATAACTCAGTTAAGTCAAGTACCCGCTCGTATGACGGGATATACTGCACTCAGACATTCCTGCGTGTCTTAAAGGTTTACTTAGATGGATGTAGTGTCTTCGTTTTGACTCTGTCAGCCACTACATTGAAGTACGTCAGGGTTTTGCAACTTAATTCCTGTAGCACTAGACTCTGAAAATTATTATTATAATTATTAAAGACGCGGAATCAACAGTGTTACCTCCCCCCCCCACACACACACAGGAAAAAAAGAACGAAGAAAGGAAAGAAACCATGGAAGCCTTCTTAACCGCATTCTTAAAGAAGTTTGTCCACCCCCAAGAATTCCAAATGACCCCCAAAATGTTGCAAGTAGGCCCATACCAGAAAATGAATTAAAGGGGATTGTTGGGAATTAAGGTGAACTGTTGGGGATTAGGGGTGGATTGAGGTGAATTAGCGGGTCGGATTAGTGTGCTTCCATATGACAATTCAGTACAAGGTACTCGAACATTTTCGTCCCGAGATTTTTAAATTCGGCTGTCCTGATGACGTCACGACCCTTTCGACCAATTAGGGGCTTTCGTTATGGAGACACCTGAATTTTTTTGAACGACGAAAACCTAAATGCTATCGCATTAAAAACTCCTTGAAAACGTAGAAGGGCGACAAATGAAATCACAGAACAAAAAGGCGGACGTCTTGCGTACTTTAGTTCTGATTGCGGTCAGAAATTCAGAAGGAATGCGCTCAGGCATTCTTCGGTCCGTAATAGCAATGTACCGATATCCATCAATAGTAAAATATATGTTTGTCTTTTCTTGCCAGTTTTTAGCCTGTGCGGCACAAACTTGGAGGCAGACGAAAAGATTTGAAAATGATTTTAGGACAACGCCGCGAGCTTAAGAGGCAAAAATGATGTCCTCGCTGCAATCCGCAAGAGTAAATATGCATAAAAAGGTCATGTTCTGCACAGAAAAGGCAAGTGTTGGCCTCTCTGTGTAATTCGGAGTTCAAGGAATTTGGAAAGTAGCAGGGGCTTGTTGAGAGACGGTGCAATGCAGGCGGAATGGAACATTTGTGAGAAAGACTATTCCAATGCACTGGGCACATAATGGTTCATTCAGAAGCTGAGACGTTCTTTGTGAGGTTCTGAGCAGCTACCATAATTGCGCCAGGAGTGAGGGAGGGAAAAGTTGAGGTAAAAACTAGCAAAAAAAAAAGAAATTGAATGCTGCTTAGTTAACGTGAAAAGCGTTTTAAAAGCTTTAGCAGTTTTATCAAGCCATTGACAATTGGTGGTGTAAATCACTTCAGTGTTTAGCAGGCTTGCGACGCATATCTAATTAACTTTAATGTGTAAGTATGGACTGATGCGGTGCAGATGACAGTGGTGACGACGCCGCTGCCGACTTTGAGTACATCGGGGCCAAGCGGGATGGCCGCTACGGAGGCGGAAGAGGTGGCCACGGGGGCGGCTCATGGCGGCTGATCACCCGGCGACCCGGCGTCTTCACGCGAAGACCCGACGTTCCAGTGCATCCCGAAGACCCGCCACATAGTGCGTCAACGCAGGGCTCTTAAGCATGCAATTCTTTTAGCTTCCGATGTCGGCGCGAAGCTGGCGTCGTTGGCGCCCGAACGGAGGGAGAAAACGGCGCCGAAACGAAGGCGAACCGGAGGGAGAACACGTAGGCGAACCTAAACGCCACGTAGTGCGTCAATGCAGTGCTGTTAAGCATGAAATTCTTTTAGCTTCCGATGTCGGCGTGTAGCGGGTGACGTTGGCGCCCGAACGGAGGGAGAAAACGGCGCCGAAACGAAGGCGAACCGGAGGGAGAACACGTAGGCGAACCTAAACGCCACGTAGTGCGTCAATGCAGTGCTGTTAAGCATGAAATTCTTTTAGCTTCCGATGTCGGCGTGTAGCGGGTGACGTTGGCGCCCGAACGGAGGGAGAAAACGGCGCCGAAACGAAGGCGAACCGGAGGGAGAACACGTAGGCGAACCTAAACGCCACGTAGTGCGTCAATGCAGTGCTGTTAAGCATGAAATTCTTTTAGCTTCCGATGTCGGCGTGTAGCGGGTGACGTTGGCGCCCGAACGGAGGGAGAAAACGGCGCCGAAACGAAGGCGAACCGGAGGGAGAACACGTAGGCGAACCTAAACGCTACGTAGTGCGTCAATGCAGTGCTGTTAAGCATGAAATTCTTTTAGCTTCCGATGTCGGCGTGTAGCGGGTGACGTTGGCGCCCGAACGGAGGGAGAAAACGGCGCCGAAACGAAGGCGAACCGGAGGGAGAACACGTAGGCGAACCTAAACGCCACGTAGTGCGTCAATGCAGTGCTGTTAAGCATGAAATTCTTTTAGCTTCCGATGTCGGCGTGTAGCGGGTGACGTTGGCGCCCGAACGGAGGGAGAAAACGGCGCCGAAACGAAGGCGAACCGGAGGGAGAACACGTAGGCGAACCTAAACGCCACTTAGTGCGTCAATGAAGTGCTGTTAAGCATGCAATTCTTTTAGCTTCCGTTGTCGGCGCGAAGCGGGCGACGTTGGCGCCCGAACGGAGGGAGAAAACGGCGCCGAAACGAAGGCGAACCGGAGGGAGAACACGTAGGCGAACCTAAACGCCACTTAGTGCGTCAATGAAGTGCTGTTAAGCATGCAATTCTTTTAGCTTCCGTTGTCGGCGTGTAGCGGGTGACGTTGGCGCCCGAACGGAGGGAGAAAACGGCGCCGAAACGAAGGCGAACCGGAGGTAGAACACGTAGGCGAACCTAAACGCCACGTAGTGCGTCAATGCAGTGCTGTTAAGCATGAAATTCTTTTAGCTTCCGATGTCGGCGTGTAGCGGGTGACGTTGGCGCCCGAACGGAGGGAGAAAACGGCGCCGAAACGAAGGCGAACCGGAGGTAGAACACGTAGGCGAACCTAAACGCTACGTAGTGCGTCAATGCAGTGCTGTTAAGCATGAAATTCTTTTAGCTTCCGATGTCGGCGTGTAGCGGGTGACGTTGGCGCCCGAACGGAGGGAGAAAACGGCGCCGAAACGAAGGCGAACCGGAGGGAGAACACGTAGGCGAACCTAAACGCCACGTAGTGCGTCAATGCAGTGCTGTTAAGCATTAAATTCTTTTAGCTTCCGATGTCGGCGTGTAGCGGGCGACGTTGGCGCCCGAACGGAGGGAGAAAACGGCGCCGAAACGAAGGCGAACCGGAGGGAGAACACGTAGGCGAACCTAAACGCCACTTAGTGCGTCAATGAAGTGCTGTTAAGCATGCAATTCTTTTAGCTTCCGTTGTCGGCGCGAAGCGGGCGACGTTGGCGCCCGAACGGAGGGAGAAAACGGCGCCGGAACGAAGGCGAACTAGAGGCGAACCGAAGGGAGAACACGTAGGTGAACCTAAACGCCACATAGTGCGTCAACGCAGGGCTCTTAAGCATGCAATTCTTTTAGCTTCCGTTGTCGGCGCGTAGCGGGTGACGTTGGCGCCCGAACGGAGGGAGAAAACGGCGCCGAAACGAAGGCGAACTAGAGGCGAACCGAAGGGATAGCACGTAAGCGAACCTAAACGCCGCATAGTGCGTCAATGCAGTGCTGTTAAGCATGCAATTCTTTTAGCTTCCGTTGTCGGGGCGAAGCGGGCGACGTTGGCGCCCGAACGGAGGGAGAAAACGGCGCCGAAACGAAGGCGAACTAGAGGCGAACCGAAGGGAGAACACGTAGGCGAGCCTAAACGAACTTTGGCGGACCTTTCCGTCTCCCCTCTGGTGTCTACGTGCTGTGCTGTGCCAGAGAAGCACTGGTATAGCAACCCACAGGAATAACAACAGGATTGACAACGGGGGTTTGTAAAAAGCCTGTCCCAACTTGCCAATTTTAAGGCGATAGCCTGTAATGGCTCATCGATGTCCGTCCGTCCGTCCGTCTACGAAATCTGCCACACTATGACGTCATTAATGGCATCATTGCTATAGCCTATGTACTCTTAGCAATTACTAAGTAATGGGTGATTGGTAATGAGTCATCAGTTAGTAATTAGCAATTGAATAGTAGTTAGTCATTTAATTAGTCATTAGTTAGGGACAAATAAACAGAGATCGCGAATTTATGCGATCATCTTGGAACAAATGGTAAGGGCTGAACAGCAATGCGAGCTTGTTGAACAAATGCTTTCTTACGCTCCAAATTGCCGGCAGGCTTGACGGTAGCTGATTGAGCTGGCGCAGGAAGCTAAGTGCTCCCGTCAGAGGTGCATTGGGCGTATAGTGTGCCTTGGTTCGCTAACCTAAGGCTTCCCGTTAACTCCTTCCGTGTGTTTAGGCCCCGCGCCGACGACGACGCCCGAGTGTCCCGACGACCCGATAACCGACGACTACAGCGACGATACAGGCACCATCACAGAAAAGGTGACCACCCCCGAGTGGACTACTGAAACGAAGAGGACCCACCGTACGACTACTCGTACACCACCGCCTACGCAAGATACGCCTCGCTCTCGGCCAACACCCAGGCGCAAGGGCACTGACCTTGCCATACAGTTCATAAATGCTTCGCTAGACTGGAAATATCCGCCATGCGAGGATTTCTACAATTTCGTGTGCAGTAAATACACAGGGGGCGAGTCGCTGACAGAGAAGGTGAGTTGGCTTTTGAAAAAGCGTGGTATTGTAAACTCGGGGACAAAAGTCTCTGGACGGCGTGATCCGTAAAAGAAGCCTATAGCTCTATTAGCAGCCGGCTGGAGATTACACTTGCGGAGGCGAAATCAAAATCCAGTTTTTTAACGGGATACCACAAATGTGACCTCCAGCCGGAGGCTAATAAAAATTTGGCAGTGGCTTAGCTCGACTATGCCAGGATATACATAGCGAAAGCAAATGTGAAGCTCCCTGGTTATCCTTGTTCATATATTTCACAACATATGAAGCACAGGCATAAACGTCCAGCATGACCTGTAGGTCCATGCTTGATTTCAGCACCGAGGCTGTCCAAGGATTGAAGGGGTCGCGTCACTCTTACGCCTATTCTCTAGGCTGACGGCACGTTGTTCTTCGGTTTCTTGAGCCCGCCGCTGAAGTCTCTTGGTCGCATTCCATCGTTCATCACGGGCCGCCTTCAGTGAAGCAGGACTCAGGTCTCTCCTCCGGCTGCTGTCGCTGCTGCTAGCGGTCGAGATACCGGACGTTAAACGTGCCTGTCTCGAGGCGGCATATACACGGCGTCGTTGAGCCAGTCGTTCGGCGCGCTGTTCGTCTGTTTCCTGGGCGATTCGTTTCCTCTTCATCTCGTTCCGCTGTCGATTCCAAGCCTCCTTCTACTTAGCAGACTTGTCGCCGTCCATACCGTCGCCTCAACTGTGGTTGCGGCGCACGCCGGCTCTCCTTTTCAATCCTCTGACGTATCAGGCATGCGACACAGCTGGCGAAGCGAGCGGAGGCGAGCGCAATGACGAGGAAAGCGGTGTGACGTCATCCCAGATGGCGGCGGCAGCTCCTTGGCGAGGAGCGCGGTGTGACGTCATGCCAGATGGCGCGGCGAGCGCCCAGCTGCGGCGGTTGCTAGGCGACGGCTCAATGCCTGTCTCTGTGCCTCCTCGGAGCACCGCCACAGGGAAATCGCAAGTTCGTGGCCAGTGTAGCTCTCGATACAAAATTGGCAGAGGTTCACAATAGTTAAACATGGTATTCAGTGAAACATTCACAGCAATGGTTACGTGACGTCATCCACGCGACTAATGACATGACCCCCTCTCCTTTCCCTAACACAAGACTGAAAGGTCACCCAAATGTCAAAGGTCATCGTAAGGTCAAGCTCAATTTCAAAGGTCAAGGTCAAATGTCAAAAGGTCATGACCATATGGTGCGACACCTAGATGGTCCACAAATTTAGGCTGAAGGGCTTAGCTGCGGTGCGACTTGTAACCATAAATGACCTCTAACTCTGCGAAGGACAAATTTAGTGCCACGCGAAGCGCTGCTCTACCTAGCGTAGTGAAGCTTTCGCTTCAAAAGAGCTATCGGTTTTGTTTGCAGTGCGCACGATTCAGAGACGTTTGTCCCTGACTGCACGTGCGGTTTAACGTCATAACTCATATTTTCTAGCGCTTAGTGAACACAAGGGACAAGAACACAAATACACAGGACGTACGCTAGTCCTGTGTACTTGTGTTCTTGTCCCTTGTGTTCACTAAGCGCTAGAAAATATGAGTTCAAACAATATACAACTAGCCCAAGTTTCTGTTTTATTAACGTCATAAGTCTGCACACGGGTAATGAGAGACGCCGTTAAGAGGGGCTTCTAATTAATTTAGACTGCCGAGAGTTCTTTAAAATGCACTTCATCACCCAAAACACGGCGGTTGTCTCATTCCGCCTCCATCAAAATACGGCCGCTGCTGAGAGGGGTTGGATCGCGTGCCCTGGTGCTCAACAGCTGAATGCCGTAGTCTTCTAAGCGACCGTGCAAGCCCACTATTGAAGGAGTTCTTTTCGGAACTCTGCAACTTAATCAATTAAACTATGATAATTATTACAACTTTATTTTTCTGTTTGCTGACAAGAGTGGTTACAAAGATGGGTTCTAGGTTTGCCGAAGGGCTCGTTTGGTAGCATCTTAAAGGAAAGGCAAATTTTTGAGAAGCAATGGAGAATGGGGTACTCGGGACGCGTTTCTTAAATAAATCTGTCAGTAAACGAAGTGGAGACACACAGAGAATAAAAGTGGATCGATGACAAAGGGTTCGTATATCGCGATATATGCAAACGTGGCTTTAGCTGTAAAAATAGCTAAAGAGCAATGTGGTAGGTCATTAAAAATTTTGGGAGCATTAGACTTCCGAAAGGTCTAAAACCAGGAACCTAGTGTGTTGGTAACGGCAAAAAGTCCGAGTATTATCACGTAGCCAACTGCGCGCACAGAAGCAAGGGCGTGAAGGCAACACAACTGTGCTTGTTGAGTTGTTGTTTGTGTTGTCGTTGCTTGTGAGTGCGCAGTTGGCTTTGTGGTAATGAAGAACCGCCCCTTTCAAAAATGGTCCATAGGTAGTCTAGAGGCTTCTTATAGACTCAGTTGTCTTCCTATAGATATTTATTTTTGTCTATTCATAGTCTATAGACTGTCTAAAAACAAGTCTACTAATATGTATGGCCATAAATCTATAGATTGTCTATAGACTGTCTATAGGATTTAAATTGCCTAAAGCCTGTTCTCTGGGGTTTGTCTATGAGGGTCTATAGACATTATAGAGAGAAGTCTATGGAAAGTCTATAAACTGTCTAAAGAAATTTTTGCAAGCGGCCTCTTCTAACACCGTGCTCATTTTAACGGCCGAGGACAGGTTTATTTTTAAAAAACGCCTTTCAAGCATATATCTTAGTAAACTACCCATTTCTGATTTCTGAAAGTCGGATGTAGCAGCTAAATATTAACTTAGATGCGAATAAGCTCAAACTTTTACGATTAATTTCTTTCAATGAAGTGGTACAAAGCTTGTAATATGGTATAGGCAGCTTAGAATATCACTGGGCCGTGAACAAATAAAGTTATTATGGGTGTTCCAAGGAACGTCACTATATGGAAGTGCACTACCAGTCACTTGACGCTTTCAACATAATGAGCAGCCTTGGATTACTTAAAGAACATGGCACGCTCATATTTGTTGGTAACGTCAACGCCTAGAACTTTCGTGCAAAAGCTTCAACGGGAAAGTGATCCGCTCGGCGTGCTCCCTAGCGTGAACTGTGACGACATAAAGCCTTTCCATGGTCGCAAATCTGTGCCCTTCGCAAGCTGTTCCTGACTTGCAATTGTGACTGCATAGTTAAGGCTCCATTAAGGTAACCTGTAACCTTTTAAGGTGTTTGGTGTACAGTTACGTAGATTGCGAACATGCGGACCCGGAGTGGTGGCTCAGTGGTTAGGGCGCTCGACTACTGATCCGGAGTACCCGGGTTCGAACCCGACCGCGGCGGCTGCGTTTCGATGGAGGCGGAACGCAAAAGGCGCCCGTGTGCTGTGCGATGTCAGTGCACGGTAAAGATCCCCAGGTGGTCGAAATTATTCCGGAGTCCTCCACCACGGCACCTCTTTCTTCCTTTCTTCTTTCACTGCCTCCTTTATCCCTTCCCTTACGGCGCGGTTGAGGTATCCAACGATACATGAGACAGATACTGCGCCATTTCCTTTCCCCAAAAACCAATTTTGCATTTTGAACTTGCGGCATTTGGTTCCTTCTTTGCTCTCACAGTGTGCTTTACATAGCACTTTTTGTTAGGAAAAATTGGCTACATTTTTTGTGGCAGCTAGCGAACGCAGAAAATATTACTCAAAACTGGGAGCATGGTAGGACATTGAGGGCAGTTTTCTTGCCTGCAGATTTTGCCACCACTAGCAGTCTGAATTTGTTTCGAATTTCATGCATCATGTGCATTCTCGAAGCAAAAATGGTTTCATGGTACCTGCATTTTTTTATTAGGGTTTCCCACTTTGTTTATACTTTTGTAAGAAATTTTGAACATACAAGTAAAAAAGAATCTGTTTGCTGTTTCCCTTTGGAATACTAAAGGGTGGGCTTTCTTGAGGCCTGCGTACACAATTTAGGTTTGAAAGTATCGGTCCGGAATGAAAATTACAAATGGAAATTGAAAGACTTATTGTCAAGGACAAGGCGAAACCACTGATGTTATCGCCTAATTTCGCGTACCTTAAGATTAGCCCGCCTTGGTTTTCCACTTTTAACTTTTATTTTTTTCTCCTATCAGATCGCGGACTACACAAAGCGAACTGCCAAGAAAATGCTCTTCGATATGTACATCCCCCCCAGAAGGCAGTCAGCGATGGAAAAGGCTGCTGCCTTGTTTCAGGCGTGCAACCGCCTGGCATCAAGTCCAAGGAACTCCGAGGTATGTACTTGTGCTTAGGTTCGCAGTGATTAGCAGTGATGGATCACCAATATTTTAAACGTTTTAGTAGAACACAAACTACTACCCGTTCGTCTAGCGGCAGCCATCATTACAGAATGCCCAATGGCGACGAGGGGTACACCTCTATATGGTGCCGCTATGGCAGAAAAAAGTTCTAATAAAGTTCTCTCCAAATGATTGTTTAAACGGAAAGAGAATTTTATCCCGAAAAAGTAATTTCCGTTGTTGTGACACCCGCCGCGGTGGCTCAGTGGTTACAGCGCTCGACTACTGATCCGGAGTTCCCGGGTTCGAACCCGACCGCGGCGGCTGCGTTTTTATGGAGGAAAAACGCTAAGGTGCCCGTGTGCTGTGCGATGTCAGCGCACGTTAAAGATCCCCAGGTGGTCGAAATTATGCCGGAGCCCTCCACTACAGCACCTCTCTCTTCCTTTCTTCTTTCACTCCCCCTTTATTCCTTCCCTTACGGCGCGGTTCAGGTGTCCAGCGATATATGAGACAGATACTGGGTCATTTACTTTCCCCCAAGACCAATTATTATTATTATTGTTGTGACAGCCACGGAGCGACGCCTCCACTTTTTTTTTACGTCGCAGTTGATGCTCTCTACGAATACGTTTTTTTTTCACTCGGATTTTTGTTGTTACGATGAAAGATGACCTAAAAAAAAAAACACGCCGTTCCCGGACACACGAAGTAGCACGCGCAATTTTTACTAAAAACTCTGCTCAAAACATGACTAACTTTTACGTCATGAAACGTCCGATGGCTAATCTGTGCGGACAAACAATGGGGCTACAAATTCACTGAAGACCTTTCGGCTCTGCCAGCGTCATAAATTTGTGCTATAGACTATGCCAGGCAGTTTGTGGTGTATTCCAATATACCACGTTGCAAAGTACGATAAGGTGATGCGTCAAAATGCTTGATGCAGAAAACACTTTGGCACTCTGGAGGAAGGCAGCTCTGTTTGTATGCAACGTGGTGAAACAGACTTGCAGCCAAGCGAAAATTACGAAGGGTGATATGTGGAGTCGACGAGTGCTGAAACGTCTGTATTTCATAATAAAATTAAATTAAAAGTAGCAGGAGTGGATACGGTCCACCTTTAATTAAAGCTATTCGAAGGAAAGAAATAGACACCATCGTTTAATGTGTCCATTTCTAGCTTTTGTCCTCGTCTCTTAGTTATTGTTACATGTCCAAGTGCAGTACTTGCAACCGAGTTAGATAATGATTTCTCTTTACTGAAAATTTTTGCAGGGGGTAGAAACTAATCTTTTATTGAATAAGCTATATTATCCCGAAGTTTACAGTAGTTCTAGTTTTTATAAATTAGAGGAATAGACCGCCATTTTGCGGAACGACCCTGTGTAGTTCTCAGAGCGCTAGTGAAAAGTTCTCCGGCATTTCGACAGAAGTACGATAACACCACCTGGCGCCTGTGCGAAGCGCTACAGTAGCTGAGAGTCCCGATCCCGCCTCGCCGTGAAGGATACCGTGTAATGCTATACGGGTTAAATAATTCCGCTTTCGGCAAAACCGGTGTAGGCGAAAACACGTGTAGGGAGGCTGTTGAGCAGACGGGGAAAGGAAAATTAGGGGGCTCGTCGCGCCATATGCAGGAAGCCAACAGTCACCGAAACCAGGGAGAGCTTAGGGGAATGTTTCTGCTTTTTTCTTTTTTTAATTCGTGCTGTATTCACAGTGTAATTACTTTTGTGGCTGAAAGATAATTGGTTAGAAAGCAGAAGAAAAAAAGTAACCGCATGCTGCCGGTGGAATCCGGACCCACGACTTCCGAAATTCGCGTCCGATGCTCTACCAACTAACCCGCCGCGTTGGCTCAGTGGTTAGAGCGCTAGGCTACTGATCCGGAGTTCCTGGGTTCGAAACCGACCGCGGCGGCTGCGTTTCGATGGAGGCCAAACGCTAAGGCGCCCGTGTGCTGTGCGATGCCAGTGCACGTTAAAGATCCCCAGGTGGTCGAAATTATTCCGCAGCCCTCCACTACGGTACCTCTTTCTTCCTTTATTCTTTCACTCCCTCCGTTATTTATTTTATTTAGAAATACTGCCAATCCCAATCGGGATCCCTTCCCTTGCGGCGCGGTTCAGATGTCCGCCGATATATGAGACAGATACTGCGCCATTTCCTTTCACCAAAAAACCAATTATTATTATGCTCTGCCAACTAAGGTACGGTGGCGCCTGTCCAGTCTTTTTTTTTCGGGGGTATCTATGTTGCGTGTAACCTAACCATGAGAGAGTTCACTCGTGCCACTCTTGTTCATAGTGACGGACATAGTACGTCCTATATTACCTCGAGTGTCACGTGGAATGTGATCGAGTGGTGACGCCGGGAGCTGTGCGATAACCCTGTCTTGCTGCCTTCCTCCTACTGACGGAGTATCTGTTTGGAAAATGTTATGTTCCGATGACAGCGGCTATGACGTCAGAGCAGAAATTACTTTTTCTGCATGTGAAATCCCACGCCGTCCTCAAGCACACACAATTTTGTCGTTAGCTTAAATACGGCTATGCTGCACGTTCAAGTTCGCACTACCGCTACTTTTAATGGCGCTTCGTGTCATTACGTACATAATTTGTAAAAAGTTCAGAACTCAGGGGATTTGCTTCTGAGCCGCTCCGTGTGGTTCGTAATGAATATTCAGCGTTCGGAATCTCGTGAAAACAAAAAAAGAACAGATTTCTGGTTCTGCCTCCTCCATCCCTTACAAAAATGGTCTATAGGCAGTCTATAGACTTCTTATAGACTCTCTTTCCGTCCTATAGATATTTTTGTCTATTCATAGTCTATAGACTGTCTATAGAAAAAGTATACTAGAAGTGCATGGCCATAAATCTATCGATTTTCTATAGGCTGTCTATGGATTTGTATTGATTTGTATTACTCATAGAGTGTTCTCTAGGGTTTGTCTATAGAGTGTCTGTAGACTTTATAGAAACAAGTCTATGGACAGTGTATAGACTTCTTATAGACTGTATTGCCTTCCTATAGATATTTATGTCTTTTCTGTCTATAGACTGTCTATAGAAAAAGTCTACTAGAAGTGCATGGCCATAAATCTATCGATTGTTATAGACTGTCTATAGATTTTTATTACTCATAGACTGTTCTCTAGGGTTTGTCTATAGAGTGTCTGTAGACTTTATAGAAATGAGTCTATGGAGAGTCTATAGACTGTCTAAAGGAATTTTTGTAAGGGAATTGGGGTAAGATTTCCAGGAACGCTAGAGGAGCCCCACTACACGGCTTAGAAGCAGACACCCTGGGCTATAAACTTTTGACAAAGGCTGTAAACGAATACTCTTCCTTCGTGACCGGTCGTTTGAGCTCGTATTACACATCGTTCGCGCAGGTGCACCTGATAAAGCGTATCGTATCAGGCCTGGGCCTCGACCTGTCTGACTTGCCTTACGACTATGAATTCGACGTCCTAGACCGGGTCGCCAGACTGTCCTTTGAATATGGCATACCGGTATTCGTCAAGTTTGATCTGTTGTTAAGCCCTCCGGACGTCACTAATTACACCTTGCAGGTTGGTGACATTCTGGTTCGCAATTACGATGGTTGAAATATTTCGCTGTCGTCATAAGTTGCACCACCGTTGCAATGCATGCATGGCACGAGGCACAAATGGCAGTGATTACTGCTGTCCTGGGAAAAACATTGAGAGCGTATTTAAAAAAAATAACAGATATGATTAATGAAGGAAATATTGAAACTTCAATGACATTTATAAAAAAAAGATCATTACGATGGTTAGAAAAGGGAAAGTAATGAATGGTTCGTAAGCAATGTAGGACACAAAATCGACAGGCGATAATCAAGAAATTGCAGATTGGGTGAACGACACAGAGAAGCTGAAAGTTTTGTTCTAATCAAGTGACACGACTGTGATCGTCCCCTTGGGCTCATCTCCGCCATTGAAGAGCGCGGGCACTTTAGTACAATTAAGAGCCCAAGAACGCGGATGCATTGCTTCTCTTTTGGGCTTCTGTTTTCATTATAGTAGGTTATACATTGCATCTCGTATACGTGATGCCTTGTCGCCTCAAGTGATGTAGAAGTCATTGTGCGCTATCTCACATGATATTCCAATAAAACTGCCGGGTGAAAAACAAAAATTATAGAACCCTTATGTCATTACCTTTTATTTACAAATTTAGTAATTCCTAATAAGACCACAGGAGCCTAACAGCTCATTTTGTTTTATTTTAAAGTAACATCAAAATCAAGTCGCACTGCGCAGGGGATAATCGAAATGTATAACTTTTTACAAAGAAAGCATAAACGCAGGAAAAACGCAATGTGTGCACGCAGTTAGGCTCTTGTTCAAAAGTGCCCGTTCTCTTCAATGGCGGCGATGAGTCCAAGGAGGTGGTCACAGTCATGCCATGTAGATAGAACAAAAGTTTCAGGACGGCAGTTATCGAGTCGAGGAAGAACTCTGGATTTCACTTTGGCAGTTGAATAAACCAGAAGACTAGGTCAATTTCCAGAAGGAGGGTGCGACACTGTATCGTATACATGGCATTATTCATGTTCTAAAAGGTGTAGATGGTACGAGCTCGTATATTCCGACTCGGCCCGGAAAAAAAAACGTGAGCAAATAAATTAGATGAAATAAAGAAGACGAAATGGATGCGGGCGGGACATGTGATGCGAATGTAAGATAACCGATGGTTCCTTAGGGTAAGGAGTGGATTTCAATCGAATAGAAACATAGCAGGGGCGCCAACCTTAAACGTAAGTAGCCTTCGTACAGCTACAGTTGCAAGATCTTGCTTACCCCACTCCCCTGTTGTACTCTTGCATGCACCCCTCCATTGGCCCACCACGGTGCCCCCACTGCAAAGAACATCCTCCCTCAGCCACACGATATGCCAGTGCCAGGTCACTACTGACCTCCCAACTATTCCTCATTCCGCCTGTAATTCCTGGGAGGATAGGCTTGCTAACCGCACAGCCACTGATTGGCTAGCGATGGTTGATAGAGCTGTGGTGGCGGTGGCCGCAACGTATAAGGCTTCACACTAATGGCGTCAGCTGGAAGGGGGACATCATTTGATTTCCCGTCAATACAGATGTTTTCTCTGTTACTACTATACTCAGGGGCGGTAGAAGATCAGGCGGACAGTTGAGATTAAGAACTTTGTGGGGATCAGGCGGTCGCTGCTGGCACGAGAGGGGGGTTACATGGAATTTAGTACATCAGGCCTTTGTCCTGAAGCATAGGCATTGTTGATGATGATGCTTATGGCGAGTAAATGGTGGTAACACATGGTTGTATCCAGCGTTTAGAGATCACGAAAACGGATTTCGTAGTGTTCTTGCTTAGTGCCTCTCTATGTAACTTAAACCTACAATACCTTAAATTCACAATACCGACCAGCCTTAAAACTACGAAGTTAAATCTACAATAGATTCTAGCCCGAAAACAATGAACTGAAATCTACAGTACCAACTAGCCAGAAAACTGAACTTTACACTACACTAGCAACTAGCCCAACAACTGAAAGTTGAGATTTGTCGCACATACTGCACATAGATCTGCAAAATAACAGTACGTTACTTAGTAGCTATGAGGCGGTGCCTCCGTGCAGTATTTGAAGTTTAGTTCTCCCGGTAGCCATTATGAGAAACATGAGAAGTATTTATAACTGGCGCTGGATTCGCTCCCCTGTCGCAGATGAGGATCAACGAAGAGGACGAAACGTGGCTGCAAAACAGGTACTCTCGGGGCAACACCACCAACCTGCAGGAACTGTACAACGCGTACCTCAGCGATTACGACCGCGGCCTCATCAACACGCCAGTCATCGAGGGCATCATGATCAGCGAGAAAATCAGTGCGTATTCATGTCGTGCTCAGTTAAGGGCCAGGTGACAATTTCATTTGATCACGCAGGTTCATTCTCAACTGCAAGGAAAATATGCGTATTAGCAATAATAAGTTATTAGCATTAACAGGAACCCATGAAAAAGTACAGGGTGGGTCGGAAGCTCCCGGGGCACAGGGCCTGCTTTTAACCCTGCTGAAAAAGACTTCTGCGATGAAATAACTTTATACAATCTGCGTCATACAAATTTCGTACACTTTGAATGATATTGAATGACATCAGTATGACAGATGTACGGTTTTGCAAAAATGAATGACTTTTGTAAATATGACATTTGTATGATAATCTGTATGATGTTATTGCATCATACAACTTTTTTCAGCAGAGAAGGCATTACATTATGACACATAAGACAGATACGAAGCTACTAGGCTTTTCAGTAGGGAAAAAGATACTGCTGCTACTGCTGAGTGAAATTTTGAGGTACTGAGTTGTCAAAAATTCCTGGCTACACGGCTCAGAGGCACACACTGTGGCCTGGGAACGTTTGGCTCAATATGCACTACGTGCGGGGAAAACTGAAGCATTCTCATTGACAACAAAGAGAGAAGCAGTTTGATTACATATAAGAACGCATGTGTGTATAACAACAGGAGTTTTCATACAAACCCGTGTATTTCATTGTCTCCGCCTACTTCTTGCTCTTCTTGTTATACGAAGCTTGTACGGATCATCCTTTATTCTATCGAGGCTACATCAATGCAAAAAGAAATTTCGCTTTCATGCGCTTTTCCACACTGGGTGCCAGAGAAGTAACCTTGGGAGAGCACATGGCTGTGGGGACCGTGGCGAATTGCCTTGGTTGCGGCAGTTGTAGCTTGGTTATTACAGGAGACTTTTTCGGGAGCTCGTTCCTTAGACTATCCCTCAAATCTAATAGATCATAAATAGATCATAACACATTTTCTCTCAGGCAAGGGTCAACGGCCTTTTTTAAAGTTTCCCTTGGCTGCCATATGAATAATGTCTGCTGGAAAGTGTCTATCGGAAAACAGGATCATAAGCTTCAAAATACAAGTTACCTTTCCTCCAACCATTTAGCGAAAGCGCGAAGTCGTGTTTTCTCTGTGCTGCGGCGGGTCACATTAGCGTTCCACATTTTCCACTCTGATTAAGCTGCATTTTTACACCATCGCTGTAACACCGTGAGTTACTGGTACAGAATTCTTGCGAACCTTGAATACTGAGCGAGGTACAGGCTCGGTCAAGACCGGTCAAGCTTGTGAAAGCTGTGACACAATAAGAAGCTCCCAAATCAACGAAGTGAAACAGTACGCAGGCCTCCTAGAAAAGTTTAAGGGCTGAACACTTTTTCACAATTTGCTCCGAGTGGATTCGAAGCTGAGAGCGTGCGCAAGGTCTACTGTTGCGGCATGCACAGCTCCCAAAGCCGTCTTCTCGGGGTCAGTACTTTTATGCTACGAAAGCGAGGCTGACAGTTGTACTCCTTCGTAGCCGGTGTGTCATTGTAAACTACGTGGCGATGCTGCAGGACTATTGGCGGAAGTATGGAGTAATTTTGAGTGCTTTACCGTTTCCTTTGGCGCAGTGTATGGATCTTTACTAAGTCTCCGTCGGAAGAAGTTCACGGCCACCAGGACAATCGTGGAGCATCTTGTAACCTTCACGCAAGGTGTCATTCCAAAAGGTGTGCTTGGCTTCCAATTTCGAACTGTTTGCTAAGGTTTTTTAGGGTGAATAATTTCGGTTTACGGTCTAACACCATCCTACACAAGGTGATCAAGGAAGACAGGTCGACTGTTTCGGTTTCAGACAGCCTATTATTCCTTAAACAACCTTGTCTTGTTGGAACACACACTTTTTTCAAGGTTACAGGAAAAATATTAAACCAGAAAAAAAACGTACTGTGTCCACTATTACGACTAACGAGGACTAGGCCACTATTAAACCGAGCTGGTTGGCGAAGTCATTTCTTTCCACTGTATATCAGCCAGAAATAAGGGGTATTGAGAAAGTGGCTTAGCTTAAATGGGTGGCTGTTGAGTTCAGGAGTAAAATTCAGGAAAAGGTTCGGTGCTTACCCAGTTATGGTTCATCCAGTTAGGCAAAACAACTTGTTGTTCCCGCAGCTATGAAGCCTGTTAAAAGCTATCCGGTAATACTAAAGCTTAGGCGAAGTGAAAAGTTGCGAAATTTTATTCGTACCATTGAACACATTCAAATTTAAACCACTTAGCCCCATCTGTCCACTTAATTTTCTGAAACCGAGAGACATGTGAAATACGCACACCTGCTCACTGATTAAGTAATATATGCGTTGTTAGAAATAATATGACACTACCAACCAAAAAAGAATGCCTACTAGCGATGTAAACTCTATGCACCTGTTTAAACGAATTTAATATGACAATGGTCCACTTCTGTGTTTTGATGCACTAGATTGAAAAGGGGGGGGGGGGTAAATTTGTTCGAAAATATTACCTCTAATTAACTTGACACATCCAGCAGTTAATAACCTAGCTTTGGTTCTAACAGCGCCGTTATCGCAGGCTTCGATCAGTATTTACCGCTAACCAACGCGAATCGATGGTCTCCTGAGAAGCCTCTATTTCAGAAAGAAAAAAAAATTATGAGATCACTGCGGCAGCCGCATTGGAGGAATGCGTAAACACTGACGCCTCCTCGCCTCTCTTTGCCCCTCTTTACTCACGCTTCGCTCCGTCCACACTTCCGGTTTTTAAAATTTGGTGCCACGCTTTAGCTCCGCCCACTTCCGGTGTTTTCAAATTTGGCGCCACTTTTGCTCCGGCCAACGCCCAGTTTTTTTACATTTTTGGCTCTAATTAATAAACTAATTACCCCTCATGTACCTTCATGATTTCCCCTGCGATATTTTTGATGCTCTATCTAATGCAACCATTTTTTTATAACTCAACTCGTTCGAACGTTATCGTGATGACACGAAACCGCAAAGGTAGCCATACAGTGCTTACGCATTAATAACGCCGGAAATACGGGCTTCTTGTCCAGCCGACTGGATTTGGATAGTGACACAACACACCAGCAGGTCGTTCAAGGCCGAGGACGCGGTGATGCTCTTGGATAACGCACCGGCAGTGCTCGAACTGCTGATGGACAGCCACCGCATGGCACGCCACGAGGCGCGTATTCTGGTGGGGTGGACCCTGCTTCGGCGGCTTCTCTCGGTAGCCCACGGCGCGAGGTTGGCGGAGGCTGCGAAAGAACGGGGCGGGGGCGAAGACTTCAAAGCCGACTACTGCTACGAACTCGTCTCTAATGTAATGTCCATGGCCGTCACGCACCATTATCTAAAGACCTGTGAGTAATATTTTGAGTAATATTACTTGAGTAATATTAGGTCAGTTATATTATTTGAGTAATATTAATTTGAGTAATAGACCTGTGAGTAATATTTTAAGGCGAAAGTCTTTACAGGCTTATGACTCGCCAGCGGGGATGTTCGCAGAAAGGTGTCGCCCTATAGCTGTCAATCAAACGTGGTTGAGGTGTCCACCGAGATTTCGAGATGTGAGAGCTACTGCGTCCTTTCGTCAAAAACCTTTCCTTTCGTCGAAACACGTGCTTTCGCATTCCTCCGCGTAAGCAGACAAGTGTCCTCACAGTTAAATAGTAATTAGTTAATTAGTAATACTAGTGGTTGCTGTAGTATGTCGTAACTGGGAACTCAATATACGATAATGTATTGCGCATGCGCAAGGCGCAAGCAGACAATGCACCTGCGCTTCAGTCCACTGCGCATGCGTGTGACGTCATTGAGTGGCGCCACCATCGTTCGAAAGGCCCTAGCCAATCTTGCCAGACGCCTCGTGAACGCCGATCTTGAAGGATTTAAATTTTTAATTGGTTTTTGGGGAAGGTAAATGAAGAGTATCTGTCTCACATATCGGCGGACACCTGAACCGCGCCGTAAGGGAAGGGATGAATGAATGAGTGAAAGAAGAAAGGAAGAAAAAGGTGCCGTAGTGGAGGGCTCAGAATAATTTCGACCACCTGGGGACCTTTAACGTGCACTGACATCGTACAGCGCACGGGCGCCTTGGCATTTCGCCTCCATCGAAACGCATCCGCCGCGGTCGGGAAGGATGCCGCCTAAACGCTCTCCTGTGTCTCCAGCAACCAGGCGCGCGCGCGCTAACGAACGTCAGCGAAAGTGTCGTGAAACGAACAGTTGTGTAGTCATTAATCAACATCTTCACCACACATCAGCGACGCAAGCAGCAACACCGCGCCAAAGGCTTTCGCCTCGCCGCACTTTAGGCCAACAAAGTGCCCCCCCTGAATTTTTAATTTTAGTGATATCATTTAAATATACGCCCGGAGCTATACTGCTCCTTGTACAAAGTGGCACGCGAAAAAAAAAAGTGGAGGCTAAAGACGCTACAGAAATGAACTCTGAGAGTGGTAGTAAAGGCAAAAACATTAGAGAGGCTGTACATGCTATCACTTGAGATTTCTTCGCATCACCCCGGAGCTACATCTCTGTTCATTTCTGCAATACAAAAATTTGTGGTTGGTGTGTTAATTAGACAGAAAACAAAAAATCACTCATGCCAAATGCTGCCGCGGACGAGGGGAAAGAATGTACCAAGAAGCCGCACATTTCCGGCTCTCATAGCTTTATTACCTGGTAGTTTCAGTTCAATGAAGACGTTTTAACCTATGAATAATGTCGGTCAGTCGACCAGCACGGTTGGATATTAGGTCCAAGGTGACTGCAATGTCTTGCCTTCTCATATATTTAAATGCAGTCGGTTAATTTATGCGAAGTAAGGGGGAGGGGGGCAGCTACTACGACATAAAGGTGGCTAAAACTTGCTCCGCTGAAGAAGCGCTTGTGACGTTCCTCAAGAAATCGGTGCACTGTTCTTGTACTAGCATAGCATAACAGAGCACAGCATAACAGAGCATAGCACAGCATAACATAGCGTAGCGTAGCATAGCATAGAATAACATAGCATAGCATAGCATAGCATAGCATAGCATAGCTTAGCATAGCATAGCATAGCATAGCATAACATAGCATAACATAGCATAACATAGCATAGCATAGCATAGCATAGCATAACATAGCATAACATAGTATAACATAGCATAGCATAGCATACCATAGAGTAGCGTAGCATAGTACAGTATAAGACAGCATAGCATATCATAGCGTAGCATTGCATAACCGTGCCGTGTCTTGGCGCTGCTGCTCGAAATTAGGTGCCTGAAGCTCGAAATTAGGTAACTCTTTCAGGCCTGTTTTTATTAAGTCAAAGGTAGTAGTCACTGAATTCGTACGAGTTTTTATTGTGACGTAAGAATGAGCTGTATTTGTGGTTATGACCCTGCGTCCATACAGGCACACATGATCATGCCGCAAACATGCCCTAAAGCCCAGTTTTTGGCGAATACCTGAAAGCGTTCTCCGCTTTTTGTGGCTTGTTCCATGACTGCGGATGGCCTACGGTCACCGCCCCGTCTCTCCGAATGGACATGACGTTCATCAGTCGTAGACGAGAGTGTGATGGCGTCCGGCCGACATGTGGCAATGGACTTGATGGCAGCCTTGGTGGACAAGGTCACCAAGGCGCCCTGGATCCGGGAGCCCTTGCGAACCGTATTTTTGCGGAAGGCCGAGGGCATGCTGCTGAAGATGGTGTACCCTGACCAGTACAGCAGCGACACGGTGGTGGAAAGTTTCTACGGTAAGCTCGAAAGGACATCTGTTGTCCGGCGCACTAACACGCTGCTTGTATGCGTTTGCATGGGAATCGGTTCATTGTAATACTAAGGTGAAAGCATTAGATGGCTATGTTGACGCCGGAAGTGTCCGCAAAATGTGTCTCCGGAAGTTGCTCCGCTGTGACATCACTAGGGTCCTCGTTCACCAACTCTGATAGTGATAGTGATAGTTGGTGATAGCGATGATGATAGCAATAGTGATAGTCGGCGATAGCGATGATGAGGATGGTGGGGAAGTTAGTGGCGACGATAGTAATGATGATGATAGCAAAAAGGTCATGGCTTCAAGTCTCGTGAAGGACGTGGGTTCGAGTCTTGTGAAGGTTTTGAGTTCAAGTCGCGCAAAAGTCACGGGTTAGAGTCCCATGAAGTTCGTGGGAAACGAAAAAGGGAGGGAAAGAGGGGAAAAGGAAAGATTTTCGCATTTCCGCTCTTAAGCAGACTCAAGTACAACCCAACAATTTTTCGATAAATCGATCAATTAATTGGTCTACTCAATGGACAGTTGTATGGTGAGCAGACAAGGGTACGTAGTGCACAATGTAAAAATTATTACTTAACTTTGGATTGTACCACCTAGGTGATCAGACAGCTAGTTTGAAGTACTTTCTATGAGGCATGTTCCAGTAATTCCACTGCACGCATGATCGGGTCTACAAATGAATTCCTATGCTATGCCACGGTACGGTATGGTATGCTATTTGGTATTTATGGTACGGTATGTGAGATCTAACGTCTCGAACCTGCGCCTTAACTATGAGAGACGGCGTAGTGGAGGGTGGCGGATTAATTTAGACCAACTGTGGTTCAGCCTTCACTAAAAGAGATTTAGATTCACTCACTTCAAACATCGGGTTACCTGGAAACTGCCATTTTTTGTTGGGATGAACTAAACTTCCTTTAGTCATTGCTGACACCAAGCTTTTTGAAAACTCTTACTGTTATTCGTAAAGCTGCCCCATGCGGGAAAAAATGACAAATTACGTTCGCTACGCAGCCTGAGTATCACGGGAGAAGTCTAGAGTCGCAGCGTCTCAGTGTCCAAACCACTGTCGGACAGTGTAAAAATGTTTGTTGGGTGGTAAGCGAGAGTAGGCACCATACCGGGAAGGTATATGGCTTCATAAATGCGTGAAGTGAGGATTAATTTTTCATTAATAATAATAATAATAATAACTGCTTTTTTGGGAAAGGAAATGGCGCAGTATCTGTCTCGTATATCGTTGGACACCTGAACCGCGCCGTAAGGGAAGGGATAAGGGAGGGAGTGAAAGAAGAAAGGAAGAAAGGGGTGCCGTAGTGGAGGGCTCCGGCATAATTTCGACCTCCTGGGGATCTTTAACGTGCACTGACATCGCACAGCACACGGAAGCCTTAGCGTTTTTCCTCCATAAAAACGCAGCCGCCGCGGTCGGGTTCGAACCCGGGAACTCCGGATCAGTAGTCGAGCGCCCTAACCACTGAGCCACCGCGGCGGGGAATTTTTCATTGCACGAAATGTAAGCTGATCCTGTTTCTTCCCTGTCTCGCGTGGCAACAGGACGCTTCCCACAAGTTGGCACGGAATTCTTCGCTCCGTACGTGGAATCCAGGCGCTTAGTGACGATCCGCACCTTCAGAGGGCAGTTCAGTGCAAAGCGCCGGCCACCCTACGCCAACGCTTTCTACAACTTCGAGCAGAACACGCTCAGTGTGCACGCCGGCATTTTGCAGCTGCCATTCTTCATCTTTGAAGCCCCGGCCGCAATCAACTACGGAGGTCTGGGACAGGTACGTTTTTCTATTATGCGTGGGTGGTAGAACCACGTGACGGCCCACAACCAGCTGCACGCAAGGTCGTGCAGTAGTGTTTGGGAACTGGGGCTCCAGAAAAGCTCAACGTGCCAGAGCGAGATTAAAACCGTAGGTGTGAACGATGTTTCAAGGTCTTTGTGTATACGATTTGATAATAAGTGCGGCAAATAAAACAAATTGCTGGGCTAGTTGGTGCACACTGAATAAACGTGGTGGCTAACGCAAAGGGTTCAGCTCAAGTTAAGGACAATGCAGCGAGCCACGGAAAGGAAAATGATAGGTGTAACGTTAAGAGACCGTAAGCGGGCAGAGTGGGTGAGGGAACAAACGCGGGTTAATGACATCCTAGTCAAAATCAAGAGGATGAAATGAGCTTGGACAGGGCATGTAATGCGAAGGCAAGATAACCGCTGGTCCTTATCGGTAACGGAGTGGATTCAAAGAGAAGGCAAGCGTTAGCAGGGGGCGGCAGAAGGTTAGGTGGGCGCAGGTGGCAAAGGACAGGGTTAATTGGAGTGACATGGGAGAGGCCTTTTCCCTGCAGTGGGTGTAGTCAGGCTGATGATGATGATGATGACGATGATGATGATGATGAATAAAGGTAAAGTTCTGCAGCGCTGAAAAAGACGAGCACGCGGAAGACAAGAACAGGCCGGGCGCTGAACTCCAATTGGTTTTATTTATTCGAAACAGGAAAGAAGGTGTGTGACGGTGTTTGAGGGTGCTTGCAGCACTAATTTTGACGGATGCGCAGAAACTCTCGTTCCTTCTTGTTTCGAAGGAGTAAGACCAATTAGAGTTCAGCGCCCGTCCTGTTCTTGTCTTCTGCGTGCTCGTCTTTTTCACCGCTGTGGAACATTTCCTCAATTCAGTAAGTGCGGGGGCACTCAGAAGTGTACTTTCCGAGATCGCTCTTTAAAAACACACTGATTACAGCTTCATCGGATTTTGAATTTTTAGCTGTAAGGGATAGTTTTATCTTTAATTATCAGTGCAGCATTTGCCTGTTCGTGAAGCATGAAGGTCCAACCGGTCACCTTTGTTCGCAGATCGCCGGACATGAGCTGATGCACGCTTTCGACGTTCGAGGTATCGCATATGACGAGAGGCTGCGTCCAGTCTCCTTCTGGGGAACTTCGACGATGAAGGAGTACGAAGAGAAGCTGCTCTGCCTTCGCTCCGCTTACGAACAGGTGCGGAATCACTGCATTCGTGTGACAATGCACACTCACACGTTTGGCTCAATGCACTTGTGCAAAGCTCTCAAGCTTCGGTTCCTGGACAATAATCATGCATATCGTCCGCTGGGGTTTCCGCCAGATGCTGTTCCTCTCACGGTGGAAATTCACACGACCTTATGTAATCAATCCACTTAGATGTCGGTGAATTGTCCATTTTAGGTTGCGGCTGTTGACCGATTACCTCCCCCCCCCTCCCCCCGATCTACAGCCGCATCCCTTACCTCGACCAGCGTAGAGATTATACTGTTCAGGTTATGATATATCGTTTCAGCCACCGGACGGGGACTAATTTCTTCAAACTAAACAACTTAGCGCTTGTCCTACGTCGTTCTTATACTGTGCGTGTTTTTTCGGCGCTACTGTTTTCCTTTCTGGATCGAAATGAACCATCTAGCCCAAATAGAAGTTCTTTTAAACTATACGTCTAAATAACTTGTAACGCTCTATAGGTTTTCTCAGCAAATATATCTCGCTGTCCATGTGGATGTCGAATGTATTTACACTGAAGAACAAAAAATTGCACGCGTTAAATCGTACTTCACATAGCACGTGCTATGCGAAGTATGAATCAACATGCGCAATTTTTTGTACCGTAATGTCTTGGAATTTCCTTTCATTTGTCATATTTTCTAGGGTTGCAGCTAGGTCAGGTATTTACTGTCCATTTCTGCACAAGTTACAGAGAGAGCTAGTGTGGCACGGTATTACTATTATGGTGGTATAGAATTGAGATAATGTGTAGGATACTCCAAAGTTAGAGCTGGTGCCTGGTTTACTCTACATGTGTGGAAATTCCATGCTTCTGAATCTCCCCCATGGCTGTTGCCCCTGGTGGAACAAAAAAGAAAAGAAAACAAAACCAAGGACATTGTCACATCGTATGACTTCCACCGCACTCATGTTTCTGTTTTTAAACGGAAAAACCTGGACTACTATCTAAACTCGTCGAGCTACTGTTATGCTGCAACTGGATGTATGATCACACCGGTCTTGTTCCCCCCTTGAAACGATCCCTTCTCTCGCAACGGCAGTTTCAAGAATGCCATTGAGTGTTCCTGCTTGTTCACTGGAGTGCGTGATTGGCGAATAGGAAAGAATGATTCCGACATCGCAAGCGAAAGTGTGCTTAGCCCAAGCTCCTGCGCTTAGTTCTGCATTGCGTTAACGAGTTAATTTTTGCTATTCGGACATAAGATTTGGCAACCGTAGGCTAAAAGTTGTTCCTGCTTGACGTCCGTTCATGCTGTGAGCCGCAATAAAATGCGCATATGCGACAAAGTATAATAACGCGTATTTGGATGAACATGCCAGCACCAGCGTACATATAATAACGAAAATTACGAATCTTATTTTAAGGCACGAGAATCTTGAGAGCTATTTTGTCGCCGTGAGGAGGAAGCTGATTTAGACAAAGCAGCAACTTTGAAGCAAGTTTAGACCACGCCTTATTCTACAGTTATCTGACCTCGGATGACACTTAAGCTGTAGAACTGGCGCGCTTTGTGTTACACGCCGTAAAATACATGATTGGAACATAAAATGCGCGGTGCCTGAAGAGAATGGGTGTTTCATTCCATAGCAATGCATCTGCGGTGAGTGAGCGTTTTCTCGCGTGTGATTTCCTTGGGTTCGTATTATTACGCAGGCAAACATGAATTGAAGAGGGGGAAGAAACTCGCATGCAGTCCAATGTGTGGTGTATTGCTGGGAATTCCGGTATACAGTACGAAATATATACAGTATACAGTGCTAAGTCCAGTATACAATTCCAGGTTTGCGGGCTACATATATAGGTACAGATTAGACTGCATGTTATTTTTCAATATCGCCCAGTATGAAACGTCGGGCATCAATGTATCGAGTGCGGGCTTTCTAGCAAATCTTTTTTTCACCAAGATTCTGGCGCTGGGAACTTATACACCAGGTGCGAGCTGTACCCTAATAAAATGGTCTGTAGACAGTATATAGACTGCTTATAGACTCTATTGCCTTCCTATAGACTCTTCTTTTTGTCTCTTCATAGTCTATAGAATGTCTATAGACAAATCTACTAAAAGTGTATAGCCATAAGTATATTGATTGTCTATAGACTGTTTATAGCATTTGTATTGCCTATAGACTGTTCTCTATGATTTGTCTAGAGGCAGTTTATAAACTTTACAGACAGAAGCCTATAGGCAGTCTATAGACTGCGTAAATTTTTTTTTTGTAAGGGTATACCGGAATTTACGCAATTTCTGTCCCCGGGGTATGGGCCCCTCGCGGCGGGAACGACCTTACGGGGAGGTGTATGACAACGAGCTGCTTCTATCGTCTTCGCGATGGATTCTATCGCTGCAGCTCTGAAGTCGCGAAGCTTGTGAGCTGCCACATGCAGGGCACCCTTAAAGCTACTTAGTGCGGGTGCTGACTGATGTAGTAGTGGTTTATTGAAATAATAATCAAAAGGAAGGACAAGATTTTTGCCAGTTCCGGCATCTGCCATCGATACTGAATCACCTGAGCTGGGGCAGCGGAAGTAAAGGATAGCAGGCAGAATGGAGAAATGAAATGAAAGAGGTGAGGGGACAGGAAGAGAGGATAGGGGGAGAGGTAATATACACAAAGTATTTACACAATAAGAAATGTACTGACTGAATACTGAATCTAATTCCGCGTGCAGATGGAATCGTCGTCACGCGCGAGGACACTCAACGACAGCAGGGACTCTGAAGGATTCGCAGACTTCACGGGCCTGCTGCTTGCGCAGGCCGCGTACCAAAGACTTACAGGCAGTGAGCGCGAGGAGAATCTGCCGGGCGTCCAGCTCACCGCCAAGCAGCTGTTCTTCGTGGCGCACTGCAGCAAATGGTGCGCCCCACCCTCAGCTGAGCGCCGCCGACGGCCTGAGAGCCGTTACTGGGCGAGCCGTTCGCGCTGCATCGTGCCCCTGCAGAACACGCCAGAGTTCGCCGCCGAATTTCAGTGCAAGTCTGGTGACCTCATGAACCCCGAGAAGAGGTGCTCGTTCTGGTAGTGTCGTGGAGCAAAAATATCAAATGTTCGTTAGGGGTGCAACTGTCTTCACTAACACCACTGCTTTGTTTTCTCACACTTCTCACTCGCACATTTTCTTCCCACACTCGGCCGCCTGCTCCAACACTGGTCAAACGCGGACCAGATGGCCATGGCCAGCTTGCTCAACGCCTTGGCTCAACGGCGTCAAGCAGAAATTCACGTAGAGGGCTTCGCTACGAAGTACTGACTGTTAAGTTATTGGGAAGAGCCAATTATAATATAGGCTCCATAATATGTGATAAAAACGCGTATCGCTGATGTCTTCATGATCCGCTTAAGTAAACTTTTTGATTAATATATTGATAAATATATTAATTAATTAATATTGATATTGATATTTATTAATTGATATTTAATAATTGATTGTGCTCCCAAATATTCATTATCTGCTTCTACCATGTACATATTTATTTGTTCGTACTGTTAACCATCTAATGGGGATCGTTATAGTAAGAGAAAACAGTCAATTACAAATACAACTCTCGCTGCAAAAATACACTAACAAAAACTGAATAGGAAATTTTGACACCATGCACGCAAAAACGTCTCAACACTCTAACACAAATTTTTCCAACTCACGCTGCAATAATACACAAAAATTGTATCACAAATTTTACACAAATTACACATTTTCTACATCAGCGTGCTAAACAACGTCACTCTGCAATTGATTCCGCATTTCTGACACATCTGAAAAATTTAAATGCTGGTACACATCGGCACGTGCAATAATAAGTTGCATTAACACACTTTTTTTTCCGTGGGCAACGTCTTAGATGAGATTTAACTTATTATTCCCTGTCAGTGTTTTAATTTTTCTTGCATTATCTGAAAAAAAAAAAGATTTCAATCTGTTCCTTTCTCTTCTCATTCCCATTAATTCTCGCTTGTATGTGGTAGTTTATTTTCACAGGTTAAACACAAGTGTTGGTGCGGCAGAAAAAGTTACAGAAAAAAATAAAACCAAAGATCCTCGATGCATCGTTTGAATGCATTAAGAGCGAAACGTTCGTTATATACGAGGCTGACACACTAAATTCCTTTATATCCAACGTGGTACGATTAAGTTCCTTACATCCGTTGCCAACGCACTAAGTTCCTTATATCCGAGGTCAACTCACGAAAGTTCGTTTTACGCGAAATGGCATACTGAGGTGGCATACTGAATCTGCTCCTCAGCACGCTTCGGACATGTGGGATCGTTAGCTAGGTAAGCGCTACGGCAAAGGCAACAGGTAGGGGATACTAAACTGCAATTATACAGGCATCTTAAAAAAAAATTGGTTGTTGGGGAAATCAAATGACGCAGTATCGGTCTCACATCTTGGTGGACACCTGAACCGCGCCGCAAGGGAAGGGATAAACGAGGGACTGAAAGAAGTAAGGAAGAAAGAGGTGCCGTAGTGGAGGTCTCCGGAATAATTTCGTGGGAATCTTTAACGTGCACTGCCATCACACAGCGGGGCGCCTTTGCGTTTCGCCTACATCGAAACGCAGCCGCCGCGGTCGGGATCGAACCTGGGAACTCCGGATCAGTAGCCGAGTTCCCTAACCGCTGAGCCACTGCGGCGGGTCATCTTCATAATATTCGAGAATTTCTAGGGGTATAGCTAAAAGACGAACACCGCGGATGATACCTTTAGTGCAGCCAAATTGTTCGGGAATGAACTGCTTGACCGGAATTGAGGCAGAAGACCTGCACTGCAGCTAGTCCATTACTCAAACTGAATTAAATGGACTTCCGCACACTTCGCCTCTTGCCGAACGGTTGAACTTTGAAATTTCTTGATGGGTGTGGTCACAACCTTCAGCTGCTGCTGAATCATCCGATAGCTTCGTAGTTTAATTGTACGGCCTCCTAGATGATCTAATGCCAAGAATAACCTTGACACAATTTTGACTGAGTGATTGCAAAGGTAAGCTTTAAGCCGGCCGACTGGCGAGCGAGGGTGTCTGACCTCCACGTCGGGAGGTCAAAGGCATGTTCTAGAGCCCAACAGCGCATCTACACTATTTCCAACAGTACAAAAACCGGCCCAAATTCCACCCTCCCTCCGGGACGGCATCGCCAGAAAGCGAATACAGATGAATCAACCAATCAATCAATCAATCAATCAATCAATCAATCAATCAATCAAGCAAGCAAGCAAGCAAGCAGAGCTCTAACACAGGAAGGAACTCGAGGCCGAAGTGTCGATGGCACTGAGAGATGCTGAACGAATGACCGAAATAATGATCACTGATACTCCCTTAAGTGTTATGAAAATATCGATATTTCAACATAGCAGCAATGATGGCGGGCAGAAAAGTGGCAATGCCAACACCAGCCTGAGTTGTTTTAAGCACAATTAGACGTGGATTAAACAAGACCCCTTTCACAAATAACAAAGGAAGGGACTACAAGGCTATAGCAGGCTGATTTCCGCTGCTGAATTCTGCTCCTATATCCAAACAAAATGGCGAAAACATTTTTAATTGAACCTAAAACTGGTGGCCGGTCCCTCTGAAGCAGTAGTCGCTTCGAGCTTGCAGCCGATCTTGCCCTTTCGGTCAGCTCCTGTCCAAGCAAGAACTCTAAGCTTTACGAATAATTGTCGTCGATCTGGTTTTCGTGACCAGTCGGACTAGTTGTACGAAATGAACGAAGGGCTCACTGCCGCAAAAGCGACACTTCGATTTCTCATATTTCAGCGCCTCTAACAGTTTCGCCCCAGCGGCTTTCGAGTGTTACCAGATAAGATGGCATGATGTCTAGTTTTTAATTTTTCTTTCATTGTTTAATAATTGGGGTCAATGGGTTAAAACTCTCTTTGATTTGCATATTGTGGATCAGGGGGCTAAGAAGAAGGATAAGAATGGTGTGGAGCACATGATTCAGGTCATGAATGGCAGTTTACCAATATCACTCGAACAGAAAAGTGTAAAACAGCTGTATCTCACCGGTACTCACCTACGGGGCAGAAACGTGGAGGCTAACGAATAGCGTTCAGCCTAAGTTTACGACAACGCCGCAAGCCATGGAAAGAAAACTGATAGGTGTTACGTTAAGAGAACGGAAGTGGGCAGAGTGGGTTAGGGAACAAACGCGTGGACATCCTAGTCGAAATCAAGAGGAAGAAATGGGCTTGGGCACGGCGAAGGCAAGATAACCGCTGGTCCTTAAGCGTAACGGAGTGGATTCCAAGAGAAGGCAAGCGTAGCAGGGAGCGGCACAAGGTTAGGTGGGCAGATGAGATTAGGGAGTTTGCGGGGGATAGGGTAGCCGCAGCTGGCAAAGGACAGGTTAATTGGACACGGGAGAGGCGTTAGCCCTGCAGTGGGTGTAGTCTGGCTGATGATGATGATGATTTTTTCGCGACAGTGGTCGCGTGAGAACAGCTATCACAAGGCGAGGAAGAAGAGACCGAACGAATCCCCCCGCGTGGGTATGTGACATATACCTGGGGTGAAGAAGAAGAAGAAGAACCGGTGCCTGCTGTCGCTAACGTAGACTCCAGCACTCCTGCCAGTATAGCCCCTCCTGTTTTTTGCAAGGACTTCACAGCGGCCCTCAGGCGACCCTGGCCTTCAGATAAGGACTTCACCGAGTGTCGCCTGAGTTCAACGGGAGATCATCTCAACCGTGACCGGGCCTCCTCAGGACTGGCGCTTGGGAGCGCATCAACTTCGTCCCATTCACGCAGCGGTGGGCCCCCCCTTCAAAGTCTTACCAGTAGTTTAGGGCCACGTCCGTACTGAAACGTTCCATTTGTGCCGCTCGTATAGAATTATGGGAATATGGAGTCTGTAAGAAATAGAATATATTGAAATCCATGTATTGTTTGTATGAAGTCCGTAAGCATTCCATATAATATCAATACGACTTCTGTGCAGTCTACATTACGTCATATGGAGTCCATTAGACTCTATACGTGCTTTTATATAGTCCATACCGACTCCGTATGCTCCATACTGACTCCATAAAATCTGTTATGGAGACGTATGAAATTATGGAACTCCTCATATGGAAACTTTCAATAGGGAGATCTTTTGTTGTGCTCAGCATGTTTTCAGACTTAGGATAGCGCTTTGGAACACTATCTCTGCCTAGTACGTGTCACCTCTCTTGTTTCTTACAGAGTGGTCATCTAAGCTTCAGCTGAGTCCTGTGCCGCCGCAATAGCGTGCTGTTTATCACCTAAGGAAATAGACACAGCAGACCGACATAATCATGGGTGAGTAAAGGTTTCTCCCACGATAACCTTGGGTGAAAGTATCGCAGCACCCACTATATCGATCTGACATCTGATAGATCCCGAACGTGACTACATGTCGATGATGATAATCATCAGAGAGGCTAGATAACGACAGTATTCGACCCAATCTAAAGTCCCTTGACGCGCAGTCGCTTTTCTTACTTAATAAGCCCTATCCTGAGCACGCTTCTGGAACCTAGGTTCCCCACATTTCCGCCTTGAGCTCAAGTGCCAAAATGTGACTTCGCAGATCAAACGAACGATGGAGCAGAAGGGGCGGATGATAAACGATAATCGATATGCGATAAGCTAGGTGTGAGGTAGCAGACATGTTTCCAAGCGAAGGGAAGCGTAGCAGAGGGCGGCAGAAAGTTAGGTGGGCGGATGAGATTAAGAAGTGTGCGGGCATACGGTGGCCGCAGCTGGCAAAGGACAGGGTTAATTGGAGACATATGGAACAGGTTATTATTCTGCGGTGGGTGCAATCAGGCAGATGACGATGATGATGTGAGAAGGGAAGAGGGGCAGTGGTAAGGTTGTGCGCAGGTCGTACGTGAGGTGGTATATAGTGCCACTGGAGAAGAGATGGAAACGTTCTGCCACCTGCCACTGCAACCGAGTGATGTCTTTGTGGTCTGTCATTAGCGTATTTTCTGGGGAGTACATGAACATGTTGGCAAGCTCGGTGCCTCCTGCAAAGTCCTCGAAGACCACGCCATGAACGGTATTTTCACGCGCTCCATAACAACAGCCGGTTTTACGTTGAGAGGAGCCGTGGAGGTTTAGTGCTTCTGATTTGTCAATATTTTGTGCTCACTGCACTTAATAATCTTGAGGGGAACCCTATATAGTGAGCACGGTCGGAACTGTACCGACTCTCGGAGGTAAGGGTGAATTGCTTGCCTTGGCGTTGCCGTTAGCTGTTGCATGTCCTACACTTTTGAGGCTAGAGCAACATTTACTGGAATAATTGCGTGAAGCGATACTTAAAACGGCGCACAAGTCAAATTTATGAAACTTCTTGCTGTGACAATTTTTTGTTTTTTCTTTCAGCTGAACAGTCAGAAATGTCGGGTATGTTGCACTACTTCCACGTGAGCCTCGTCTTGGGCTCTTGAGCTCTTTCGCAAGCACGTTGGGATTCTCGTGCTTTTCTTACCGCATATGTTCCTACTACGTATAGTCCGGGGTTCGAACCCCGGACCACGACGAATTTGGTAGTAGGACGAGTTTGATAGCTGTAGGATGAGTGATAGAACGAGTCTGCGGAAGTTGGTAGAGTGGCTGCTCCGGTAAAGCGGTGGTCCCGAGTTCGAACCCAGGACCAGGACGACTTTCTTTATCTACGAAGTTTCTGAGAAAGCTGTTAGCCTTCCTTTGTAGGCGTATGACTATGCTTGGGTAGGCGTCAGTGAGTAAGTACTCCCTTATTACAAATCTACTCCTCCTTGGGGGTTTCCCTTAAATATTTGACCATATTTTCGCATGCAGTGCTAACTTTACGATGGACTCATTGAAGTCGCTCTGTCTTTTGTGGTCTCTATCAACGAACTCGGAAATGACAGCTGGAACTTGGAATCAGTTGCATTCAGGTCAAGCTATGCAGTTTAAGCCAGCTGGAATTAGCAAGAGTGATCAAACGGGCAAGTTGGTAGTTCATATTTGGAAAAAAAAAAACAGCGCACCTTAAGACACGGACAGAGGAAGATATAACGACACAGCGCTGTGTCGTTATATCTGCCTCTGTCCGTCTCTTAAGGTGCTCTGTTTTTTTTTACACGCTGGAATTAGACTGGAACCAAAGAAATGCAGTTAGATGTTTGATGCGTATTTAGCGGCAACATAAGAAAGCCTCGAAATACAATGAACTAATTTGTCAGTAATATATATATATATATATATATATATATATATATATATATATATATATATATATATATATATATATATATATATATATATATATATATATATATATATCACTAGGTTATCTTATCATCCCTGCTGTTCGGATTTTCCTCCCGGTGAAGACGAACTCAGAGATTACATCACCAGGGGAATCGATGTACCAATTAACCTGATAAGAATGACATGCCGATTGTAGGAAAATTTTGAATTAATCCACAAGTCAAAAGCGAAGTCGTTTTAATCCAGTGTATTTAAGCAGAACTTAAGGTACAGTATAGACGGCAATCAAGAAAAGAAATACTAGAATTCACCCAGTCGCCGACTTGTGCCAACGAAAAAAAAAGGTTTGCTCCCTTCGATTCAACCCCCGACTGAGAAGCGCGCATATAATCTAGAGAGACTGCCTTATGCATTCGTGCATTTACCTAAGAAACAATAGCACTCGTAATTGCGCTCATTCCACTCACTCAGCGTCAAGAGCACGTTTCAAAGCAAAAAAAAAAAATGTGTGGTTCTAACTCTCGCATGCTCTTCTTTCCAGTGGTTTCGGAAATGAGCGTTTCCTCAAGTAAGTATTCCCCCACTAACCGATTCATCGCTTAGCACTCGCCTTGCCCTTGCAAGCGGTTACGTTCTGAATTCAGCTAACTCTGCGAAGTGAGTAGCGAGGTGGGCGAGTTGGTGGTAAATTCTCAAAAACCAGCGAGAAAGACGCGCACAGACGGAAGATACCGAGTACTAGCACTGGTTAACAATTATTCTAGTTCTGGAGGGATACAAACAGCACATAACTATCAACAAGCGAACCTTCAGAAATACACTAAAACGAAAAGGGGTGGTCGGACAGCCATTCGACCGTAGTGCTAAATGGAATCAAGTTGCCAGACATGTTTCCTTATGCGATTGATAGAGGTCGGTATGATGCGTGTTTTCCGTTCCGTTCGTCTGACGTGGTTGGTGGTGATTTGCCTGCCGAAAGAACGTGTACACCGTATCCGGAAAATAACGTTTATTTAAGGCTAAAGAAAAGTGGTAGACTAAGACCTTTAGAAACGCGTTGATAACCCCAAAGAAAGCTGCACGCTGTAGCATGGGGGATCCCTCTGTCTGACACCCCCTATATGAAACCCTTAGAAACGTTTCGTTGTCCGTCTTGAAAAAAAAAAATTCTGCGCTCCAAGCCGCACAACGAATGTTTGCTAAGGTTTTAAAAGCAAGATGTTTCATGCAAAAGGGCCCCCCACGCTATGGCGTCCAGATCTCACTCTCTGGCAGGCGCGCAGCTTGCGTGGTGCCAGACGTGAGGAGACGTCTTCAGATCAGTATTGCACATCGTGACATACGGTGCTTTGCCAACTCCTCCTCCACTGTCTCCCTTTTATCGCGTTTGAACGCTTGTGCCGCCGTGGCTTAGAGGTAGCGCGCACTCTTAGGGGCACAGGAAAGCCAAGTTGGATCCTCGGTGTCTACCAATTACCTCGTGCAATTAATTATCGTGCAATTAATTTAATTCACTTCACTTTAAGTTCCTTTGCACATACTTGGTGTGACGTCAGACCCCACAAACCGCCAAGTGACCTCTGCCGTCCACGCCAAACATGATTCGCTACGAGGGTTGTGACGTCACAGTCCCTTTCGACCAGTGCCGAATTTTTCACTGTTCCGAGAAAACTGATTTCTTTATTTAGACGTTATATTAATCGTATATATTTTTGGGCATCTGTGTTTTCCAGCCGTGGAGGGGGGAAACGCACGGTAAGCATTCAATAGCCGTTGGATGTTGAGACTTTTAATTTTATTTCAGGCTGATGATCAAAATACAAATATTTTGGCAGCCTCTATGGCGATAATTATCGTTAACACACATCGCACGCCACCTGCACTCGTAAGCAGCAGAAGGTGTTTGTCGACGGCAGAACAACTGCGTTCCTCTAATATGAAATCGTATATCATAGCAATAGATATCTCTAGGTAGGAAGACGGTGTCTCAGCAATTGAAGTTGGCTAAATGCGAGAGAATGCCGATATATTTTTCTTCACTGCGCCCGTGTCCTTGTCCCCTTGCGGCTTTTGAGCCCTCTTAGGCACCCAACGTTATTTCAATAGAAACCTAACTTTTTTGCCAATTGAATATAATCAGGCATTGCGAAAATCCATGTCCGGCATTCCTGGGCAAAATTTTTTGAATGTCGAGAAATTGTAAGGTACAGTTATGAAAATGTTGTAACTAATGCTGCGCTCTTCCGATGCGTTGTAAAATCTTTATATAGTTCTTTTTTTATCGCTCGCATAGAGCAGTTACGATTGCCTTTGGAAACCAATGGGGAACGTTTTCACGTCAGCAAAAACAATTTAGCAAAAGAATCTTCAGTCATGTTGATTGTTATAGTGAAATCTTATAACATGTGGAAAAAATTGCGTTCATAAACTCTCTTTTGTTGAAAAACGCTTTTGCAACAAAATTGTTTGGTATGAATTCTTTAATCTTCTGAGACAAAACGCCGACGGGAAGGTTTTTTTAGGGGTGTGCACAGATTTGTACAAATTGCCACAATGCATGGCAGTAGCAACATCTAAGTACCAGGAGTCTCTTTTTTACTTCGAAGGTGCCCATCATGCTAGAAATTCAGAAGAGATTCATACTATTAATGGCACCAATATCTATGTGCACAAAATTCCTGGAAGACATCCCAAGTTCACTTCTATGACAAATTTAATTTATCGCGTCTGTTACTCAGCGCAAACAGGAACCCTATTTGCGGTAGAAGTGTACATCATTCGCCGGAAGCAAAAAAAATAACTTTGATGAGCAGCATATTTTCAGAACAGGCAGAATGCTCGCTATGTATGAAAACTTATACATACCGCCCTAAACGATTACCTCGGTCCAATAGCATAGGTTTAAGAGCAAGTGCCTATACGCCCTTCCGCATAAAGCCAGAAAGCGTGAAAACAACGAGTTTACTACAGAGCGGACACAGGACTTAGGAACGCTGACACATGAACTGTTAAAACTACAATAACAAACCTAACATTGAATTCAAATAGCCACCAAGCTGAGCCCAGTTTAAAATTCGGGTCTACACTGTTAACCAAAATGCGCAGCCTTTGTCAAGAATACACAGTTCAAGGAGTTCGCTTCTGAGATGCGTAGAGGGACATGAGATGGAGCGCATATGGCAGGTTCCCTCAGATCAAGAATAGCAGGTTACCTATAACCTTCAAGAGAAAAGTGTACAACAGGTGCATCTTACCGGCACTCACCTACGGGGCAGAAACGCGGAGGCTAACGAAAAGGGTTCAGCTTAAGTTAAGGACAATGAAGCGAGCAATGGAAAGAAAAATGATAGGTGTAAAGTTAAGAGACCGGAAGCGGACAGGATGGGTGAGGGAACAAACGCGAGTTAATGATATCACAGTCGAAATCAAGAGGAAGAAATGGGCTAGGGCAGGACATGTAATGCGAAGGCAAGATAACCGTTGGTCCACAACGGTAACGGAGTGGATTCCAAGAGAAGGCAAGCGTAGCAGGGGGCGGCAGAAAGTTAGGTGAGCTGAGGAGATTAATAAGTTTGCAGGCAGGGTGGGCGCAGCTGGCAAAGAACAGGGTTAATTGGAGAGGCATGGGAGAGGCCGTTCCCTTGCATTGGGTGTAGTCAGGCTGACGGTGATGATAGGGTCTTGTGTAGCATCCACAGAATCCGTAAGCTTTGCATGATTGAGAACGATACCTCGTTTCACCGTCCAAAGATGTGGAACACTAAATACGTTAAACTAACCACGCTGCATGTTCCAGAAGCAAATTCGGCGGTCTGTACTTTTCTGACAAGGGATGTACACGATGTTCGTGACGTCACTGACATGTCACGGATGGTTACGCAGTGAGGAAGAAGGAGACAAGAAGTTCCTGGTGCCCCTGGTGTTGTGCTGTTGTCTGCTTCTGGCGACGTTGGTCGCGGTGTCCAGTGCCGGTGTCTTGAAGTGTGAGTACGGAGCTAAAAACAAAACTTCGTAAGGGCTCAAGACCGCACGAACTTTCATTCTTGAATTCACAATTATGGTCGATAGATCAAGTTACAAACGCGTACTTTACCAACGCGTACTCGTTGGGACGGTCCCACCACCACCCGCAGACGGTTCCGCTTTCCGAGCCCGCAGTGCGCTGGAGTACTCATCATTACGCGTGTGAAGGAACGCGTCTGACGTTCTACGGACGGTCCCTGTTGAGCATGGGCTACAGACATTGCCAAGCCATCGCCTTTCTCTTCGCTTCACGAGTATGAGCTGTCTCACACCACTGTTCCCCTTTGTCTATGACATTCCTCTTAACGCGACTCGCCTACGACGTCGACTCCGGGAGACTGGCTGCTGCGTCAGCGCCAAGGTTTGGCTTGTGTATTGTAGCGCCCTCTAGGTGCGGCGAACCTCTCTAAATGTCCCTCTTCGTCGCTCTCTGCTTCGGCGCCCACTGTCAACGTGGCTACTATGTCACTTCTTGCTCCTGCACCCTTTCCATGCACTGCTGCGTTCAACGCTCGCTGCGTCCCTCTCTCCTGGGGCTCCTCTCTTCTTCACATTTCCAGTTGCGCATGCGCACTTCGCGCGGGCGCTTCAGGGTGACAGCGCTCGACGCGAGAACGTGGCCGTAGTAGCTTGCACGTTAAAGAAACTAACGGCGCAGCTGTACAAGGTTACAATCTTGGGCTGAGCTTTCTGCACTTGCTTTGAAGTGCTTACTCTTGGGCACCCTTAGAGACGCTATACCGCGCAACAAGTTATCTACGCTCTTAACGAAGTTTCCATTCCATAGTTACTAACATAAAAAACCTTATACTGTTTCCTCTTGGTTTAGTTTGGTTTAAGGGGGTTTAACGTCTCAAAGCCGCTCAGGCTATGAGGGACGCCGTAGTGAAGGGCTCCGGAAATTTCGACCACCTGGGGTTCTTTAAAGTGCACTGACATCGCACAGCACACGGGCCTCTAGAATTTCGCCTCCATCGAAATTCGACCGCCACAGCCGGGATCGAACCCGCGTCTTTCGGGTTAGTAGCCGAGTACCATAACCACGAAGCCACCGCGGCGGCCTGCTCTGTCCTCTTGAACGCCTCGGGCATAATATAGCATGCACTGAATTCTCTTTGAAGGCTTGCGGTTTAATTAAGTCTCCCTGTAAAAAGGAGTGATCTGTCTCACTGCCTGCGAAAGCGTACGACGCGGATACGACCGAGATATCCACGATGTGTTCGCACACGAGTCGGCTCTGGCATGCTAGAGCAGAACGTTGGGCAAGGCAAGCAGGGCTGAATGCATGGCGGCCAGGAAAAAAGCGGACCCTTCCAAGAAAGTGGTAGTGTTTTAACATAGTTAAACCCAGTAGACGGGCGAAAGCATGTGTTCATCTTCGCCTTTTCTTTCTTGCATCCGCATGTGCATGCAACTGCGTTTCTCGCTCTTCGTCTTGACACCCTCTCTCCCCTCGGCTGCTGCTGGCGCGACGCTCCTATCCTTAACCTAACCCAACCTTACTCGCGTTACCTCGAGCTTTACACAAGATTCTTGGTTGGGATTGCGTTTAGTACTGCTTTCGCACCAAAAGGTGGCTTCACTCTCTCCGTTATGGAATGTATGGAATGTCGCGGTTCTCTCCCTCCCATCTCACTATTAAAATTGTTGGGAATTAATTACTGCGCTAACCTAATGAAAACGGAACACTGAAATGGCGGGATTGAGAAGTGCACACACACGAAGCGCTAACTCTCACCTCGTTGGTTAGTTGGGTGTCCGTCGTGCGGTCTGTTTTGCGCTCGGTTTTCAATTACGTCTCATCAATTATCCAAACGCTCTTAACTTTTTAACCGCAGCATTTAAACCAGAATAGAGACGGCCAGTAATTGCTGGTGCGGCGGCCATTTAAAAGGCGCGGTTATACTCCGACGTAGCGCGCGCGCGGCACGGCGACGTCACGTCGGCAAAACGCGACCGTCTACACTCCAGCGGCGCCTGACCGCCGGCGTGTTCGGCGGCTTCCAGCGCGGTCCGACGGCTCCCGGCGCCGAATGCAGCAGGCTGCATTTCGCGCCGGCCGCCGCCGGCCGACCGGACCGGTTCCTCCTTTCGTCGGGGCGTGCTGTTCTGAGAATCCACGACAGAGGGCGCGTCGGACGTTCTGCGCATGCGCTTCTCCAGACGGGGCGGCTGCGTCGCATCGGAGCAGTCGGACTGTAGGCGGGCCAAATTTGCGCCTGGCGCGGCGTTGCCGACTTGACGTGGCCGACCGCCACCTGCGCTCGCCCGCGCGCTGAGGACGTCGGAGTATATTGGCGCCTAAAAAGATCACCGCGCCAATCGCCTCGCCATTAACAGCGTACCCGTAAACAAAGGCGAACTACACTGCTGGAGGCACCTGTATTAGAACCGTCAAAATAACACTAACTGTTCCGGCGAAATTATGGGTTAAGTGAGTCCACTGGCCCTCCTTGACGTTTCCGGGTCGCCGTGCGTAGCTCATGACTATCATGACTATTACGTACGCAGCGGACGAAATCGAGGAAGAAGAAGAGAATGAGCAAAAAGAAGATTCCGGTCGCTATCATAACCCTCCGGCGGGAGGTGGTGGCCGTCCACCCGCGGCAACGACGACTAATGCGCCAACGACGACAAAGAGCACCCTTCAGGAGGAGGTGGTGACTACTGGAGAGGCGGAGACTAAGCCGACGACCACCGAGACAGTGACGACGAAAGATGCGACTACTAGACCGACGACGACGGCCAGGACAACCACGAAATCGACGACTACGACCAGCACTACCACAACTACAACTACTACGACGACGACAACTACAACAACTACGACAACAACTACGACGACGACAACTACAACAACTACGACGACGACAACTACAACAACAACAACTACGACAACAACAACAACTACGACGACGACTACTACCAAGCTGCCAAGTAAGAGGCCGTGCTCTCTATACCAGGGCATGTTTATTTTAAAGTTAGGTTCGAGGCCACTGGTATGAAACTGGGAACTTGCTAGTAATTAGCTGTGGTCTCCAATACTGAGAAAAAACCTATTTAAATCGCTAGAATGCATGCCTTACATGCACACATGCGTTAGTGATCCTGGAAGACTGGTCACAGAATCTGTAGTTATTCATTTACCCTAGGAAAGTTCAAATTATGCGGTTGATTAAAAGGTGTGCTCTTGCGCTTTTTGTGGAACTTAGTTAAAGAATGCGTTTAGACAACCTGCAGATCACACATCTTGATTATCGTGTAGTTGGGTAGTCACTGGTATCCATCTGCATGATAGGAAATTGACGGACACCCCGTTTCTCCCCCTCCCCCCCTCCCTACCATAGCATCGGTAGCGTCGATGGCTCTCTTTGTGAAACATGTAAACACAAAAATGTTGTCTTCTCATTTGTATGCATAGTTCGCATAACGGTGTTTACGAATACAATGAGTGTGTCAGCACTCGCGCATGTACTAGATTAGCGTTCACTGCATATTTCATGCTTTTCTTCAGGACTCAAAGAACTGTACTGCGCGGTTGGAGCCCAGGCAGTATTTCTGGACCAGTACCCTCGGGACGGCGTCTGTCACTACATGTACTACATGGACGTCTTCATCAACAATGCGAGCGTGGTGGCAACTGAGATACAAACCTCTTTCGACACTTTCAAGGTTGTTCTCAAGAAGTACACACAGACCAAGGGAGGCATCTCCTTCGACATCAAGTGAGCGGAGTCGGAAAATTCATTTCCTTGGCACGTTCTAGCCGTCCTCAAAACAATTGTATGGAAGGATGCTTGTTCTAAACATTTATTTTCGCTCCAAGAGAAATATTGCCACGCGGAATGAAGATATTCGTGCCCCAGGCACGCCACCCTAACAAAAATGGTCCATAGACAGTCTATACACTTTTTATAGACTTTATTGCCTACCTATAGACATTACTTTTGTCTATTCATAATCTATACACTGTCTATAGACAAAAGTCTACTAATAGTGTATGGCCATAAATTTACAGATTGTCTATAGACTTTATCGCCTCCCTATAGACATTACTTTTGTCTATTCATAGTCTATACACTGTCTATAGACAAAAGTCTACTAAAAGTGTGTGGCCATAAATTTACAGATGGTCGATAGACTTTATTGCCTCCCTATAGACATTACTTCTGTCTATTCATAGTCTATACACTGTCTATAGACTAAAGTCTACTAAATATGTATGGCCATAAATCTATAGATTGTCTATAGACTATCGATAGGATTTGTATTGCCTACAGACTGTTCTCTGGAGATTGTCTATAGAGAGCCTATAGACTTTATAGACAGAAGTCTATGGACAGTCTATAGACTGACAATAAATTTTCGTAACGGCAAGCTAGGCGCGCAGTGCAGCGTTCCTCACGCAGGCAGCGAAATCTCGCGCGATCGCGTCGTGATCGTCGTCAGCGGCGGTGGCGTTGTCAGAGGAAGAGGCAGGTGGCCCAGCTGCCACCTATGTCACGTGTCCTTGTGACGTCATCACCAACCTGCCCACCACTATTTTATGTTCAAATAGTTCAAATGCTCCATGCTCGGCTAATTCTTTTCTTGAACACTGTAATTGGATAGAGCGGTCGTCCCTTTAATAGCAGCGCACTTCCTTACTGCGCATACGTCGGGATACTCTTCACAGTCACTACTGATGCATACATTAGGAAACATGAAAAGAATGTTAAGAAAACTACCAAGGACAACTGTAGGTGAAATTGCGGACGTATGTACTGTAACATGTTATACAGATCAATAAACAAGCCACACCAGCTGATTCTCTAGCGTCTCTATTTGTACCATGCTAATAAAAAATGAATAAAAAATGCACGAAAGTAATCGACTAGCTATCTTTAATTGTTACTTTTATGGGCTGCAAATGACCGCGGAAGTGAGTTACATTTCAGATGGAAGTAAATGTAATTGCGGTCGATTAAGGGTAATGGGGTGGATTCCAAGAGACGGCAAGTGTAGCAGGGGCGGCAGAAGGTTAGGTAGGGACGGATGAGATTAAGAAGTCTGCAGGCATAGGGTGATCGCAGCTGGCAAAGGACAGGGTTAATTGGAGACACACGGGAGAGGCCTTTGTCCTGCAGGTGGTGTAGTAAGGCTGATGGTGATGATGACTTTATTTTCTGTAGCGCGCGCAAGCTCATCGTAAATAAAATCTACGATGACGACAGGCGCGTTCAGTATCACGGCGCTGGATAGATGAGTTAAGTAATTGTTGAGCAACTAACTTTCCATTTCTATTGCAGACAATCATTTAAAATCATAGATTTTTCAGGTATTTCTTCTCGAATTGATTTATGCTTCATTCTGGGAATTCAGCACTGTGGTCAGAGGCTGGCTGTAGCAGTTGGGCTGTTCTCTGCTTGAGCTGCCCTCAGTGGGCTTTCTTCTCCTACGGGCTATGATGGCTTGGAGGCTACGAATTTCTGTTATAAGAACTAGTGCCGCTTGTGCAAGTCATTGCTCCCGCCGAATGCACTGGGACGGAGGCTAACTGCGGACCCATAGACACCAGCACGCTCACTGCTGTATACATTCTTAAAGAGAGCCTTCATCATAGCCGACGCTTAGATTTCCTTTACATATTCTCACACAGAGCCCACTGGAGGACTCCAGGTGGTTTTGTTTTCTTTCGTAGGTACGTTACATTGGACGCCATCAAGGGTAATGCAGCGGCTATCAAGGCGCTGGCGTCCAACAACATCGTAAATTACGGGTTTCTCGGAATGATAGCACCCATCTATATATTGAAGCAATGGGTGGCGAAAGCCAAGGACCTTCTCAAGGTACGCCTTCTGTTCCCCCGATTTGCACTTTATGTAGGAAACCTCGCACTTCATGTCGTGAATGTCTGCTCTGGTTGTGGAAGCTACCTATACCAGTCAGTGGCCGCGTGCTATAGGCGACCGCTTCTATATACACTACGGTGCTGGAGTAGCCTTATGAAGCTCCAGAGCTTTCAGCCGGGGTCTTTCAAGCCCCAAAAACTGCGTGTTCGTATCCTTTATTTATTGATTGATTTATTTATTTATACAAGTACCTGCAGCACCACAAGGGCATTTTTGCAGTGGGGGACAATTGGCGGAAAATGAAAGCGTGACAAAAACTTAAATACAGCTAAGCACAGTTGGTAAAAGCAAGAAAGTAACCAAATACGTAACATCGATGAGTCACCTCGACGGCAAACGGTCTTCAGGGCACCGCGGTGCAAAAATCACAACACAGAAATGGAAAGGGGCCCGCCGCGGTGGCTCAGTGGTTAGGGCGCTCGACTACTGATCCGGAGTTCCCGGGTTCGAACCCGACCGCGGCGTCTGCGTTTTTATGGAGGAAAAACGCTAAGGCGCCCGTGTGCTGTGCGATGTCAATGCACGTTAAAGATCCCCAGGTGGTCGAAATTATTCCGGAGCCCTCCACTACGGCACCTCTTCTTCCTTTCTTCTTTCACTCTCTCCTTTATCCCTTCCCTTCGGCGTGGTTCAGGTGCCCAACGATATATGAGACAGATACTGCGCCATTTCCTTTCCCCAAAAACCAATTAAATGGAAAGGGTGCACAATCGCATGGAGCGAAATGCCAGCCAAAATATAGGAAGTAAACGGGATGATATTAATCTACGGCAGGCTGCGTGGCAATAATAATAACAATAATATAATAATTGGTTTTGGGGGAAAGGAAATGGCGCAGTATCTGTCTCATATATATCGTTGGACACCTGAACCGCGCCGTAAGGGAAGGGATGAAGGAGGGAGTGAAAGGAGAAAGGAAGAGGTGCCGTAGTGGAGGGCTCCGGAGTAATTTCGACCACCTGGGGATCTTTAACGTGCACTGACATCGCACAGCACACGGGCGCCTTAGCGTTTTTCCTCCATAAAAACGCAGCGGCCGCAGCGGGTGCGAACCCGGGAACTCCGGATCAGTAGTCGAGCGCCCTAACCACTGAGCCACCGCGGCGGGGCTCTGCGTGGCAATAAAGAGAGAAACTCTGAATGCGCTTTACATTCAGCAATGCTCTTGGGAAGCCTATTCCAGTGTGCGGAAGCATGCGGAAGAAATTAATTACGCTACACATCAGCACATTTCAAGGACTTTCAGCTCGTGATCACAGCGTTTAGAGATGAAGTACGGAGGAAAAAGTACAAGCTCTTATTTATTCCTGTGAGATCACAGTAAATTCGGGAAAAAAAAGTTCTAATTTTGCAGTTAATCGGCGTTATGGCAGTTTTTTCTAACCAAGGTTCTCTTCGATGTAATACTGCTACGGAGGTTATAATTACCGGAAACAAATCTTTCATCGCGGTTTTGGACGCGTTAAAGCATTTCTATAAATTTAGAGCTTTGAGGGTCGCATACTGCGCAAGCGTATTCGAGTATACCGGACAAACATATGTTATGTAACGCACTTATTTTACTTACTTTCCTGGGGAGGGGGGGTGGGGGGTGGGGGCGTCTTTATAAAAATCACGTCTAACGAGGTTTAGCATACAAGATGACTTTAAGGTTAAGTATTCAATATGTCTGACCTATGTTATATTTTCTGAAAAATAGACCCCGGCTACGATGCCGCTGCTACGACATCGGTCACAGCAAAAACTACGATACTGATTAAATTCATATTGGACGTTTCGCGAGGGGTGCTGCTCTCTGGTAGCCGCGTCGTCCGTGACGGAAATGTCTGAGACTTTCTCAAAGTACTGTAATACGTAACACTGGCGAAGGGAACGAGAGGTGGAGCGAGGAAAAGCTCGGGTATAATTTCGTGCTCTTGCCTTGAGGGGAAACTATAATAATAATAATAATAATAATAATAATAATAATAATAATAATAATAATAATAATAATAATAATAATAATAATAATAATAATAATAATAATAATAATAATAATAATAATAATAATAATAATAATAATAATTAATAATAATAACTGGTTTTTTGGGGGAAAGGAAATGGCGCAGTACCTGTCTCATATATCGTTGGACACCTGAACCGCGCCGTAAGGGAAGGGATAAGGGAGGGAGTGAAAGAAGAAAGGAAGAAATAGGTGCCGTAGTGGAGGGCTCCGGAATAACTTCGACCACCTGGGGATCTTTAACGTGCACTGACATCGCACAGCACACCGGGCGCCTTAGCGTTTTTCCTCCATAAAAACGCAGCCGCCGCGGTCGGGTTCGAACCCGGGAACTCCGGCTCAGTAGTCTAGCGCCCTAACCACTGAGCCACCGCGGCGGGTGGGGAAAGTATAGCCGCCATCGTTTAAGCGGCACTTGAATGCCGGGAAATAGTTACCGACTAGGTCGCTTCACTACTGTCTGTATATACGCATATGGACGCGCAGCTACAGCAATCTGACTTTTCATCAACGGAAGCTTTTAAAGATCGTGCTTAATTATCGAAACAAGTGCGATAAAAAACTAAGGCATACAAGAAAAAGAAGTGAGATGATTGCAGTGACCTTCATTGAGTGCTTGAAAATAGACCACAAGACGCCGGAGGCCTTCTGGTGCCGCGGGAAGTAATTAGCTTCCCCACGGGCTCCTCTTCTGCATGGTGTGCTCAGCACCTGTTGTAACCTAAGAACCCAGGCTGCACATAAAAAAAATGGTCGAGGTTGAAAACAGTTGAACACTTAAATCTACCTATGGCGCCCAGTCCAACATTCGAGCCCTTTGTTATGCATTGATTGTTCGGAGGCTGACAGCCGCTTAGCGAATCTGTCGAAATTCAGTCGATTCTCGACAGTCAAAAAATCATGCGGGAAAAGAGGCACACGGTTGTAATATGATTTAAAAGTCACGGCGCAGTAATTGACGTCCAATGCTGTTTTAAGCAGCTGAACAGATTGTTGTCCCGTTCGTGGGCGTCTGGTTGTCAACAGCGTCTGACCTGCAATAACACTTTCTCTTTGTAGGAATTGAAGAAGCTCCAAGACAACGATCCATCCAGAAAGACCGTCATAGCGATCGGCACGTTTCGGTACGAGTTTAAAGTATACGAACCAGTGTGGCCCGGTTACAAAGAGCTATTCGCCACGGCCGTCGCTAGCGAGTAAGTTCTCATGCTGTTGCCATCCAAGAACCGGAAAATACTAAACGGCTGCTCTTTTAATGGGAAGGCATCAGAAAAGTCATCGGCAAAAAAAAAAAAAAATGTGTCGTCTGTCCCATATTTCCCAGGGCCAGAAGATATGATAACCATTCATTCATTCATTCATTGTTTATTTGCATAATTTCTTTCAAAATAAAAAAAAAACAGTTGCTGGACCCATAGCCATTGGCTAGTGAAGGGTCCAGAGATGACATATGATACAAATTCTAATACAGCAGAGGAGGAAAGTAATTAACAAATACAAAAGATTATTCTTGACGCACACGACATAGGCAACGCAATAATATTCAGTCACAATTTCATTTTACGTTGTTGCGATGTACAGTTAAAACGCTATTTCACAGTGAAGGGCAGCCACGAATTATTTCGTTATGATCGGGAAGTTTGTAAAATCGAGTGTTACTTGCGCGTATTAATAGTCCGCAAAGGTGGCCCGAATCACTTGTACATGCACTCTAAACACGAATACGCTTGTATGGCAGTAAAAAGGGAGTATGTTGTCATCTAGCTCACTCCAAGGTCGGGAGCGGCGTCGGCTGCCGAGTCCGTTGTACCGTGCAGTTGCGCAGCTTGCAGTCCCGTCAAAACTAAGCCAAGGCCGCGACTTGGGCGCCTAGATGTTACTGCTGACTCGCTGCCTACAATCGTGGGCGAAATAATGAGAAATCACCTCTCTTTCTTACTAATTGTTTCCCGAAAAACTTCGCTACATCGCGTTCAGTGGACATTTGTTTCGTTATTTCGTGTTACTGAGAACACGGAACCCTATGGGTACTTGTCGGGGAGTCAAAATTTGTTCGTTAGATCGGAAACTTCGTAAAATGGAGTTTCGTTAGACAATGTTTTGACTGTACCTTCATTGCGTCCGTGTTGCCACCTATAGACGTCTTCGGAGAAACATGTAACTACCAGCCGGGTGGCCCGAATGTGACAGGTTGTATCTCGAAGTAAAGACATCAACGGGTTCTAATGCTATCGCATTGCCATCGCATAATATAGTTAGGTGCCCCTGCGAATTTGTTACGCTCACTACCACTAAGGGAAAGGATACTACTTTTGTGCCTCTAAGCATTTTTGATTCCACTCCAGCACACCAGCATTGCTTATATTGTCACTCGTGAGATGGAATGCTGATGTATACTGAGACTATCTGCACTAATTAACCCTCCTTTCCACAAATTTCGGTTTGAACTCTCAGAGGTTTAAATTACCTACAACTTGTACGTATATTCCAAATGCTTTAAATACACTCATTTGGCGCTTTTCCTCGTTTCGCATTAAGGATGTTTATGCTCATGCACATGCAAACTGAACTCAGGCAAAAACCCTCGCAAATTAACCACATTGCTAACATCTGGCCTTGTGCAGAAAACAAATTATCTCTTGTTGGCTACTAGGAGCAAAACTTATTTTCAGGCGGATCGCACAGGTTGGTTGTTGCCACCTTTAACTCGTGCCGTGCATTGTTATTTAATAACCGGACACAAATATTATCCCGCTCCAGATGTTTTCGAAAGCTGTTTTTACATGAATGCGTGGCGTGCGAGGCAACTAAAATAAAAAAAGAAGAAAATTCTGTACAAGCTTGAAATAGCTATAGTTTACAAAGCCAACAGATATTTTTTTAGTGTGTGGAATGTCGGTCCGAGTCTATCCAGGAATTCAATGCGAAATACAACGAAGCCGAACCGAACACGAAAAAAATTTGGTTCGGCACTTTGCTTAATTTATACTATAGTTCAGCGTTCTGAAAACTGGCTTTTGGGTAAAGGAAATGGCGCAGTATCTGTTTCACATATCGGCGGACACCTGAACCGCGCCTTAAAGGAAGGAATAAAGGAGGGACTGAAAGAAGAAAGGAAGAAAGAAGTGCCGTAGTGGACGGCTCCGGAATAATTTCAACCACCTGGGGATCTTCAACATGCACTGACATCGCACAGCACACGGGCGCCTTGGCGTTTCGCCTCCATCGAAACACGGCCGACGCGGTCGGGTTCGAACTCGGGTACTCCGGGTCAGTAGCCGAGCGCTCCGGATCACTACTCCGAGTACTCCAGATGAGTAGCTCGGGTAATAATAATAATACCGTGACGTATACTGTCAGCAGAAATAAAGAATTGCTAATGCTGACAGTAAAGCGAGGAAGGCAGCCATTCCTGAAGCAATGGTGCCCGCAAACAGTAGTGCATAAAACGAACACACACTCCCTTAAAGGAATCGCTCGAGGCAATACCGTTTCATCTTTCTATCTTTACCGTCCAACGCGCTTAATTCAGATACATTTCATCTGCGATTCTACATTTCTCTTTAAAACCTCCTGAAATCAATATTCAGGAGGGCTCTTTGTTCACCCTTTGTTGGCTCTTGGTTGTTTGTTGTTTGTGCGGTGAGGCGAAAGCCTTTAGCGCGGTGTTGCTGCTTGTGTCACTGATGTGTGGTGAAGATGTTGATTAAGTACACAATTGTTCGTGAATCCTAAATGCTGGAGACACTGGAGGGTATTTGGCAGGCATCCGTCAGATTCGACGCCTTTCCGCAAACACTCTCCAGCGTCCTAGACAAGGAGAACTGCATATGCGTTTGCAGGGAGTAGTGCCGTTAGCACGCTCGGCTGCGGAACGGGAGGATGGTGATTCGAATCCCATCGTTCACAAATAATTTTTCTTACAGAATTGAAGAGCGTAACGGACGGACGGTATGACGTCACTTCTGTCGTGACTTCCGGCTGGCGATGTAACGGACGGACAGGATCTCGACCGGGAGTATTAGCCATTAAAGGCTTTCGCCTTAATAAAGGGGGAAAGCTCGGTGTGAGAATCAAAGGATATGCCCATCCCTTAGAAACACCGTTAGAAGTGTCTCAAAGAGTAGGGTCGTCCGCGCAATTAACATCTGCCATTGATACCTTTGCAGTTTGCCTTCACGTGAAAAAATTGGCAGTGGCTTAGCTCGGCTGTGCCAGAAAATACGTAGCGAGACGTACGTTCCCCCGGCTGAGCTTTTTGTGGTCACTGTATGTTTAGCAGTGAGATACATTGGGTATACACATCTTTTATTCATTTTGCTTGACAGACTAATATTTCCCGATGATATGTGAAGTAGAATGCAGCGGGCTCAATTTTGTCGATACAGTACTTCGATTTGGTAGCTATATTAAGGTCATTTTTCTTTCATACACTGACTAAGAGTGTCTTTTTTCCTGTTGAAATCACCCAAAGTCACACACAACTGTGAAACCGCACCGTAAGCTGGTATACACGTGGCAACCACATCATTGGTCTGCTTGAGAGATAGATATTCCCGATGCCACGTAGACTCCTTCGATGATAATGCCGCTTTCCAGAAGCCGAACACAGCAGGCTTCACCATTATTCACCGCTATCGAAGGGAAATGTCTGCCAGCGGTGATACCTCATTTCCCGTACATACGACTCCAGCGTTCTTATTTGGTTCAAGCCAACTGCCAGGCGACAACTTCAGGATCGGAAGAGTTAATATTCTCTTCTCTATACCGCCATTTAGCAGCTGCTGGACTTTCCTTTTCTATATGGAATGTCCGGACCCCGTAGAGTATCTGTTACGGGTCCAATTGGACTTATTTTTGGAAATGTGGCGGAGAGTTTGAAGGTTGCTTCACTCCCGCCACCGGTTGGCCCGGTATTGCACTGCCTCCGGGATCGGCCTTGTCTTTAGCGCGTATTTCTTTCTATCCCATCTTTCAACTCTCCTGCTATCTGCACGTGGTAGCGATTGTGGCTCGGCTTGAGCCAGTGAGCAGGCCTGTGCACTTTCCTTTTCTTTCTTCCTGGCAACAACAGACACACAGACAGATCTCTGCATGCATGTCAAACGTTGTGATAGAGACGCCCACTACATCTCCACCTTTTATACGCAATCCTGCGCATGCGGCGCGGGGTTCGGGTGATAGAGCGGCGTGCGGCGAGGCGGCGACGAAGAACGCGGCGCCACTGTGGGGTCTCTCCGGTTACCATGGTATCGGCGCGTGCGCACAACTGCTCATCTGCGTGATGTCACGCTCGGCTTTGACGGTGGAACCTGGCACGCGGCCGCGGCGATGGCGGAGCGCACGCCGCACTTTGCTCCTCTCCGGTTGCCATGGTAACGGCACATGCGCACAACTGGCCTCTCCAATATGCTCGCTGCATAAGTGCTGCGGCGCAACAATCCTAAAGCCAGTATTTTTTCGCTCCTCCCATACACCTCTTGCTTCGGATCTGACGACACGCTGATGTCGCCCATACCAGTTTTCTAGACGCGAACACATTCATGAAAGAAGTTATGCTATGCAACTTTTTAATTGTTATTCGAAAAGTGTGCCACATACCATTCGGTGGGAGATGCGGCGCGTATGGACCAAGCAATAAGGACTGTTTTTGTTTTCGCGAAAACAATAAGGTTTTTAAAGCGCGTGTGTAGAATTTAAGCTTATAAACCAATTGCCCTCTGCGTTCTCTGATACCAGATCAAGCTGGACAGGGCAAGAGTTGAAGCGGTATGGATACGACCGTCAAATGGGTTCCTGTTTCGCGTTTTACCCATTTTACCGCGAGACAGCGGGAAATCATTCGGGCTGCAAACAACTGTGTGCGCTGATGTGTCGGTATCATGGTCGGCGTCGTCGGCGTGTTCTCTCGTTGATTACGTTTTCAGCGAAGTCTAACTTAATCGTGCACTTACGGTAAGTGTACACGATTATTTTTCATTAATTTGGTCTCCTAAACCCCCGTAAGCAGAGCTGTGTGTGCAGAACAGACTATGTGCGCAGCGACAAACTTCCTGTCCTCGTTTCTAAGGGGCGTTGTAAGCAGCTGAAACCATCACGTTCTCGACTAAGGCGCCTTATGTCTGTGTCGCTATGTCTTTCCTAACGCGGGGAAAGGCAGTCTGTGCGAAACGCCTGCGGATAAGCCGCTCCTTGCGTGCTGTGTGCTGTTTTTTTTTTCGTGTTGCAAGCTGGATGCGCGGCCAGAAATATCGCTTAGCCCATCAGTGAGGGCGAGCTCGATTTACTTGGCGCCTCCGGAAACGCACACTCACGTTCTGAGATGAATTACATTTATTTTTTATCTTTGTGTTATTGCCTGTCCGGGCCGCGAAGTTCTGTTTATTGAGTGGTGTGCATTGGTTGTTATATGTAGACGCTCACTCGGTGCGCATCGTGGACAACGACGTTTGACCAAAGATGTTTTGTAACGCTATACACTGGATCACAGGACGTTTGTCAAAGTTGTAGTCAAGCGGCGCTGGAGGAATGGCTGTAACGTGATCGTTGAATGAAAGTATTTTCCGGTGCGAATGGCCCGCGTGTGCAAACACCACGAAGAGCCCACGATCTGCATCTCATCTCTGCTCTTGTAGCACACGTATGGATTCGTCTATCTCTGCTATGCGAGCCGTTGGACGCCGCCGCCGCCGCCGCTGGCTTGCTGGCACTTCATTTTGAAAGCTGGGTAAAGGTCACCTCGACAAGAGATGGCTTACATTTCGTTCCGAGAGGCTAGTTCATGAGCCCCGCTTACGCGTGCACAAATTTCTCCAATAGCATTTGTGCGAGAGGCGAGTACGCGTTTTTGATCTCAGACTGCTACATTACGAAAACACCAGTTCAGCGCTTATTTGTGTGTATGCCCCGCCGCGGTGGCTCAGTGGTTAGGGCGCTCGGCTACTGATCCGGAGTTCCCGGGTTCGAACCCGACCGCGGCGGCTGCGTTTTTATGGAGGAAAAACGCTAAGGCGCCCGTGTGCTGTGCGATGTCAGTGCACGTTAAAGATCCCCAGGTGGTCGAAATTATTCCGGAGCCCTCCACTACGGCACCTCTCTCTTCCTTTCTTCTTTCACTCCCTCCTTTACCCTTCCCTTACGGCGCGGTTCAGGTGTCCAACGATATATGAGACAGATACTGCGCCATTTCCTTTCCCCCCAAAACCAATTATTATTACTTATTTCTGCCACGAATGTAATTCAGATGGCGCTGTGTTATTATGGCTGCGCCTGTTGATGAAGACGTTGATTGTTTCATTGAAACAATCAACCTACTCTGAGCGCGTTCGTTGATTTTTTCTAGCAGCGTTACTTTAGGGTACCTGCATGCAAGCACCGCCTCTTTAGTGCTCTGTTCCGCCGCGGTGACTCAGTGGTTAGGGCGCTCGACTACTGATCCAGAGTTCCCGGGTTCCAACCCGACCGCGGCGGCTGCGATTTTATGCAGGCAAAACGCTAATGCGCCCATGTGCTGTGCGATGCCAGTGCACGTTAAAGATCCCCAGGCGGTCGAAATTATTCCGGAGCCCTCCACTACGGCACCTCTCTCTTCCTTTCTTTTTTTACTCCCTCCTTTATCCCTTCCCTTACGACGCGGTTCAGGTGTCCAACGATATATGAGACAGATACTGCGCCATTTCCTTTCCCCCAAAACAATTGTTATTATTATTATTATTATTATTATTATTATTATTATTATTATTATTATTATTATTATTATTATTATTATTATTATTATTATTATTACTGCTCTGTTCGGGCTGTACTTGAACGAAAACTAAGAATTTGAGACGGTATTTCGAAATTATTCCGGAGCCCTCCACTATGGCACCTCTTTATTCCTTTCTTCTTTCACTCCCTCCTTTATCCCATCCCTTACGGCGCGGTTGAGGTGTTCAACGATATATGAGACAGATACTGCGCCATTTCCTTTCTCTAGAAACCAATTATTATTATTATCGTGACAGTTATGCCTATGTTGTCTCAAGGTCACGTACACGTTTGAAACGGCGCAGCTGCAGTTACTATGTGCTGTTTGCGTTTGTCTGGATAATGCACGCTGCACGGAAGCTCTGCAATCCGCTTGTTTCTAAGGGTGCGCGTTGATGTATGAGTATGCTGTTCCGTCCTTGTGCTTCAAGTTATGGGCGCAAATCTGCGGGGAACTGGTTCGCAGTCTGCCTGGTAGGTTTTGCATGACCTGTGCCCGTTTTGGTGTACGTACAAGGCTTCACGGAAGATATTTTGAAGCGCTTGTTGAAATTGGTTTTCGGATTTTGGCGAAAGGAAATGGCGCAGTACCTGTCTCACATCTCGGCGGACACCTGAACCGCGACGTAAGGGAATGGATAAAGGAGGGAGTGAAAGAAGAAAGGAAGAAAGAGGTGCCGTAGTGGAGGGCTCCGGAATAATTTCGACCACCTGGGGATCTTTAGCGTGCACTTACATCGCACAGCACACGGCGCCTTTACGTTTCGCACCCATCGAAACGCTAATAGCGCGTATAAGAATAAATGCACTGAATGTGCATTTTATGGGGATGGAATTTTCAGCAGCTCGTAGTGAGTCGATGCTGATATTTGGCTCAATTCTTCGAGGTCTTCTGTTCCAGTTAATGTAAAAGGAATGCCATACAGAGATCAGTATTGGCAGTAGGTATTCAGTTCAGAGGGAGAGTGCTCCAGGGATTATGAGTTTTAATTACAATTGTTTTGTGAAACCACTTAGAATTTGTCATTTGTGTTTATTGAAATGATGAATGCACGGTAAAAAAACAGCAGATGGTCAAATTGTCCACAGCTTTTCACCACGGCGTCCCATAGCCTGAGTCACCGTTGGTCTTTGAACCGTATAAAACCAAAGCAAAAGATCAAGGTTACCTTTCTAGAATGGGTAGCCAGGATATGCATTGCGCTGTAAGGCACGTCTGGAGAGATGGAGTGGGAATTTTTTTCAGTACCTTCCATAAGTTTCCTTTGCGCTGTACAGGTGAACATGCCCGGAAGATTCACTGCAGACATGTCGCAAGAATACTTCTTAGGAAACTAGTCGGACCGTTACTTTCAACATTTATTTTGTATAATGTGGTGTATTCTTATCGTGCATGTACTGCATATTCCCAGCCGGGATAGCTTGATAATAAACTAAATTTGCCGCCGCCGTGGCTGAGTGGTTACGGCGCTCGGCTGCTGGCCCGAAAGATGCGGGTTCGATCCCTGCCATGGCGGTCGAATTTCGATGGAGGCAAAATTCTAGAGGCCCGTGTACTGCGCGTAGTCAGTGCACGTTAAAGAACCCCAGGGGGTCGAAATTTCTGGAGCCCTTCACTACGGCGTGTCTCATAGCCTGAGTCGCTTTGGGACGTTAAACCCCTTTAAACCAAACCAATAAACTAAATTTATAAGTATAATTATCGTCATGTCATTTGCGAAGACAGTGTGGTGACTTTTTACAACGGTTGTAGACTGTGTCGGTAACAGTCTATAGACATACGTGTACTGGACCAGTATACTTGTCAAGAGACTGTCCATCCAAACCTTCAGTAGACAACGGTCTACTGTAGGCTTAGTAGACATGAGATCTATAGGTCTATAGACAAGTGTACTGGACCAGTAGACTTTTGTCTATAGACTGTCTATAGATAGAATACTACAGGAAGTATATGACCTTAAGTCTATAAATCGTCATAGACTGTCTATAGATTTGTGTCTGTTAGACTTTCAGTAGGCATTATTCTATAGACTGTCTATTGACAGTCTATTAAAACTGTATGGCCATAAATCTGTAGACTGTCTATAAACTAATGAATATGATTTGTCTTTTTGAAGTCTATAGACTTCATAGACAAAGTTCGTAGACTGTGTACTGTGTAAAGAAAATTTGTAAGAAATCTTTGTTAATAAAATATGCGGAATTTAATGTCCTGAAGGTGCATGTCGCTATTGGGACGTCGTGTAAGGAAAGAACTAAATTCGAGCAAATCACACCGCACACGCGTGCTTTCATATTGGCGCGTGCTCATGGGAGCGCGCCGACGATGAAGACGAAGTGTGCGTGTGCCGGTGGACGTGTGCCGGTGCGTGTGCCGGTGGGCGTGTGCCGGTGGCTACCCTTTGGACTCTGTTCTGCGCCAGCAACCTTCCAACGCATGATGGACACCGTTCTTTCTGGGCTGAAATGGCAGACATGCCTAGTGTACCTTGATGATGTTGTCATTTTTGCTCCTAGCTTCGAGGAACACCTCAACCGGCTGCGAATGGTGTTACAGGCGCTCCGTTCGGCACAGTTGACGATAAAGCCACAAAAGTGTCACTTTGGTTTCGAAGAGCTCAGTTTTCTTGGTCACGTGATAAGCGCTGACGGAGTCCGTCCTGGCCCGGAGAAGACTGCCGCTGTGGCACAGTTCCCGCGCCCAACCGACAAAAAGTCCGTTCGTAGGTTTCTGGGCCTCTGTGCCTATTACAGACGTTTCGTTGAAAACTTTTCCACAATTGCCGAGCCCCTCACAATGCTTACTAGAGACAATGTATCTTTTGTGTGGCATGATGATCAGGAATCTGCTTTCAACGAGCTACGCTGCCGCCTACAAACTGTCCCAATACTCGCCCATTTTGATGAACGAGCTGCCACTGAAATTCATACTGACGCCAGCAATGTTGGTCTCGGCGCTATTCTCGTTCAGTGGCAGGATGGCAACGAGAAAGTCATGGCGTACGCCAGCCGCTCCCTCTCGAAAGCAGAGGCAAACTACTCTACCACAGAGAAGGAATGCCTTGCGGTAGTGTGGGCGATTAGCAAGTTCCGACCATATCTCCATGGTCGCCCGTTTCGAGCTGTCAGTGACCATCATTCGTTATGCTGGCTAGCCAATCTCAAAGACCCTTCGGGACGGCTTGCGAGATGGAGCCTTCGCCTCCAGGAATACGACATCACGGTAGTGTACAAGTCCGGCCGTAAGCACAATGACGCCGATTGCTTGTCACGTGCACCTGCCGACGTTGCTCCGGCCGAAACGGAGGACGACTTCCCGTTTTTTGCTCTCGTCACGTCGTCCGATATAGCCCGGCGTCAACGGGCTGACTCAGAGTTGCGTCCGCTCATCGAGCATCTGGAGGGCCTTAACGTCGCTGTTCCGCGGCTTTTCGTTCGAGGTTTGGGTTCCTACAGTCTCCGAGATGGCGTCCTTTACAAGAGGAACTTCGCCCATAACACGGAAACCTTTCTTCTGGTTGTGCCATCCGAACTCCGTCCAGAAATCTTGCACGCCTGCCACGACGAGCCATCGGCTGGCCATTTGGGTGTTACGCGGACGTATGCCCGCATTCGTGCGAAGTATTACTGGCCAAAGTTGCTCTCATCAGTCCAGCAATATGTGAGGACCTGCCGTGACTGCCAGCGACGAAAGACACCACCAGTTAAACCCGCAGGGCTTCTCCAGCCAATCCCACCGCCTACAACACCTTTCCAACAAGTGGGCATGGACTTGCTGGGCCCATTCCCATTGTCTTCCTCTGGGAACAAATGGATTGTTGTGGTGACGGACTACTTAACGCGGTACGCCGAGACACAGGCGCTCCCCCACGCTAGTGCTGCAGAAGTGGCTCAGTTTTTTATGACATCAATCGTCTTGCGTCACGGTGCGCCATCAGTCGTCATCACGGACCGTGGAACCGCCTTTACGGCGGCATTAATGCAATCTCTCTTCGAACTCACCCACACTAGTCACCGGAAGACAGCAGCCTATCATCCCCAAACAAACGGCTTGACTGAACGCCTCAACCGGACGCTTGCAGATATGCTTGCTATGTATGTCGACGTTGAGCATCGTACGTGGGACGAAGTTCTTCCTTATGCAACCTTCGCCTACAATACGGCAGAACAGGAGACTACCCGTCTTACACCTTTCCAGCTGGTCTACGGACGGTGTGTCACTACCATGCTGGATGCTATGGTACCCGCTGCTCACAACGACGGAGACATCGGCCCCTACGCTGACGCGGCCAGCGGGCTGAAGAAGCCCGCCAACTCGCAAGGTGCCGGATTCGACATCAACAACAACTCGACGCTGGTCGCTACAACCTCCGACACCTATGCGTTCGGTACGAGCCCGGCGACTCTGTATGGGTATGGACACCTGTGCGCCGCCGCGGACTCTCCGAAAAGCTCCTCCGACGCTACTTCGGTCCGTACGAGGTGGTTCGTCGTATAAGTGATGTCACATACGAAGTTTTTCCGCGGGACACGACCTCCTCACCACGTCGGCGCCATCCGACCGAGACTGTCCACGTGGTGCGCATGAAGCCCTACCATGACAGGCTGCAACCCGCCGCTTTACCAGCTTAACAGCTCTCTGTATTCTCTGCCGTCCGCCGTCTATACCGACCATTACCTTTGCTGTCCGTGTTCGTTTCCGGCGTCGGGCCGCCGCCTTGATGGAGGGGGTAATGGCGCGTGCTCATGGGAGCGCGCCGACGATGAAGACGAAGTGTGCGTGTGCCGGTGGACAAAGACGAAGTGTGTGTGTGGTTCGGACAGCCATCTTGTGAGTTCCCTGCTGTGCGCTGGACTTCGCTGAGACTGTGATCTGTGCCGGTCCTGTCTTCGTTACAATATTTAGCCAACATTGAAATTCGGCTTACATCTACAAAATTCGGAGTCGATACCGCGTGCTTTGGGCTGCACGGACGAACGCCACAGCCAGTAAGCGACCGTGGCAGTGGTAAATGTACTCAGACACACACAATAAGTTGAGAACCTAAATGTTTTTCATGACCTGGAGGGGCAACCACGTTATGTAGCCACTGAACTACCGCAGCGTGTCGTGTCACCATTAAGCGCATTATTTGCATGCGTGAGACTGTAGGCGGGAAGAAGCAGATTTTCCCATTATACCGCCGCGATGGCCAAGTGGCTGTGCATCCGCCTCGCATGCAGGAGGTGCGGGGTTCGATCCCCGGGTACCCACCTGCTATACAATGGGCACAAGCTTTCCCCTGGTCTGGTGCTCGGTTTATTTACGGTGAAATGCTTGGGAAATGGGTCTTTTACCCCACCTTGAGTAGAAGAAACAACCTTGTGCCATGACGGCCTTTGGTCACAGATGCCCTTGCGCTATAAAAATCCATAATCATCATCAGCTTCCACATTATGCTTTGAGGGCTCTCTCGGTAATATTTCTGGCTCCCTGACAGTTATCCTGAACATGAGCTAAAGATACCTTAGCTGTCATTTGGTGTTGTTTCCATAACCACTACTGCAGCCTCAGATAAGCTTTTGGATGCGGCTTACTGGCACGAAATGTCAACATTCAGGTGCAGTCCGTCCCTATTTTTCTTACTTCAGGTGAACTAGTCAACTGTGTACGAAAGACCTTCTTGGGCATCAAACATTAATGCCCAACATTTTTGGACAAAAGTTTTGAGCATTAAAATATTGTAAGGGATTGTTATGGACATATTGAAGGTAATAATCCATTCTTCCGATATGCAGCAAAATCTTTTTTAGAGTGTTTCTATCACTCGGATCGAACAGGTAAGGCTGCCATAGGATAGCAGTTAGGAACGCTCCTGACGACAGCAAAAACATTAATAGCGAAAAAATTCAAGCCTGCCGACGGGAGATGCGCAGCTGTATTGATTGTTATAGTGAAATTTTACACATGTGAAAAATCGCATTCATAAACTGTTTCCTGTTCAAAAATACTTTTGTCTCGTATTGTTGGTTATATTTAAGAGATGGAGTGCCTTTCTTTGCGGGTTTTGCCGCTGCAATGTAGCTACAGGAGCAGGTCCCTGATTTTCATGTCTTTTATACTGTGGTATTCCAGAGCGTAGGGTTGAGAGACTGATGGTGTGCGCTGTATGTTCTGCAGCTACGGTGCGGACGTTGTGATCGTGGTCACTTCCAGCCACATGCAAGAAGACGTCTTAAAGTGCACGGTGGTACCGCCGGCTATTATAAACGCCTCGAACGGAAACTACCCTTCATTCGTGAGTGAACGTCAACCTCCGCTCGCCAACCAGAGCTAGCGTAACTACCATACTTCCACACCTTGAAAGAGCAAGAAGTGAAACAAACACTTCTTGTACACATGCGAGCCGCTGCATATCTGAAACAGGTTTACGTTTATGGGGGTTTAACGTCCCAAAGCTATTCAGGCTATGAGGGACGCCGTAGTGAAGGGCTCCGGAGATTTCGACCACCTGGTGTTCTTTAACGTGCACTGACGTCGCACAGTACACGGGCCTCTATAATTTCGCCTCCATCGAAATTTGGTCGCCGCGGCCGGGACAGAACCCGCGTCTTTGGGGGTCAGCAGCCGAACGCCGTAACCACTGAGCCACCGCGGCGGCCCGTATCTGAAACAGAGTACATACTCTGTTCCAGATACGGGCCGCCGCGGTGGCTCAGTGGTTATGGCGCTCGCCTGCTGACCCGAAAGACGCGGGCTCGATCCCGGCCGCGGCGGTAGAATTTCTATGGAGGCAGAATTCTAGAGGCCCGTGTACTGTGCGATGTTAGTGCACGTTAAAGATTCCCAAGTGGTCGAAATATCCGGAGCTCTTCACTACGGCGTCCCTCACAGCCGGAGTCGCTTTGAGTCGTTAAACCTCCATAAACCAAACCAGGTTCCAGCCAGGGGTTTCTGGGGTGTGCCAGGGACTCCCAAAACCGTAAGATTGCTAGCTGTATTTTCATACCTGCTCGGTGACACCATGTTGGCTCTGTGCTTTTCGCTGTAGAAATTGAAAATGCCCGCTACAAATTAAGCTAGTTCTACCCCTCCGCGCGAGTACAGCTGTACTTCCATGCTATAGCTATAACAGCACCTGCTTGCTATTATGAGAAGGGGATGGATTCAGGCAAGAAATTGCTAGAGTAATTAAAGCTCCTCGTTCAATCTTCGCAGGGCCGACATAAGGAGCTGGTAAAGAAATCTTATCCGCACACCAACAAATTCATTACCGTCGGCGTGACGGTGGAGCGCGCCCCTTTGTCCTACAAGCACACCAAAAATATCACCCATGCCAACCAAATAAAGCTCTACCAGGACTGCGATGAGTTTGCGGTGGCGACAAATGACGTGGTAAGCGACGCTCACGCCATCTGGGAGAAACATTAGCGTTTGCCGCGTCGTTGGTGGCTCCTATTCGGCGCCTTTCTGCACCTACTGACTCACTCTGTTAACATCCGACCGCCGCTCTTCGATCTCCGGTGCTACCACTCGACGATGTGTACTTTTTTGTTGCTATACTCTGATTGGTTGTAGGTGTGACGTCATCAGATGTATGGATGACGTCACACTGTCATGACGTCACATGATCCCACTCATTTGTGCTATTAACTAAACAAATTAGTTACCACTGATAATTACCGTAATCAATTTGCGACATTGGTAAGATTAAGAGTCCTGATTGTGTTAATTAACTAGTCCAGTAGTGACATCGTTAATTAGCATCGTTAATTATGTCAGTTAATTATGATCATAGATAATGCCTAATGCTGACGACCGATGACTAATGACTGCATCGATATTGTTTGATCACTGACTTGCATACTTCTCCACACCCCTCTCCAGATCGTGACTTATGACGCCACGAGCTGATAACGTCACATCCGGTGACAAATTTTGCCCACACATTTTGCGGACACTTCGGTGCCGACATTGCCTAGTAATGTTTTCGCATTAATAACGTTAGACATTGGAACTATTGATTGCTGTTACAAGTTGCTTAGTTTTCTTACACGTGTGCTGCGCTTACATGTATATGCATTGCTTTTTGAAAATGTGTAACTAACCATTAACTGAGATATCAAGTAGTACCTACTGTTCCGCATCTGTAGTAGGTACTTGTACACCCTCCGTCAAAAGTATACAGCCTAAAGAGTTTTGCTAATGGGGCAGTCACCGTGCCTAGTTATTCATACTCAGCGACTGTAATCTCTTGAACGATACATGGCTTCGAATCCTCAATTATCTCAAGCTTTGGATTGCTAAATACCGTAGGGAGCCCCGCTAAACTGCTTGGAAGCGAACCTCTTGGGCTGTATACTTTTGACGGGCACTGTACGTCTCATAGTCTGACTATTTATCACTGTTCCAGCACTAGCGCCTTATCCAGATAAAATGTTCATATTGCATATAGTCAGGTGTGCGCGCTTCTGTAAATGCATGCGAGAACGCATCGGGTTTTTAGGTTATTTCTATCATGCAATGCCTGTTCACCGCGCCCTACCCTGTAATGGTCAACTGGGCCTCGTCAACCAATCTCGGGCAGCTTTTAGCCCAGGGGCTACTACCAGCATGTATCTGGTGAAATAAAACGATTTGATCTGATTTGAAGTTCCAATAACTAATGACCTCGAATATAAAAGAGACACAAAAAAGGCTGGTATTGGAGTAATTCATTAGAAAAATAATACAGGCACATTTGCAGGGAACTGTAGGCCCGTTAGCTTAATGTCTCTCGTGACCTAGAAATTTGACGAGGTCATATCGGTAACAAGGTCAACGGCCCGCTGGAGTTAACCAGCCCCATTAAATAGTAAGTCAGTCGAAAACGGTTACCCTAACAACCGACAGTAATCAAAAATGGTCTCAGAGCATGAAAAACATGTTTGCAGTTATTCGCTGCTTGTATGAATGAAGCCTTGTGAGCGTTAAGTTCGCGAAGTGAACCAGGAGGCTTAATGGGACATATTCGTGTTTGCCGACCATTTTCGTCGCATAAACAGCACAGACACTACTGAAAGTTTCCATATGACGAGGTCTATAAATCCATACGTTTCCATATGGATTTTATCAAGTCAGGATGGAGCATTTAGAGCCGATATAGATTATATCGAACCAAAAACCGTTTGGAAATTTACGGGCTCTATATAACCTTATGTGTACTATACGGAAATCGATTAGAAATTCATTGGAATTCTAATAGACTCCGTACAGACAAGATATGAATTTCCATATATTTTTTTATCTTATGGATTCCATATTCCCATAATTCAATACGAGCGGGTCATATGGAACGCTTCAGTAGGGTGGGGATTTACTACAGGGTATGATGGGGACTCTGGTGCCCGAAGTGCAATGACAATGGGCACGATGGGGGAAGTAAAAAAAGCTGTTGATCGGTTTGGTAGATGATTATCTATTCGTGTTATCTCACAAGATACTGGCAACAGTTAACCCATGGCTGTTTGTAATCAAAAGCATTATTTGTTCCTAAAACGTTTATGCGAGCATGAATAAAGCCAATTTGTCGGTTTTGTAACGCCTAACCTCACTGTTAATATATTTATAGCATATAAACAATTTTATACAATGTTTCGCAATATCTGCATATTGTAACATCGAAGCAATAATACGGGGGACCACGTCCACCTCTATCACAGATTTTGGCGTGATGGTGATAACGAAATGTTGGCAACCACATGTAGTGGATTAATCAGCGTATATTTAAAGAAAAATCGCTCTTGCCCGAGGCTGGCACCCAAAAAATTTAAGGGGCGCCCAATTGCATTACGCATTGCCTTTGTGTATTACGTAGTGGTTTGTGTAGCTCCGAAGTTTCTGGGCGGGCTTCGCCTATTTGTCTGAATGTCCTCCAGGTAGAGCATTCGGCTAGGCTTCAGGAAGTAATGGGGTCGACTTTCCTTGCTGGCCGGTTACCCAGCAGGTTTAGCGTAGGTACAGGCCATCGCCCGTCCCGACCGTGCTCGGCTTTCCACGGTGCATGCCTCGGCAAAGTAGCCTGCGCCTTCAAATCCAGTTTCCCTGGCGGGTTCTTCCCGCCTCTTCTGTACAAGTGGAGATGGGGATTCTCTTCCCTCCACTTTGCCAACTGCCAATCGTGGCAGCCGGCAAGCGGCTGTTCTGTGTACACAACCTTACATACGCCGACTCCCGCGGGTGATCACATTGGGGCTTTTACAGGTAACACATTAAAATACGGTTTGCTTTTACAGGGTTTTTCACCTAAGAAAATTTCTTGGGCCGCAGCGCCGAGGGTAACCGCGTTTTCGAAATTATAAAAACTAATATGGATATTACTTACGGTTGGCTACACGCCTTACGGTTGGCTACGGTTGGCTACAGTAATTAATCAGACTAACAGTAATAGTTGAAAAGTTAACTATTCAATATTAGTTAACCAGCCTGCTAGCTCGCATGTCTTAGCTGTATTAAGATGTACTTAAAAGAACGTCGATTTGTGCTAGATGGTGCGCACTACTTGAGACTGAAAATAATAGCGCTAAAGGTAGACAAACACAAGTAAGACCGACGCAGGACATGCGCTTGTGCTGCTTCGGTCTTGTGTTTGTCTACAAGCGCTTGTGCTTCTTCGGTCTTGTGTTTGTCTACAAGCGCTTGTGCTGCTTCGGTCTTGTGTTTGTCTACAAGCGCTTGTGCTGCTTCGGTCTTGTGTTTGTCTACAAGCGCTTGTGCTGCTTCGGTCTTGTGTTTGTCTACAAGCGCTTGTGCTGCTTCGGTCTTGTGTTTGTCTACAAGCGCTTGTGCTTCTTCGGTCTTGTGTTTGTCTACAAGCGCTTGTGCTGCTTCGGTCTTGTGTTTGTCTACAAGCGCTTGTGCTGCTTCGGTCTTGTGTTTGTCTACAAGCGCTTGTGCTGCTTCGGTCTTGTGTTTGTCTACAAGCGCTTGTGCTGCTTCGGTCTTGTGTTTGTCTACAAGCGCTTGTGCTGCTTCGGTCTTGTGTTTGTCTACAAGCGCTTGTGCTTCTTCGGTCTTGTGTTTGTCTACAAGCGCTTGTGCTGCTTCGGTCTTGTGTTTGTCTGCAAGCGCTTGTGCTGCTTCGGTCTTGTGTTTGTCTACAAGCGCTTGTGCTGCTTCGGTCTTGTGTTTGTCTACAAGCGCTTGTGCTGCTTCGGTCTTGTGTTTGTCTACAAGCGCTTGTGCTGCTTCGGTCTTGTGTTTGTCTACAAGCGCTTGTGCTTCTTCGGTCTTGTGTTTGTCTGCAAGCGCTTGTGCTGCTTCGGTCTTGTATTTGTCTACAAGCGCTTGTGCTGCTTCGGTCTTGTGTTTGTCTACAAGCGCTTGTGCTGCTTCGGTCTTGTGTTTGTCTACAAGCGCTTGTGCTGCTTCGGTCTTGTGTTTGTCTACAAGCGCTTGTGCTGCTTCGGTCTTGTGTTTGTCAACAAGCGCTTGTGCTGCTTCGGTCTTGTGTTTGTCTACAAGCGCTTGTGCTGCTTCGGTCTTGTGTTTGTCTACAAGCGCTTGTGCTGCTTCGGTCTTGTGTTTGTCTACAAGCGCTTGTGCTGCTTCGGTCTTGTGTTTGTCTACAAGCGCTTGTGCTGCTTCGGTCTTGTGTTTGTCTACAAGCGCTTGTGCTGCTTCGGTCTTGTGTTTGTCTACAAGCGCTTGTGCTTCTTCGGTCTTGTGTTTGTCTACAAGCGCTTGTGCTGCTTCGGTCTTGTGTTTGTCTGCAAGCGCTTGTGCTGCTTCGGTCTTGTGTTTGTCTACAAGCGCTTGTGCTGCTTCGGTCTTGTGTTTGTCTACAAGCGCTTGTGCTGCTTCGGTCTTGTGTTTGTCTACAAGCGCTTGTGCTGCTTCGGTCTTGTGTTTGTCTACAAGCGCTTGTGCTGCTTCGGTCTTGTGTTTGTCTACAAGCGCTTGTGCTGCTTCGGTCTTGTGTTTGTCTACAAGCGCTTGTGCTGCTTAGGTCTTGTGTTTGTCTACAAGCGCTTGTGCTGCTTCGGTCTTGTGTTTGTCTGCCTTTAGCGCTATTATTTTCCGTCTCAAATATCATGTACTTTACCGCTGACACTGCTGTGCCGAAAAAAGCGCTCGTCTAACTCAAAAAATAAATTTTTAAATATGGTAAGTCTTGTGAACCACCTTGTATATGATTCCTATTTGCACACGAGTTTCACATCTACAGCACTAAAGACGGGACAGAAGGAACACACATGTCACACAATAGAGTGCTCTGTCGTGTGACGTGTGTGTTCCTTCTGTCCCGTCTTTAGCGCCGTAGATATGGAAGCTAGAAACCAACTCGCCCAGCATACTGTATTGTGCACACGAGTGTTATTCCTTTCTACTACAGGAGATATTCACATAATGCCACAGGCTTCCTTTTACTGTCTAGCGCGTAGTTTCAATGATGCAGGCTGGAACAGGTTGTGACAAGTATATTAGACAGGCGCTGAAGCCTTACATCATGCTTCGAGTGCAACAGAAAGGCGGTCATGGTGATGGCGGTGAATGCTCCTTGTGGATGAATGCCACGCCTCATGCGACGCCCTGAATTTTTGCAGGCCTGCGACGTGGAACAGAACGTAAACTCTAACGCAGCTCTCCCCGAGAACATTGCGCTCGCCATTCAGAAGGATTCCAACCGGTATTTCGTTATATACGAGACCGGGGGAAGCTTTTCCGCCAAAGTAAGAGCACGCAACACTTGCGGCAACGGCTGTTTCGCAGTGTTTGTGAATAGCGGCTATTATGGAGCAGAATGTTTGTTGCAGCAATTTTGTCTTTGTTTGGAAAAGCTAAACGGAACAACACAATGCATGTTCATCCAGTCGCTGGTAGCAACAGAAACGGCTCGTGTTTAACGCGACTTGAACCTAGTTATAGCACAAAATGAAGCCGCATTTGATTAGCACATAAGCATACCCAACAATTCTGCGTTTTCTCAGAGCGTTTTTTAGCGGGAAGTCGTTTCTGGGCGCAATGTTTTCATATATTGTAAGATTTGACTATAAGAATTAATATATCCGCAGATCTGCCCTCAGCAGGCTTTCATTTCTTGCAATCATCAAAAGCGTCCCTAATTGGTTTTATATGTCAACGATACGATGCCATATATGCGAGCGATGGAAATACTGTAAAATAAAAATTTTGCCACATATCAGAAGAACGGACCAATTACCTTTAATATTTCTATACCAGTACCTTTCAGTTTGTTAATAATCAAAATTTTTGCGCAAAGATATTGGACATGAAGAATAAACGTACAAGTGGAATACAAAATATGTGAAGGTAGTAGTGCATGGTTGGACGGCTCGTGGATGTATACAACTGCTCTTTTGAAGCGAAAGCTACACTACGCCATGTAAAGCCAAAGTCACAGTGCGGGGCCCCGCCTGCTACTGCGCATGCGCGAAACCACAGGTGTTCAGTTTGCGCGTTCCCGTATAAAAGTAGTCTATAGACAGTCTATAGACCTCTTATAGACTATTGCCTTCCTACAGATATTTGTTTTTGTCTATTCGTAGTCTACAAATTGTCTATAGACAAAAGTGTACTAAATGTGTATGGCGATAAATCTATAGATTGTCTATAGGATTTATGTTGCCTATAAACTGTTCTCTAGGGTTTGTCTATAGAGAGTCTATAGGCTTTATAGACAGAAGTCTATGGACCGTCTATAGACTATCTAAAAAAAATTTGTAAGGGTTCGCCGCGCGCTTCGCAGCTGCGCGGGACGTCGTCAATCAGCTTTGCGCCTCGCTACTGCGCATGCGCCGTGATCTTTCATCGGTTGCAGCGCTGGGGATCTACCCTTACAAATATTAGATTAGACAGTCCATAGACTGTCTATAGCCCTCTGCCTATATAGTCTATAGACTTATAAGTCTGTAGACTATTAGTCTTAAGACATGTAAGTCTATAGACTATTAGTCTATAAGTCTATAGACAAATCTTATAGCCTAGTCTACAGGCAGTAGAATTGCTATAGACAGTCTATAGGCAATCAGTAGATTCATGGCCATAAACTGTTAGTAGACTTTCGTCTATAGACAGTCTATTGGCTATGAATAGAAAAAAGAAAATATCGATAGGAAGGCAATAGTGTATAAGAAATCTATGGACAGTCTATAGACCTTTTTTATAAGGGTAGACAGTAGCGCGTGCGCTCGACCATGTGAAATGAAGCTTTCGCGCGCACACTAGGTTTAACCAGAGCTAAACCCCCAACAATCTTTTTGGCCAGATTGACAATGACAAGATCCGGGAATATCGCCTGTATATCTGCATTGATCTACCTACGTCCCCCTGTATAATAATAATAATAATAATAATAATAATAATAATAATAATAATAATAATAATAATAATAATAATAATAATAATAATAATTGGTTTTGGGGGGAAAGGAAATGGCGCAGTGTCTGTCTCATATATCGTTGGACACCTGAACCGCGCCGTAAGGGAAGGGATAAGGGAAGGAGTGAAAGAAGAAAGGAAGAAAGGGGCGCCGTAGTGGAGGTCTCCGGAATAATTTCGACCACCTGGGGATCTTTAACGTGCACTGACATCGCACAGCACACGGGCGCCTTAGCGTTTTTCCTCCATAAAAACGCAGCCGCCGCGGTCGGGTTCGATTGCCTGTTTCCGGTTTTTCTGTATGTCGTGCAAGCGAATTAACAAGAGCACGCGTCCACAGGTGAACTTCATCAAGGCGCTGCCTCCCTGGGATCGCTTCGTTTGGCTCGTGTACAACGTACATATGGTCGACTCCCGCTTGAGGTGCGTCGGGTCTGGTCAGGATAAGCACGGGTTGCTCAGCAGCCTAAAAAGATTATACGGAATGTGAAAATGCGGCCGAGGCCGCTTTGATAATAAAACGTGGCCAAAGTGTGCAGTGACTCTTGTGAATTGAGTTTTGTTTTAAAAGCGAAAGCTTTACTAGGCTACGACGGCTGTTTCGTGTCATCAAAAAGTGTCCGCAGTCATTGTAAGGAACTAGAAAGAACGTCTAAAGAGTGGATACAATCGAATGAGGATGATGTGAGGATGCGGCGCAAAAAATTTGGTGACGATCGGGTGAATAGCTAATTTAATTAGAGCCAAAAATGTGGAAAAGTGGCCGTGGCCAGGGCAAAAGTGGCGCCAAATTCGAAACGCCGGAAGTGTGGGCGGAGCCAACGCGCGGCGCCAAATTTGAAAGTTTGGAACGAACCATGGTGGGAATTAGACGAATTGCGCGAAATCTCAGGCAAATAGGGGCAATAGAGGCAAAGAGGAGCAAATAGAGGCGACCAGTGCCGAGGAGGCGTCAATGCTTTCGCATTAATCGAATGCGGGCACCCGCAGTGATCTCGAGTTGTTTTCATGCCACACTGACGCCTCAGACATATTTGCTATCGGGAACAAAGATAACTCTGTTCACTCCGTGTTTCAAACAGCACCGCACTGATTGTCTGCGCCACTTGACGATGTACTCCCGGTGTCGAGATCGTCGCGTGAATTGTAGCCAAAAAAAGCAGCAGGGATTTTGTGGTGCATGTTCTTCGGTGCTTGTCCTCGTCTTTTCACGGTGCTATGTCAGAAAACCAGCAAGCCAAAGCAAATTTTTAGCCCTTACACCTTAAAGGACTAAAAAAGGAGTAACCTGTCCTCTAGGGTACTCCCTTTTATGAAGCTGAGTGCGCTAGAATATAGCAAACTGGCGCAATCGCAGCTGTGCCCCATAAAGTGTTCATCTCGATCCTACCCGGCTCGCTGAATGACTTAGGACAATCACGAGTCCGTTTGCAACAACGTTACTGAAGGTGGCGAGATGCGTTTCCTCACGAAGACTAACCTCTAAGTCCTGCCGACCAATTTTTTTCTTTGCGCAGTTTTCGCAGTACTGTAGTTTTTCCTGTAGTACTTTTTGTCAATCTGTAGTACTACAGTACTTTTCTGTAGTAACGACACAAAATTATGTTGTTTCAACAAAAATTTCCGATGTTACTAAATCTCCTGGCCAAAAACATTACAGAAAATTAGGGCTCACAGTTGTGTTTTCGACTGGGTTAACGAACTGGTGTCGATCTCTGTCTTGGAAAAAGCTAAGGGATATGAAAGAGGCTTGAAACCAATGTTTATTCTAATAAGGACGCACCCTTTAGAGACAATCGCCTCAGCCCCGAGTTCCAGGCCGAGTGTAGAAAATGAAATAGAAAGACGATTCTGATTCTCCCTAATGCGAAATTCGAGCGCAGTTGTATCGGTGTTTCAGGCTCTGTAGGCTCACTGTTTTGTTTTGCTCTGGCGACGATATTAGTTGGGTAGTAGTATTAGTTGATGAAGATAGCGCTTTGCAATGCGCAGTGTGCGAGAATGTGTATATTAGTTCGATAGCAGTATGGCGAACTGAACCCAGAAGGCGTGAACCCAAACCCTAACCGAACAGGAAAGAATTCCGGTACGACACCCTGGCCGATGCACTCATGTGCTGTCTTCCAGAAAGTGTTGCGTGCTGTTTCAACATCAGTGCAATATAGAAGCCATCTACTGTCCTCCATAACCCGCATGTATGCACAAGAGAAAGGCTCATTACTACGGAAACGCAGTGTTCATGTGCATGTGATCAGTAATTCTTTGCGAATAGGTGTTCCTCCTTGAATGCGTATGTACTAGTTGGATATGGTTCGCACGACGTAGATTAGAGCTACTTTTCCCATACTATTGAGTGATGTCACGCACCAGGTCATATGTTAGCATTATGATATGTTATGTTACGATATGTTATGTTACCATTATGTTAGCAATTAAGCATGTACAGTCGGGATAAAAAGTATCTGAACCACGTGCTACTCAATCGAAGCTGATAGATCTATTAGCCGGCGGCTGGACCACACTTGTGGAGACAAAAGAACAAAATGTTCCCTTTCACCTCCACTATTGCGGTCTCCAGCCGCCGGCTAATAGCAGAGCTATAGGCTTCGTTTGAGTAACACGTGGTCCAGAGACTTTTGACCCTGACTGTACATCACGAGTTCACTTGCTCATTATATCACAGGTAAATCGTCTCGTGCAATAATTACCTTCCCACAGGGACGCTGCAAACTGGGGGGAGTTGTTAGTCTTCAGTAACGGCCTGATATGCCTTGTGGAAGTACACTGGTTGAAAAATTGCATGCTAAACTAGGCTGGGACCCAGGGCATGGGACCTTGGGCTGCAACTTCTTCCCCGTAATATACCGCGTCGTGAAACAACATTGTTTTGCTGTCTCTGGCCCCGTGTTGCGTTTAAAAAGCAATGGACATTCCGGACTGGGATGGCCGACAGCTGTGCTTGTGAAAGATATGGTTGCGAAGAGACAACTGTACGGAATGGGGGGGGTCTCTTGTGTTAGTGCCCTGCTTTGGCGACCGAAAGACGTACGCTGCGTTGTGCCTTGGAACGGCGGTAGCCTCGCCTTTTTAACAGAGGTTAAGATGCTAGACCATGGCCACTGCAGCAATCGACTGCCTTTTCTGAGAGCGACTGGCTTGATTGACCAGTTGTGACTGTGCCTCTCTCCCCTTCTCTTTCCCTTCTCATTTCCATCATCTCTCTTCCGTAGTGCAGGGTAGTCAACCAGAACACCCTTCTGGTTAACATCCCTTCCTTCCCTTTTTCCTCTTTATCTCTCTCTTATCTCTGTCGGCTCCACGGTCATGCTAATTTCTTCCGCCACCATGGAGTTTCGTCCATTTTAACACGACAACGTTAAGGAGCTCGTTTGTCAAAAGTCGTCGTCGGATTCGTTGACCATGAGCGAAAAATCCACGCAAAATTATTTACGGCACCACTATCCCCCTAATCGGTTTGCAATGGAGGGATGTACAGAGCCATGCATGCACACAGAAGCTGTGCTATGCAAAGGAATAATTTCATTTATTAATACTGTCAGCCCCAAAAGGGACTATAGCAGGGTGGAAAGACAAAACAGTCGAAGTTCAGCAGTAACAGTAGTAGTGCAAGAACATAAAAATGTTCAACATAGGTATACACAAAAGTTTGTAGGAAATCGTCTCTAAACACGCACACACGGCGAAGCAAAATGCATCACATCAGTGGGAAGTTCTTCGGGTGATGCGACAGCTGCGAATGTTCGAGTATTTGGACGCTTATGAAAACATCTGAAACACATAAAGGCATTACTTATAGTTCTACACTAGACGTGTGCCCCGATAGTGATTTTTAGTGACGCACACACATTGCAGTAAGATGCACGTAATCTTTAACGCTTTGCCTCTACGGTACGGTCATATGATTTGAGAGGCGACCACAAAGAGCAGGCTCAGGCTAACGAAATCCGAGTGCTAACTGCCAAGCACGAGAACTATTGAGCACATGGAAATTGCACTGCATTGCTTTGGAAGCCGAACAAAGGCGGAGGGTAGATAAATACAGAGGGATATCCTTGCCAACGCACTTCAGGAGGATGCCTTTTGCCTTAGAGGAAGAGATTGCACGCGCGCCACTGCGGTACATCTACGTTCCGTGCGCCATGCTCGAGCGAAGCGATTCGAAAGAAACACAAAACCGTCTATAACGAAATTTTCACAAACGGGAAAGTCGCAAGAAAAAGCGTAGGCGCGCGAAGCTCAAAGCCATTGTCAGCGTATAGGAGCCGCCAGCACGGTCACTGCGCAGCCGAGCGAAGTCCTGCGTGGACGAGTGCTCGGGTCAGCAGGAGGAGATGCCCTTGAACACCTCGCACACGTCTCGCAGCAGCTTGGACCTCGGGACGCACGTTCCCGCGTGGTCGTCCAGGTGGACGTCGAACACTGTCCAAGCCATGCGCTGGCGGAAGAACACCCCGGACAGGCGCAGAGAGGTGATCTGCGAGCGTACGACCCTTTTTTCCCACTGCTCGTGCACACACGTACTATCGCGCTCAATATGAGTTGCAACGCGCCGTCATCGACCGGAGCTGGCTCCCTCGTCTACATCCTCCAACAATCGCTCGGAATTCTGGGAAGAACTGCCGTTCCAGGAAACGACCACACTCCCTCTCAGTAAACAGCTTGGTACAACTGAAATGCATTCTATTTGAGGGTGGTATTCTACTCCATCCCAACTACCATCGATAAGTTCATTATATCTTTCCTGTTATTGGCCCAATTAAGAATTGGACGAAATATTTGAAACTTAATTCGCTTGCATGAAATTGAATTCAGTTTCAAATATTTCCCCCAATTCTTAATTGGGCCAATAACAGGAAATATATAATGAACTCATCGACGGTAGTTGGGATGCAGTAGAATACCGCAGTCAAATAGAATGCATTTCAGTTATACCAAGATGTTTCCTGAGAGGGAGTGTGGTCGTTTCCTGGAATGGCAGTTCTTCCCAGAATTCCGAGCGACTGTTGGAGGATGCAGACGAGGAAGCCAGCTCCGGTCGATGACGGCGCGTTGCAACTCATATTGAGCGCGGAAGTACATGTACATGCACGCATAAAGAAAAGCATGCACGCGCATTCGGTTCTGGCTGCAATAGACATTTACAATTTTTGTCCAGAGCAGTAACGCATGTTACTACTCTGTGCTGACCAACGCTGTTTAGTGTTAAACAGCGTTGACCAACACTGTTCTCCCTTCGAGTTATTGATCAATTTGGTCTCGCCCTACCATAAGCTTGCCGTTGGTAAAGCTCAGTCCCGGGTTCGAATCGCGGACCAGGACGAATTTTTTTTAACTGCGAACTTTCTGAGGAAGCTGTATAGCTTTCCTTTGTAGCCATATGGCTGCGCTTGGGTGGATGCCCGTGAGTAATTACTCCGTTATTAGTAACACATGTGCTCTTTGCGCGATTGGAAACACGTGCAGAAAGACTACTATCCCACCAGCCCTTTGTTTTCCACAGTTCAATTAAATATTCCACCAAGAAATATGCCGACCCGAAGGGAGCGCTTGTCCACTGGTTTATGGACCTTTCCGAAGGCTCCTGACACTTGACACAGGAGGTGCCTGTTATACGCTTGTCATATATGCGTCTCTCTTTTGCAGTGGTTGCATAATTTTGATGCTTCTTGAGCCACATCTAGCTTCCTGGATGGCATGTGCGTCTTTACACTTTACGATTCAGAAAGGGTCAGAAACGCGCACGTCTCAGCAGATGTGATATCGACACGACGATTTTCAACGCGATAGCGTTACGAGTCCCCTGTCGCAGAAGAGCTGCAATCGGCGTCGTTGGCCGTGAACGAAAAATCCCGATGGCAGCAAAGAATAAATACAATTCAGCTGAAAAGAAAATTGGGCAAGAGTGGGAATTCAAACCAGGACATTAGGGCTGCGAGACGAGCACACTACCCAGAGACCACGAAGGCTGATTGGTTAAAGCTGAATGAAGGTGCACCCAGTGAATGCGTTGTGGTCTTTGACTTGATGCAGTGTCTTAGAAACAGGTACTGATGAGTAATCATGAGTATGCTAATTAGAAATTAGGTAACTGAGTAGGCGACGCTAACGGGACCCGATGAAACTATCGCATTTTACTCTTTAAGGGGCTCTGAAACGCCTTCCGAGGAGAGCACATTAACTCACTTAATCACTGCACTGTGTTGCCATGAAAACCAGAGCCAAATAATACTCTTCTACACGCAGCAGACGACCCACAATCACGCGTCAAAGTTGGCGAGCCCTTCCCGGCGACCTTTTCATGCTCGCACCCTCCTCCGTCCCCCGCCATCTGCGTAGACAAGGTGAGAGGTGGCCATTGGTTAGATTCTTTAAAACGTCAGGCAGCTACCGTGGCCGCGGCCAATAAGCCGCTTAGCTCCGGCGGGTCGGGAAGCTCCGCTCCCAGAGGTGGGTCGGCGAAGGAGCGCCTACCTTCCAGAGTGCAAAAAGTGACGAGAGGAGAGGGAAAGGCGCGAAGACGCTGAAATTCACATTTTAGCTACAGATAACTCGGCTTCTACAAAGCGCATTTAAAATAATCTTGCTGGACACTATTCGTGAAGCGGCATGCTTCAATATCCCAGGCATGCCGCAAATTTATTAGAGCCCGCTTCACAACCCCTTTAAAAGCCAAGCTTAAGCGTCCTCCAATTTTTATATTTTTACCAAGCTATCTTCGTTTTTATGCCTTCAAATGGTAATTAAGCCACCGCGGTGGCTCAGTGGTTACGGTGCTGGGCTGCTGACCCGAAAGACGCGGGTTCGATCACGGCCGAGGCGGTCGAATTTCGATGGCGGAGAAATTCCAGAGGTCCGTGTACTGTGCGATGTCAGTGCACGCTGAAGAACCACAGGTGGTCGAAATTTCCGAAGACCTTCACTATAGCGTTCCTCCTAGCCTGAGTCGCTTTGGGACATTAAGCCCCCATAAACCAAACCCCCATAAACCATCAGATGTTAATTTCAATGTATGGGGCTAACCCTCGCTTATGAAGCCAACGAGCAAATGGTGTTTCAAAGTTTCTATGAAAAAAAAATCCATCAAAGTTCGAAAAGCGCCGTTTTCGCAATTAACCCATAGTTTAACGAACAAGTTAACTGACGTTAGAAAAATGCGGCCGGAAAGCTTTTTTTTCTGTATCTCTTTACAGCTGCATTCTAAGACGTTGTTCGGCGTCTGGGCAGAGCAAAGCAAACACAAAAAGCGAGTCTGGAGCTCCACTGACCATGCTTCCGAAGCTGCCTTCGGTCTCCGATATAAACACAACCGTCTGAGATTCGTTGACGTGCCCAGCGACACTGCGGGTTATGTTGGCGTCCAAGGTCTGCGGCTGTCCCCTCGCACATATCTGGAACAGATAGTGACCGTTGAAGAAGGCTGCGAGTGATTGCTCAACTGTGGCTCTTTTACGACAGTCAATGGCGACACGCAGGGTACGGCATCCGCCCGCGTCTGCCCCATGTCGCACTGAGGAAGTAGAACGCTTTTGTGGGCCATTTGGTTCATTTTAATGATACCGAAGGCTGCGCGAATAAGAGGAAAGGATATGTAGAAGCGAAGACGTAGTCGTGTTCTGGCCTACTGCTTGAAGCGCTAGTTAGTGCCTCAGCAAAGTCCGAGTCTGCGCCCGTGGTGTCGTTTTAGTCGCTATTAAGACGAAAGCCTTAATTGCCGCATGAGTGTGCGCAGGAAGTTTCCGCCTCACCTGTCAATCAAATGACGTCAACAAAACTAAAATAAATATAAAAATATAACAGAATAAGAAACATTAAAAATCAATCGAAATAAAAATAAATAAAAACGAAAATAAAAATTGGGAACTGGAAATAACAAAGTAAAAAGTAAAAATAAATAAGAATTAAACAAATACAAGTAAAAATAAAAGCAGGAGAATAAAAATAAAAGCAGGAGAAATTTAAAAAAATACGCGTGCTGGCAACACGGAAAAAACCCCGCGTTCTACAGTAGAAAGTTCCATGCTTTCGCATTCCTGCACGTAAGCAGACTTGAGTGCCCTCAGAATTTTTATTTATCGTGTCCGGTCTCATAAGTGCAGTCCTGCCCATTAATGCACTGAGGAGAAATCCACAGAACTCCCCGAGTTCTGCGCTTGCTAGTGAGCGGTGGAGTATCCGATAGCTTCAGCGATGCGCACGCACCCAACAATTCTAGACAAAAGCGTTTTAGAGTGAGATACCGTTTATGAATGCAGACTTTTCATATGCAAGATTTCACTATAAGAATCAATATATCAGCACATCGTCCGAAGACAGTCTTCCATCTTTTTTTCTATTGACGCTCGTGCTATCTCAAAAGCGTTGTCAATTGGCTTTGTATAGAAGTCTTAACTGTTCGATGCAATCGATGGAAACGCTTTAAATGAAATATTTTGCTACATATCAGAAGAATGGATCATTACCTTCAATATTTCCATAACAGTATCTTTCATTTTTCCAATTTTCAATTTTTTTTCTTCAGAATCTTGGACATGCATGAGAGTTTGCTTATAGAAAGGGTGGGGGCAATGAAAATTTTGTTCCAGTTTTCTGGTATTTACTACCTTATCAATACTTGTATTGCAATATGAAAGAAAAAAAAGAGTATTTGTTATTCTGCCCTGTTGTAAAGTGAACCTGTAGTGAAAAGTGGAGTCAGAAATAAGCAAAAGTTCTTTCAGTTCAAATTTCGTTGAAAACAAACAGTCTCTAGGAAAATGCAAGTTCAAAAATGCAGCCAGCTGCAATAGCGCATGCCGCGCAGTGCTCTGCACGACTACGATAAACTGGAGGATTAAAAAAGAAAAGTAAGTTTTCCAGTGTTGTATTGCGTTAAACGTGTGAAATAATTCTCTTGATTATCTTCTTGTTTAGGAAGCAAGAAGAGCTTTGACGGCCGACTAGCTGTTTCCGCTTCGCGGAGGTACAAAGGGCGAGAGTATTCGATGTAGGCGTAGCTTTGCTGTAGGCGAATTGTATGCGACTATGGTTAACAACGAAGGAATATGCAAGAGAGTACACAAAATAGTTCTCTGAGAAGTATAATTATGTATTCACTGAAAGAGTACCGCGTAGATGGTCAAAGTACCGCTTTTAATCCAGGAATCGAAATTCCGCTCTAAAAGAGACTCGAGAACCGTTTACTTTATTCAATTTTCTTTATTTTAGTACTGCAGATTTCGGACTGCTAGCTATGCTTAATTTGTTTAGATATGTAGGGGCTCCTACTAGTACATAAATCAAGGACATCTGACTTCTGCTGTGGTTGAAAAGAAAAACACTTCATATTTCCCTCTAGTGTGCTAAAGAAATAATGTCGCTAAAATACTCCTATTCGGAAAAACGCAGGTATACACAATCAATACTAGACTTTAATCCCCATAATCAAATAGTCACGTGAAACGCGGACGAAATGTAGTTACCGCTTTTTCGTGTCACCAGACTCGCTTCTTTGGAGTCGGTAACTTTTTTTAGACAAAAAGCAGTGCCTTGTTCCAGCTTTCTGTCACCATGAACTCGTATTTTTGAAGCGGTAGCTTCACTATTAGAGGTAAGGGGTTGAGATCGCCGTGTACATCCCATAACTTCAAGGCTCAGCCAAGGTCAAGACTTCACTTTATAAGTTTGGAGAACCAGCGAATGGTCAGTGGTCAGACCAATTGTCATTGCAAAGGTCAAAGGTCGAGGTCAAGGTCATTCAAAGGTCATTACGATTGTCAAGGTCACGTCAAGGTCAACCAAAATTGTGTCACGTGATCGACTCTTGGCTCGCCGAGTAGCCGAAACGCTGCATTTACAGAAACTGCCAAAGAATAGCATAACAAGACTTTGCCAGGCTAAACAATCGTGAAGCTACCGCTCCTCCCTCGGTATAATTTTTTTTCAGTGGTTAGGAATTTCCTCTGGAGTTTTTGTGAGGGGGACACGAAGGTCCCGCTTACCACGTCGACACTCGTCAGGTCAATGCTCTCACACGTTCTGTAAAGGACGGTAGTAGGGTCAGGGGCTCTCCTGGGTAGGCCGTAGATGAGCGCGCCCATCTGGTAGGACAGGCCCACTGTCGCGTCTGGCTTGGTGTACCTTGTGAATGGCGCCACCAACTCAGCGTGCCGGATCTGCGAGGATTGGTTTAGCCCCGTTGCAGTTGCTCGCTTACGCACCGCACTGTGAACACGAATACGCCGAACCAATAAACTGTACTCATTAGCGCCATCGATGCGACAGAAAAACTGCACCGTGAAGATCGGTCCTCGTAAACAGCGGCTATGGAGGCGGCTGGCAAAGCTCTCTCCTCCGCGCTCACAACACTCCTGTTTCGCCGCTGCCATGTTGTGCCGCTGGTAGCGGTCATCGCTACAATGTCCCGTTCTGTGCCGGCGCACGGCACAGTTACCAGCATTCTAGCCCACAATAACTTTAGGCATCGCGAAGAGTGAATTCAGCCTACGGCGTCAAAAATTTTTTTTTTACTGACTCTAGTTCAGTGTTAGTCTATACGACACACGCTGGCCAATAGCGCGCTGTACGACAGACATCGTTGTCTTATACGGGTTTGTCGCCTCTCATATGTTCTGTATAGCATCGTCAGAGCAACACAATTCTGCTCTGACTCACCTCATATATGCCGCAGAGATGCTGTTGCAAGCGTTATCCTTCAGTTACACAGGGTGGCCAAACTACTGCCACAACTAAGCGCGCGCTGACCATACTCGCTCACTGTCATGGTGCTTGCTTTCCTCCTCGCCGCAGTGCCTAAGTATAGCACACTGAGCTGAGAATTCGAGTGGTGCGCAGGGCCTGAAGCTTTTGGTGCTAACTCTCCGTGAATTCACCGAAGGTTGGAAGCAGCCTCGGTTTCTTGCCCCACAGTCTTGCCGTCATCGGTACACAGCAGACACCCCTTAGTGCGATAGCAGGCCACCCAGCAAACTGCACATTGTTGACCCGGCTAAACGGGAGTTTGTTAGAGGGTAATTTACTCTTGTTTTATTCCTTTCTGTTTAGAGTGCGTTTAGTCGGCCGCAACATCGCCGCAATTGCTCTGCGCACGTCCCCAATCGTCGTACCATCGTGACCCGCCACGGTTGCTCAGTGGTTAGTGAGCTCGACTACTGATACGGAGTTCCCGGGTTCGAACCCGACCGCGGCGGTAGCGTTTCAATGGAGGTGAAACGCAAAAAACGCCCGTGTGCTGCGCAGTGTCAGTGCAAGTTAAAGATCCCCAGGTGGTCGAAATTATTCCGGAGCCCTCCACTACGGCACCTCTTTCTTCCTTCCTTCTCTCAGCGCCTCCTTTATCCCTTCACTTACGGCGCGGTTCGGGTGTCCACCGAGATATGTGAGACAGTTGCTGCGCATTTACTTTCTTCAAAACAAATTTTCAATTTCTTTTTACCATTGTGCGGTGACAGCGTGCTCTGGAATGTAGTTATTTTGCTGCGGTAGTCGCGGCACTATAAGGCGAGGGCGCCACAAGACCCGTGAAACGCTCGCTAATGCGGCTTACCACTTTAAAGCAATGTGCCTCATTGTGAAATATAACACGCACACAAAAAACAGGAGCCCGTATAGGATTGCGATAGGCGTAGGAAGCACAGCTGCCGCGTTGGAAAGGCGAGCAACGCCGAACCCACCATACTTGGGAACCTGGCATTCGGGGACCGTATAGCGATCGGAGGCACAGCGTAGCAGTTGGCCTTGTTCTCCATGGAGCTGACCGAGGTGGTGGCGATGACGATGTCCGCCACGAACGTGCTGCGAAGGAAAAGGTTGCAACAGGGCAGAAAGTTGAGCTAGTTGGTACACGTTCATTATGAAAAAACCTGGCGCTATCAAACGACGACACATAGGGGGGACACATTGATAGCGCCAGGTTTTTTCATAAGGAAAAGGTGTCTACTTTGGCTTTGTGGACGGACACTCTTTTATGCATGCGCCTGCGAGCTGAAGTAGTCCGCGATAAACGCATCGCTGAGGATTGTATACCGCTGCTCCGTAAAATCTCATATGGGGCCCTAGCATTTATATTATGGCCACAGTAGACGATATCCTGACGAAATTAAGCACAATGGAGGATGTCTTCAACACACACGGGAAGACCAAGCGATCTGTCTTTTTGCGATTATACATTCCGTGAGGACTGATCATAGTGACTGATGGATCTCCTTAGGGATAAGTGCAAAAGGTGGGAAGTACTCCGTTCCGGCACGTTGCCTTCAATGAGAGGCAGGGTGTTGGGTTTTGCTTCACCATGGTGTCAGATGCTTCGTTGAGCATGCACACATAAAACTGAAATCTCCCGTTTTCGGAAGATGTGGCCACCTCTGGGAAGTGGTGAAAATTTGCCTGATACTGGTTCAAAACAAACAGGTTCCTAAGGCGCCAACCGCGCCAGCGAAGTGGCAAGTGCGTGCTTGACAGCTGTCGCCATCTGTCGCATGCGCCTGTCAGTAACAAGAAAAGCGCATGCGCAGTAGAGCCTTGTAATGTTTTTCAATCAGTGGAGCTGGATAAGGAGAGGCGAGCATACGCACAGTGGCCCTGTGATAAAAGCAGATCCGTAGTATACTGACACCCTTCCAGTGCAACACTTGCTTGAGAGCCTTCAGTTTATGAACGAAAAACAGTCAAAGAATGTAATTTTCTCCGCAGACAGTAAGCTGCTTTTTTTGTCCACCGCACTAATTTTGTCAGGTACGCTTCGAAACAAGCCTTGCGCGCTTTAGCATCTCGGAGTCCTCGTCTGTGTTTAAGCGAGAAGCCCTTCTGGAACGATAGCTATACTGTGCTGACCTTAAAGGTGCACTAAAGAGTAATCTGAACTCGTCTTTTTACCGCGGGAACTCTATCTACACGTTCCGGGTATTCTTAGAAACTTGGAATTGTTGTCCCGTGCGGCCAATTGCCATAATTAAATCGGATTAAACGTCCCGGCTCCCGCCTTTTTTTTTTGAACTCAACGCGGTAGGTAGGAGGAGTCAACCAACGCGTCAACCAGTCCCGTGGCGGCTTGCCGCTCTGCCATCGGCGGAGTGATACGTAAATCAAAGAGTCCACGTGTATTTTTATTTCCGTGGGCCTAACTTGCGGCTATATTGTATGTTACTGAAAATGTTTATGCACAGAAACCTAAAAAAACAAAATAAAACCGACTGCGAAGCCGCCTCGGGACTGGCTGACGCGTTGGTTGACTCCGCCTACCTACCGCGTTGAGTTAAAAAAAAAAAAGGCTGCAGCTGGGACGTTTAATCCGATTTCATTAGAGCAATCGGCCGCACAGGATAATAATTAAAAGTTTGTAAGAATGTCCGGAACGTGTAGATAGAGTTCCCGCTGTAATTCTGTTCTGAACGTCCCCAGCGCCTCCGGCAAACTGGACTCACTTGACCACTGTCGTGAAGACAGCTCTGTAAGTGTTCCATGCATTTCGCGCGCTGTAATCGTGTAGTCCGATGGCGATGATTGTCGTCGCCTGAGGGTCGTTCTGGATGCTCTTCATCTTCTGCGTAAGGAGAGAACAGGCTTGTATTGTCCCATCTGTGGCGCCCTCTGTGTTCTTGCATATGATCGATCCGTTTCGGTTCCACTCGAAAGGTCTAACGTCCAATGTCTTAAATCCACTCGACATTTACAGCATGGATTCAGCCGCCATAAATGTCAGTAAAGTTATGTTCGCGTAAACCCAGGATAGCAATAAAAGGTGTGCCATCTAGTATATGAACTTGGCGCCCATAAAGTAATGAGTCCGGTAAATTTGAAAAGTTATCGGGAAAACCGAGTTTTTCTGCTAGGTCCAGTAGGGGGAGTTTAGTGAAAGAGAGAAGGGAGAGATAAGGAAGGGGGGGGGGAATTCTCCTCGTCCAAAAATATGTAGCATTGCAGGGTCTAAACAGAGTCTCACTACTGGGCCAAGAAGAGAAACCGAAACGTCAGGCAACTTTCGGAAACGAGCAGAGGTGCGCAGGATTGCTTTCACTTTGCAAGTGTATAACACCTTGATTTAGATTGTGAGCCATGCGGAAATTTAAAACTCGGCACTCTCTTCACAAGACACGGGAAGAGCAAAAAAATGCTGCCTCTACAATATGCAGTGTTACCATCCCGCAGAAAGTAATCATAGCCAACAATTCTGGACAAAATTTTTTTGAATGGGAAAGAGTTTATAGACGCATTTTTTAATATACTGCAAGATTCCTCTGTAACAATCAATATAACCGCAGATCTCCTGTGAGCAGGCTTGCATATTTTTTTTTGCTATTAACGTTTTTGTTATCCTCAAAATCGTTCTCCTTTGGTTTTCTGTGGCACTATTAACGGCTCGATGCGAGCGATAGAAAAACTTTTAAAGAAACGGTTCGCTACTCATCGGAAGGAGGGACCCATGTCCAACATTCTGGCAGAAACAATTTTGAAAATTGGAAAATTGTAATATACCGTTATAGAAATATTGAAGGTAATGGGCCAATCTTATGATATGTAGCAAAATCTTTTACTGTGTTTCCATCGATCGCATCCAACATTAAAGGCCACAATTGAAGACCAATGGTGAACGCTTTTGACGATAGCAAACGCGTTAATAGAAAAAAAATGCGACTGCCGTTGGGTGATCTGCGGATATATAATGTTATAGTGAAATTTAATATTCTATGAAAAAATTGCGCTCATAAACTGTTCCCCGTTCAAAAATACTTTTGTCCAGACCTGCTGGGTTGGGAGATAACGAGGGGGAACACGGGGTGCACAGCTACCAAATTATGTACTCCGTGCTGAATTAGCCACACTCTAAACACTAATACACCTATATGGGAGCAAAAGGGGAGTAAAGTGTCCTCTACCGCACACCTCTTTATAATAGGGTTTACTCCCTTTTATAAAAAGGGAATTTTACTCCCTTTTTACTCCCTTTGTTTAGAGTGCAGAGCGGTGCTTGCAAGGGCGTCTGGGGCGATTAGTGCCGAATGTATTCTCAGCGATTCGCAGTACAGCGTTGTGCGTTTCGATCGGGCATTGGCTATAACGAAGCAAAGCGTGGCTACTACATGCATACAACGAAGCTGCACTCACTCGGAAGATGTCTTTCAGTCTGTTAACCACTTCCCGCAGCCGGAACGATTTCGTCATGACGTTCAGCATGCCGTAGTGCTTGACATTCTTTGCAGAGAGCGAGGTAAGGTTCTGTGCGGCTTCGTTCAGTTTGTCCACTGTGATCTGACTGAAAACATCAGAGAAGCAATAAACGGGTACTCGGCTATGGTTCGACATCCATCCAGAATTAAGTTGTTGCAAAGTTCAAGTTTCACCCGAACTTGTTCTTTCGACTTCCCGTGACCTTGTGAGTTTGGCGCAAGCCGACAAATTATGTCACCTTTCTGCGCCTTTTGAATGCTTTCTACGAAGCAGATTAACACAGCGGAACGGAACAGGGACAAGATTGAAGAAACACGAAACACAGGACGGGCGCTGTGTTTCTTCTTCTCGTCCTCGTTCCGTTGCGCTGTGTTAATCTGCTTCGTCTAAAGTATGAACAAACAAGCCCACACTAGAATCCTCTTAGAACCCTTTCAATGACCTGGGTGCATAAGTCTGCGCAATCTTGTAAGGCATCCATCCCGCACCTTATACTACCGGGGAGAAGAGTATTCCTTTATTCCCGCTGCCCCAGCTCAGGTGCTTCAGTATCGATGGCAGATGCCGGGGCTAGCAAAAATCTTTTCCTTCCTTTTTACTATTATTTTTAATAAAACCACTACCACCAACACCGGACACCAACCAAAAATCGGCCAAGGTTCCTACAGGTGTCACGTCTGGCAATGATCATCTAGTTTCACTACTACACGTTAGAATGCACGAGTCCGCGCAACTCCAATACTCCACTGCAGAGAAGGTGGGCATTGTGATCGCTTATGTGAGCGCGCAAATGGGCGCGGAACTGGCATCCAGACTGTATGCTGACCAACATCCAGGTCATCGTGTGCCGACTCGTCCCACGTTCGTATCGATATTTAATCGCATTAAGTCTACTGGATCAGTTCATACTGGAGAGTTCGTAAGACTGAACTCTCAGAGCTCGATTAAAACTATATTGCGCCACATCTTTTCTCGGTATTAGAGCCAAGACTTCACAGCCCCAAAGCATACATTGTCTTCCTACGCAGCGAATACTGTTCCTATAGTTGAAGTTGTTAGTCTTCGCTTAAAAGATTATGTTTGTAACGCTCGTAAATTCAGACATATTTCTAGCATAGACGTTCACTTTAAATATTAGAGGTTCTCGCAAGAAGCAGTTTCTTTGATTACAATAATAATAATTGGTTTTTGGGCAAAGGAAATGGCGCAGTATCTGTCTCATATATCGTTGGACACCTGAACCGCGCCGTAAGGGAAGGGATAAAGGAGGGACAAAGAGAAGAAAGGAAGAAAGAGGAGCCGTAGTTGAGGGCTCCGGAATAATTTCGACCACCTGGGGATCTTTAACGTGCACTGACATCGCCCAGCACACGGGCGCCTTAGCGTTTTACCTTCATAAAAACGCAGCCGCCGCGGTCGGGTTCGAACCTTTGATTACAAGTAGTCTTCGAGTGTCGTGTTCGAAGAAACTTCATAGATGGCGCTAGCTGCGCCAGCGATGAAGCGAAAAACCGCGCTGCAAGCACCTTGCGAGGCAGTCGTCCAGCGTCCGAACTATTGGCGTAGTAACAGTTGCTTTTGACGGAACTGCTACAGCGCGCGAACAATGAAACATGTGGGCCCATGTATCAAAAGGGACCAGAAAGCAGCCTTCCAGCTAACGGGTCGAGTTTACAGGAAGGTCATGAAACCGGTGGTGATGTATCAGTTGAAGAAAAAAAAGAATCTCTAAAAGACTGAGCTGGCGAGGGGAAAAAAATGTCCTCCAGAAACTGGGAGAAGAATTATTGGATAGATGTATAAAGAGTAACTACGAAGGATAGAGCATACGAAACAACCTTAGCCAGGGGCGTAGTTTCGTTGCAAGTGTAGGAGAGGACCTAGGAAAATCATTAAGGCTTCATTGGTTCGGTCCCGACATGAGGACGGATAAAGAATAGGTCGGGGGAAGGGTGTTAGAGTTGGACATCCAAAGGAAGAGGGTATTGGAACTACCATCGAGTTCATGGATCGAACTGAGAAGTTGGACTAGAGGGGGACGTTGCAATTAGACAAATCCCAGGACAGGACGAAATAGAATGTACTCATTAGAAACAAGGACCCTGTATAGAGGATGGAAAAAATATAAAAAAATTAACAGGGACACCTAACTACATTACGAGCTGGCACTGCGATAGCATAGAAGCTGTTGATGCCTTTAGACCGTGTTTTGTGTCATTCTTCATGGTTTTGTTTGCACGTTCCTACACAACCAAACATCTCTGCGGGTCATCTAGCTGGTGGATAGCTGTGTCCCATAAGGTGTCTACACGTCGGACGCGATAAGATACATCGAAACGTATAGCCGTCACTTCCGGTTTAATGACGTCGCTTCTCTCCAGTCAATGAATGATTTTTACCACCAACGACATTTTTTTCCGATCAGGCTTCTAATGCCATGGCTTTAAAATTGACTAAAATCAGCGACCATCGTAAAACTGCGGAGCCGCGTACTGGGTTACTGGCTTGCCCCTGAGGTTGAGGTCTGAGAGCTCAGATTGCTACACGAGTACAAGAAGTTTAAAGCACAGCCAGTACTGAGTAAACTGATATCTCCGGCACCATACGCGTATTGCGCTTCAGCAAAACCAATGTGCCACCACAACGGTTTTCTGAACCGTTTTTCGCTTTGAACGCTAGCCAGGCGAAGAGAGATGTGTATACACAATGAACAGCAAATTATCGTGGCCCATCTGGTAAGAAACGGCAGTACAAAACGACGATTGACCCCGAAGTTAGCAGTCCGTGCAGTACTTACCCAAAGTCAAAGGACACTCCAAGCTGAACCTGGCGGTATGCTGACGTCTGGTCCTGGAACGCTTGCCAGCTCGCCTCGTTTCTGGCGGCTCTCAGCGTGTTGTTCGTGACGACAACGTCGCGGTAGTAGAGGTAGTCGCAATACCGGTCAGGTGGGTACATGGACGCCGCTGTAGCAGAGTAACCTACGGTGCAGACCAGCGGCTTCACTGGAAGAGACACGAAATTCACCATAATTAAAGGAACTTCAAAAGGACCGTCGTCATTTCAAAACACCCCTGTCGTAGTGCCTCTCTGTTTCAATCCTGCACTGGACTTGAAGCAAGTTGCAAGAGCAAGCCGCACTAGACACTAAGGTTCATTCTATAAAAGGTTAGCTAGGAGGTTAGGCCTAGCGCTCCAAAATCGAACTCCGGCTGCGTTACAGTTGTGGTCATATTACGACGCATTCCACAAGGACGGCTGTGAAAGGCCTGGAACGTTTCAGAGGGCACCTCGCAAGCGCACCGACCAACTGTGTCACGTGGTCCCACAGGATGCATTATGAACAATGTTTCTGCCGCCGCGGTGTCTGAGTGGTTATGGAGCTCGGCTGCTGGCCCGAAAGACGCGGGTTCGATCCCGGCCGCGGCAGTAGAATTTCGATGGAGGCGAAATTCTAGAGGTCCGTGTGCCCTGCGATGTCAGTGCACGTTAAAGAACCCCAGGTGGTCAAAATTTCCTGAGCCCTTCACTACGGCGTCTTTCATAGCCTGAGTCGCTTTGGGACGTTAAACCTCCATAAACTAGACTAAACTAAACAATGTTTCTGCTTGGCTCTTGTCTCCAGACCAGTGGAGCCTGAGTAGCCTAGGAACAGAAGATATTCGCGTCACCTGGTGGCAGTGATCATTACTCAATAATGTACCTGACAATGCGAATAAACTAAGTGCAGCAGCTAGAGCGCTCTGCTTCTACTGGCTGCAAATTTTGCGGCTACGCTACACTATATGCGAAATGCGCAGCGCCATCTCTGCGCTCCGAGAACTAGGCCCGCCATGATGGTTCGGTCGAGAAAACGCAACCGCTGCGTGGCGTTGGATAAATACGGCTGCGCTTCGCGTTAAATAGAGGTGAAATGCCGATGCACTGTTGCGCTGTGTTACGCATTCCGTGACGAGACTACAATCGTGCGGGAATCATGTACATGTTTCAGCTTTACGTTTGCTATTGTTTTTTATACTGTGCGGGAACGTAATGGTAACACCAAATACTATGCGAGGTATCATATGTGTAAGCTCACCGACCCGTTCGCTGCTTCCGCTTACTGTGCTGATTATTCACAAGGCTTTATAGTGGATCTGTTTCAAATTATGGTACGGGTGAGACTACTTGTATTCTCTGATGAGAAGAGGAGCCAATTTCGTGCATTTAGAAATTCTCCAGCAGAGTATGATCACTCGGACGTAAATATGTCGACACGTACTCGAACGACGAAATACAGGGAAGATTTTTTTTTTTTTTCAATTTGATCAAGCGTGTAGTCTGGCCTTAAAGAAGAGGTTTCGATAATTCACTGGCAAATCACGGTAGTGTATGCTCTGTAGGCTACAGCTACACTTCGATTGGTCGAACCGAGACGTGTGCTACAGTACACTAAATAAATCATGAGCAGATTTACAGCTTAGTTCCCTGCGTGTTCGGTTGTTGCATTACTTTCGTCTTCAGTTGCTTTTAAGAGCTCTAAAAAAATCTCTCGACCATGCAGTTGTCGCAAGGTGCCATGCACCGTTTTCCGCTAATGTCGCATATATGTTATGCGCGTTAATACGTTCTTACTAAGCGATGTACGCTTTGTATAAAAGCGGGATTATTTATTCATGCTTCCTGCGATATTCGCGCGACGCAAGTTCAATATATCGACGCTCTTTCTCTAGTCAAGCGCACTTTTCATGGCAGCAGGGAAGGTCATTACAACACCGCAATTAGAGAATAAAAAAAAGTGCGTCATTGCTTGAAATAATCCAAGAAGTACAGTCCTGCTGACTAAACGACAAGACAGGACCCGCATTTGGTAAAAAAATGAGCGGTATAAGCATTTCATGACTGAAGCTTAGAATTTTAAAATTCGACAAGCGAGATTTGTGACAGGTTCTCCGATATTTATTTATTTATTTACTTATTTGTTTATTAATACTGCAGAGTTGCTTTGACTCCAAGCAGGCGTGAGCACAAATGATCACAATGAAATACCCCAAAAATACAAAAACACTTGCATACACAGACACATGATACGACCGTGTGCATATTACAGTATACACACACCTATGAAAGGAACGCATCACAAAGTTCACACACTGAAGGCTCTGAAGTTAGAAAGAAAATTTTCTTCCACATTCAGGCTGTGCACTGCGCACTTCGGCAGTTTTTTCCACTTGGCAATTAAGTTCACAAAAAATGAGTATTTAAATGTATTACTATGAGCTCGATATTCTTGAATAAGTTTTCCATTGCTATGACATGTACTTGCGCGGCAAACATGGGTAATGTACTGATGACTATTGATTTTGGTTAAATCTATCTAAAATAGCAAGCAAGCAAGCAAGCACGCTGGCAAACTACGGACCTGCTCGACCGAACCAATATGGCAGCCGGAAGCTAAGGACGTGGGGCTCCCAGAACTCTTAGAACATTTTCGCATGTCGTCTATTAGCTACGGCAAGCTAGCGGCCCCTGACATGCGTATCACCACGTGTGCGTGTTAAGCGACCGTTACGAATTACGACGCGGTAGGATTCAACTCAATGAATTTTCAGATTGCCTTCGTTTTAGGTCTTTTACTCACGATCTCGAATGATCGAACATGGCTCCATATATGTTCCGCAGAAAGAGTTTCAAGCTTGTACAAAAGCTAACCCATTATAAACTACACGCATCCGAATGCGTTTTCGACGTCATGATGTTGCGACGTCGAAGAGTGTTAAAATTTTCTTGAAATAGAACATTGTTTTCGTCTTTAGTAAATTGCAGTTTGGAACGTCCACCAGGACCGGCCTGGACAACGTACTAAGCCTTGCGTGAGCATTATCAGCGCTTCGACAGTAAACCGTGAGGAATGCCGGCAACTTTTGCACACGTGCAGAAGGCATCTTTTCCTCCAATAGTGACAGTTATGCTGCCTGGTCGAAGTCATGACTGCCTATTTTCTGTCAATCCCCAGCTGTTCCCACGAACCAAGAAGTTTACCTGGGAGTGGCGCCGATGTAGTTCCTCCTGTACTTGTCGTTGAGGTGGTAATCTGTGTGGTTGACAGCGTGCTAGACGGAGAGGTAATTAGGGTGGTTGGTGCGGTCGTTGACATGGCAGTTGATGGTGTCGTTAGAGTGGTTGTTGGGGTAGTTGTAGGAGTGGTAGCTGGGGTGGTCGTCAGGGCCAGTGTTGTAGCCGTAGGGGTAGTAGTTTGCGTGGTAGTTGGTGGTGTTGTTGGTGTAGTTGTAGGAGTGGTCGCTTGGGAGGTCGTTGAACTCGTATGTGTGGTCGTTGTTGTGGTAGTAGGAGTGTTGGTGGTTGTCGCCGGGGTAGAAGGTGTCGTGGGTGTGGTTGTTGATGTGGTAGTGGAGGTGGTTGTTGGGGTGGTTGTTTGAGTGGTAGTTGGCGTGGTCGTAAGGGTCGTCGTCGTCGATTGAGTTGTAATCTCCGTAGTTATCTCGGGAGTCAGGAGCACTGGTGTTGTCCCGATAGGAACTGCATTGGAGGCAACCGTGGCTCCAAGTTAGTTTACTGGGTTCAATGGTTTTTATCCTACAGATACTATTATGCACCAAAAAATTTGTTAAAACTACCTTTTTTTCCAGGATGTAAAGCTAAGGTTAACAGATCCGTCGGACAGGCACTGTTTAGCCTAGTGGACGCAAGACGGTATTTTACAGCTACATTTGCTCCACAATTTGCCTTTCCACCTCGAGAAAGTTTTAAGTGGAGCGCAGAGGAAAATTCACCAACTAATGCTCTCAGCCCTTGTAAAAATAGTTTATAGACAGTCTATAGACTTCTCATGAACTCCATTGCATTTTCATAGGTAGTTATTTTTGTCTAGTCATAGTCTATAGACAAAAGTCTAATAAAAGTTTATGACCATAAATATATACATTGTCTATAGACTGTCTATGGGATTTTTATTGCCTATAGACTGTTCCCTAGGTTTGTCTATCGAGAGTCTATAGACTTTATAGACAGTCTATGGACTGTCTGTAGACTATCTAAAGAGATTTTTGTAAGGGGTGTCAATGAAAACTTGCCGACACAACTGGCGCAGAAGTCCATGGTGGTGTATCATACTACAAAACACCTTTTAAAAGACATTTAAAAGCTGGCTTCTTGGTTCTGCGGCGTCAGCATCGTTGGCATTTACGTCCTCGGCGTAAAGCAGCGCCACACTGATTGGTGCGAATGCGGTTACTTCATGCCGAACGTAACTGCGACACCCAACGCTGATTTTTTTTTTGTATGAAGGGACGTCAATCATGCCGTCACTGCAACGAGCCATGGCAACGCATCGTGCTGTGTTGTCTAACACACTGGCGTCGCGAGTGACGCCACAACGACGTTAATTTCACTCTTTCAGAGAGAGCAATCAATAATAAATGAACAATATTTTATGCACCACCTGAAATAGCTGTCGATGAATCTCGCGATACACAGCGCATGGTAACAGTCTTTAGAGCTTTCTAAGGAACGCAATCGCAGGTACTGTCCAGGTTCGAGTGGCGTCGCTACTCTACTGCATAGAAAAAAAATGTTAGTGGCATAACTTGGCTAACTCTGGAATTCAGCGAAAAGCAAGCACGCTTGCCAAGCGTCTGAGGCTCGTCCATGGCAGCTCCGCAACGCCCTCGCGAGAGTCGTTCTATATATATCCACACGACCACGTGGCTATGACGTGGTGTCACGTGGTCTTAGGACACCCCCATCGGATGTCATCACGTGGTGTCACATTATCCCATCGGATGTTCTTAAGGTCAAAGGTCAACCCAAAAGTCAACTAAAGGTCATGGGTGAAGGTCAGGAGTCAAAGGTGAAAGGTAAACTAAAGGTCAAGGGTCAAGGATTCGACACCATGCTGTACCACATATGGTCATACAAGGCTATCCTTGGTTGGCCTGAAGGTCATTCAAGGTCGCTGTGCTGCTTACCCGAAGACTGCTTTACCTAGTGTAGGGTAGCTTTTCGCTTCAAAATTCTGCACCTTCTCTCCAGCACGCAAGAAACAGCATTTCGCACTATTTTCACCTAACCACCTCGCGTCTCCTATTCCGTGCGTGGCCTAAAGAAACGAAAGCATTGCAGTTGGACGCCTGCCACAACCCCACAGCATCGCACCAGCAAAGCGCTACTTGTTTCACCGGCACTGGGACGTGCGGAAGCGCGCGGTCAGTACTTTCAAACAAACTGCTGCTGCACGGTTGCACCATTTGCATGGTTTTGCATTAAGATGCAAAACCAACTAGCCCAGTCTGCCGCTTTACGGTTGGACCCACTGGAGCTAAAAAAACACGAATACTGGCGTCTAAGTATTCAGCGTAGTTGAGTAAACAGATTCTCTGCTTCCCCTGCCGCATTAGTAGCCATATCGAAGCAGGCCGATCACACACCTCAACGAAGATGCCAGGAGAATGCCGCAGCAGAGTATGCCGGAATTCGCCACCACGAAAAACACCTGGTATATTAAGGCGGGGAGAGCAGCATCAACAAAGTCCTTGTCTCTTCAGGAAGTAACACGTCCAGAATCATACCCTTAAGTTATTCTTTTATGTTCTGCTCATCATCATGCCTTCGGCCCACCTGTCCCGACGTCGGGAAGCTGCGCCAAACGACGCCCTAACAATGGACATCATTTCATCGTCCTCGTCCGAAATACGTCCACTCCGAGGGAAAGTCCTTCCCTATTTACCTCCAATCAACACGGTCGAGCAAAAGCTATCTAATGTCCGCAAACTTCCCAACCTGGACCACCCACCTAGCATTCTACCACCGCTGATTTTTCGCTTCTCACGGAATCCAATCCGTTTACCTGAGAGGCCATACATTTTCTGCCCTCCGCTTTATATGCCCCGGCCATGTCAACCTTCAAGTCTTCATCTCAGCCGGAAAAACAAAAAAACTCGTGTTTACCGTAACCTACAGCTGTTACAGCCTCACTCCGCATACTTAGGTGGTGGCCGTCTGGGTGAAATGACGTTATCGCATGGCAAAGTCACATGACCAATTTTCATCGCTCACATGACCGAGAGGTCATTGAGGTGATGCGACAGATTGGTTAATATAGTGTGGCTGGCTATTACTACCCTTTTACATCACGAGTATTGACATTCGGGCTAGTCGGTCGTTCACGAATTTTTCGATGCCCATCATCACGACAGTGCACAGGGACGAATATGAAACAATTAACGAGAAAGACGAGACAGGCGATGTGCCATCATTTGTCACAGCAGCTGTACCACCTTTTCTACAGGCGGCTGTTCCTACCAGCTCCTTCGTTTTGTATTTGTACTTGTAGCTTGCGGTGCTGCAGGGCCCCGAATAAATGTTTACACATACTTGACCTCCTCAGCAGCTAACGCTTAAGCTGACGTCATATATTACCCGAACGGTCCGTCAACGTTTTATTCAGCGCAAACTTTACGCTTTCTGGGAGAGCAGGCGCTCTTCCCTTCGTCGATGAGGCGACGGAAGCCGCACTGTCACTCACCGACTACTACCTCCGGGCTGACAAGCTGGTGCGAGTCGCCACTTGCGAGATCGGTGGGTGGCGTAGCATCGCTGGTGTCGGGGCTCTCGTCAGCAGCATCGTCATCTGCGCCATCATACCACGGCAATGTGAGGCAGGCCGAGTTCCCACGGATGCGGTCAGTTAAGCTGGGTATGGGAACCCCAACATCACTCACCATATTGCGATTAAACATACGTAACTATACCCGTAGTAGTAGTAGTAAAAACACTTCTTTCGGAAGAGTTAGGGCATAGGAGGTGGTAGAGAGGTAGATTTGGAGCTTCAGTGGTCTGTCTTCCCTATTCCAGGATCCCGCCGGCCTCCGCCGCCACCTTGGCTATATCCGTAAATCCTGAGGGTACTGAACGTTAAAATGGACGACGTCTCACTAATCGCGTACGCTGAGGGTTACAGAAGTGAGCGACGATTAGTGTCACGAGCACTACTGAAGTCTTTAGATTACACTGGTCTTATAGGTCAGTGGTAGGGACGTAATCACGTAGACCAGTGACTCAGGCGAAGCAAGTTCCTACAGGCCTCTGTCAGGCTAATCCCGCCTGTAAATTTACCCCACCACCACCGTAATTAACCGATTGCATGGGGTGTGTTTTTTTTCTATCCTGTCAAATTATCTACTGTGTAATTTCCCACCCTGTTCAACACCATCGCAAAAATTTAATGTTTTTCAGGGCACTTTGTTTGGTTATATTGACAGTTAGCTTCTTTTGCATAGATATTCATGCATATGCATGCGTATTGAAGTATATTGGGGCAAGCCTACCGTGCAGGAATGTTAGCACAGGTAACCTCACCGATAATAATAATTGGTTTTTGGCGAAAGGAAATGGCGCAGTATCTGTCTCATATATCTTTGGACACCTGAACCGCGCCGTAAGGGAAGGGATAAAGGAGGGAGTGAAAGGAAGAAAGTGGTGCCGTAGTGGACGGCTCCGGAATAATTTCGACCACCTGGGGATCTTTAACGTGCACTGACATCTCACAGCACACGGGCGCCTTAGCGTTTTTATGGAGATAATCTAAGTGCCTCCAACAAATTTTTGCACGGTGGCCTTACCGCCAGCTGCGGCAGGTCATCGCCAGGAGTTGCGAGTGGCGCTCTGTATCGAGTTAGCCGCTACTGAGATTGCCGATGCGACACTCACCCACTCCCATCGTTCCAAGCCGGAAGAAGATGGCCAGCCAAATGGTCCCCATGAGCAGCATCAAGAAGCTGAAGGCAACGACGAGGGTCCTCAGGTCGTCGTCATCGCTGGGTTCGTTACGGGCCATCGTTTATGGGCGCACAGCGAAGATTTTCACAAGGTATAACGGCGTGCAGGGTGTATACAGTTCAGAGTTCGTAGGGATGCAGTATGGACACGTGTGCTACATGTTCGAGAGAACACCGCCGCTACCGTAAATTGTACCGTTATAGGAAAGGATATAAGCGCTCTCGTTATCCTCGCTGATTTGAACGCAAGCCGACCTTTATATAGAGAGAGACAGAAAAACGTTTAATGCACAGAATGCTTGCGTGGGCCCTCATTCTAGGAGCCCATTGGCTTTTGCCGCCGCTCTTGCCCGGTTCGCCAGCGCAAGCTGGTCGTCCGAGTGTGAGCCGGACAGCGCCGCCTCCAAGTCCTCAGGTGTTGGGCTATTTATTCTTGGTGATAGTAATAATAATAATGGGTTCGGTTCGGTTTATGGGGTTTAACGTCCCAAAGCGACTCGCACTATGAGAGACGCCGTAGTGAACGGCTCCGGAAATTTCGACCACCTGGGGTTCTTTAACCTGCACTGACATCGCACAGCACACGGGCCTCTAGAATTTCGCCTCCATCGAAATTTGACCGCCGCGGCCGGGATCGAACCCGCGTCTTTCGGGCCGGCAGCCGAGCGCCATAACCACTGAGCCGCCGCGGCGGCTTAATAATAATTGATTTTTGGGGAAAGGAAATGGCGCAGTATCTGTCTCATATATCGTTGGACACCTGAACCGCGCCGTAAGGGAAGAGATAAAGGAGGGAGCGTAAGAGGGAAGGAAGAGAGAGGTGCCGTAGTGGAGGGCTCCGGAATAGTCTCGACCACCTGGGGATCTTTAACGTCCACTGACATCGCACACCATACGGGCGCCTTAGCGTTTTGCCTCCATAAAAACACAGCCTCCGCGGTCGGGTTCGAACCCGGGAAGTCCGGATCAGTAGTCGAGAACCCTAACCACTGAGCCACCGCAACTGGTTGATTCTTGGTGTAGCTGGGTTTTTCTGGCATGCCCATTACATGTGGTATAAGTCAGGCACTTCACCGCAAAAGGAGCAGTGCCGGCCACTTAATTTATAATGCGTATTCAGGCAAGCACCCAAGGTGGAATTGGTTTAAATGAGTGTAGTTATTGTTCATTAGCACCCACATTAGCGTGTGCGCACGGCTACTTAGGAGAGTTACCCAGATTTCTCAGGCAATTAGGGAACTCTGTGGAGGAGCAATATTAAGACAAGGCGGTCCGCTGTTACTGTTGCTCACACGCCATAGGCTGCGGATGAACACACTTGGCCGAGAAGACACCTTATGGTCCTGCCGGACAAAGGAAACTCATGCGCAGTGCATGGTTGCTAAGATTCATCCCGGCTTAGTAGCAAACTTGGTGCTCAGCAATTTTTCGCAGATATGCCTCCGTAACCATAGCGATTGATAGCAATGGCGACGTGTTATCTGGACGCTTCTTGATTCGGTTTCCTGTTTACTGATGCTTTGGTAAGTTCAATTCTCTGACTCATGGCTTATTATTGACGCTCTATCGCTGTGCGTGACGTCAAACCCACTCACGTCAGCGTTAAGTCGCGTACTATCGGGATTGTGACGCTGGCATGCATGCTGCGAATACCTTTCATCGATCTCTTGTCCATCGCTGGGATCATTTGAGCCGTTTCCGTAGTCAATACCCGCGTGGAAAAATAAATCGTCGTGTTCCGGCCATCTGACCAAAAGAAATTGCGTGACGAAAGACAGGGAGTTAGTAAACAAAGCAAATAAAAGCTGTTTTGCCTCGTATGTAAAATAGGTTGAAACACCTCTGACAATGCAAAACATGGTTTGTAAAAATAAACGATAACTGAACAAGATGTATTTCTCGGACCTAGCCTGCGGTTTCTATGCAAAAGGAAGCCGAGCTTCTCGTTGCGAGGACGGTGGATCTTCCTGAATAGAATAAAAAACAACGCAAACAGTGCATAGAAGGGTCCATGAGTCGTCACTCATAGCTTCTCGGTGCGGAAATATAAACGGCACACAAAACGATAGTCGACGGCGGCATTCAATGAGGACGAAAGGGCCAAAAAGGTGCGAGAGCGACCTCTAGAGGCGGTTACTAGCAGTATACTCCAGACGTGCCGACCCCGAGCAAGTATCTTGTCGTCTTGTCTTGTGCTTTGAACTAACGTGAGCTTAACCGAGGTACTCGGGCAAGCCCGGTTAAGTTCGAAGGAGCCTCGAGCAAGGTGCAGCCAATGGGAGGAAAGAAGCTCGGGTGAGTTCGGATGGTCGTCGCGCCTGCTGTAGCCAACGGGGGAGGGCGTCGCGTCACATAGGACACGCAACCTTATGGCGTCATCACAACCACCCCTGGCAGGTGGCACTTAAATTGATGAAGAAACAGCCTCCCTCCAGTGCAGTCGCGCATCGCTTAACTACTGCCCCACTGCGCTGGTAGTGGTATGAGGACTCGCCACCATCTATGAATTTTAAGTAGAGAATGACCAATTCTGCATATATGGGCAGTAACCCACCAAAGATATCTCGCATCATACCCTTAAGGCGGAGCTTAAGTGTCGCCTCCAATTCAAGAACGAACACATGCTTTCGCATATCTACTCGGTTGAACTACGTTAAACCCCTACCACTTCTTTTCACTAGTTTTGAAGGTCGCCGCCGTGTTCATAAACACGGGCCAAATTTCTTCAAGCGCCGAATTCCACTATAAACAGAGTGACAAAGCATGTCCGGCGCATGCACGGAGCTGACAGGTTGTTTGCGCAGTGAAGCCATCGATTTACGGCACAGGTTACACTGTACTGCAGCGTACTGTTGTGTACCGTGTCATGCTGCACTAAACTATACAAGGCTTTTCAAGTAATCCCGCCATTAAGCTTGGTAAATAGGGTTTTTTAGGTGAAGGGATGCTTTGTGCGGCACAATAATAAGTGCTAGCGGACGTCAACATAGATACGAATCATGTAAACTTATAAAGTGATCAACTGAATTGCAATTCTTAACCTTGTAACCATTACTGATAGCCGTTTCACTGCAATTAGCAACTCCTAGCCGGCTATTAGTAATAGCCATTTAAGTTTTTAATATTTCGAAAACGTGATTACCATTGCCGATGTGGCTCAACAAATGTGGGTCAATTCTCTCTCCATTTTGCATCAGCCATTTTATTGCCCGTGAAGCACTGTGAAATGCCGTGCGCATGTCTAATGAGATTATCGCCTCTTGCTCCGGCCGGCATTACTGAAGCCGCACCCTGGACGACACAATGACGCTCGTGACGTCACGTGAATACCCCCACCTTTGAACAGAGACGGCAGGCGTTGCGAGCGATAGCACAGCACTCAAAATAATTTGCGGATCCAGCTTGGACAGGCATGACGTTTTCTTCGTACCAAGGCAGCTGGCTTTACAAAAGGGCGGTTATTGTGACGCACTTGAATACGCCCACAAAAGGTTGTACCGACAGGTAAATTACGTGGTTAGACAGCCTTCTTCCCATACTTCGATGCGTACTGGATACAAAGTGACAATAGATGAAAAGCCCGAGGTAGGCTGTTCTCGAGAGACAGCTAAGGTTAAGTCAAGTCGACAAGATGGCTTGCAAGGACGCCTGTCGACTGCCACCAACGTTTGCACAGCGATATGCACTTTATTCACAAGCCCTCTACGACCCTTCTCTGCCATGCAGACGATCGCAGTCAACTCGATCGATCGGACGAGCATCCTGAATTAGTGCTCAGTAGACGCACAGCAACCAGAGCCGCAACATGGACAAGGTGTGTACAGATACGAGAAATATTAAAGGGAACACTCAGTTCACGCTAAAGAACTCAGGCAAACTTTCTTTTTCAATTCATCGTAAGACTTCTCAGATCCAATACGTTAAAAAATAATATGCTTCTCATTCACATCTCGCTATAATCGTCCACTATATGGTAATCAGAAGTTCCCTTTGCAATTGTCCTGACCTATACAGAATTGCCCCGTCATCACCATTCGTTAGCGATGCTATGCCATTGTGTTCAGGCAAGACTTACTCCGTTTCAGAGGCTGAAATGCGGGAAGAGAGGCATGAGGCTTTCAGAACTTGCACTTCTTAAGATCATAGTTCGGAAGACGGCACTGATGGTGGCTACAATAGCTAGAGATATGATAGCTAAAACTATCATAACTATAACTGGGCTGAAATTAGGAAAAAAGTTCGAAGTAGATAAAACAACCATTTCAATTTATTAGGCAAGAACACACTCGCGCCTACCCCAATTCAAAGGGGATGCCAATAGTTATCCATCCTAATGGCATGCAATAAATCCATCTATTCAGGTCATAGCTTTTCTAAATAACAATTATGGGCAAACATGCTACTGATCCGGAGTTCCCGGGTTCGAATCCGACCGCGGCGGATGCGTTTTTATGGAGGAAAAACGCTAAGGCGCCCGTGTGCTGTGCGATGTCAGTGCACGTTAAAGATCCCCAGGTGGTCGAAATTATTCCAGAGCCCTCCACTACGGCACCTCCTTCTTCCCTTCTCCTTTCACTCCCTCCCTTGTCCCTTCCCTTACAGCGCGGTTCAGGTGTCCAACGATATATGAGACAGATACTGCGCCATTTCCTTTCCCCAAAAACCAATTATTATTATTATAAACATGCCTTTGAAAATGTATACTTTATACGTAACCATGCTTACCTCCAGGATACGCTTGTAAGGCTTACATTGCACATATGGCCGCGCCGATAAAAAGTGCGGGTTCGTGTTATCAAGGTAAATATGGAAACCATTGAGAAATTTGAAGATTAAGTAGAAGTACAGTAACTGGAATATAATAAGGTGTCTTGGATGAGACTACAGAGATATCTGGGGCCAATCGATAGGATACATTTCAGCAGCTTCTGGACCTAGCGTTTCTTTCTTTTTGGAACCCTGCCCGCACAGAGCATTGTTCCGACTAATGTTGATTTACAAGCCAAGGAAGGGCCATTTCCATGCCTTGCTTTCTGTGTTCCTCCACTTACCGTACGCTTCGCGGTCGTCTCGGTAGATGTAATATTCGCCGAATGGGGAGTGCCATACATCTGCTGGGAGAAGAAACAAAACGACCAGTTATATTCAGCGCGCTATGCCTATTCTAGTGCAAGTGTCCTGACAAAGGACAAGTTTTCGCCACACAGCACGGAAACGATGACTAGAAGCGAAGAACAGAAATGGAACATTCAAATGGGCATCACGAATGCACGTACCCATGAGAGGCCAGGCTGTGAGCTGGTTGGATGGATATCCGAGTTGAATAGGTGGGGCAGGTTGTCAACCGCCGCCACTAGCTGGCTTGTGAGCTGAAAACAAAATAATGCAAAACACCGCAAAACAGCTCCAAGCTACTATGCAGGGCATTTAACCTAAGATTTACACAATTTTTAAAAATAGGCCTATTAAGCTGGAAGAGCTCTGTTTTTTTGCATAGCATTGCCAGCGGTGTAGTACGTCAGAATGCAGCGATGACGTGCTAACTAGCAGGATGGTTAACTAATATTGAATCGCTAGCTTTTTAACTATTACTGCTAGGCCCCTTAATTGTTGAGAGCCGCGTAGCCCACCGTAAGTTTAATATCCATATCAGTTTTTAGAATTTCTAAAACGCGGTTACTGTCGGCGCTGTGGCCGCAACAAATTTTAGCTACATCGCGTCAAAATACATGCGCCATCGAGAAGCTTGCACGAAAAGCACCCCAGCGCACCTAACTCGTCGAAACAGCCAAAATTGTAGCGGTACTGCGCCCAGGATAACCGCATTTTAGAAATTCTAAAAACTTATATGGATATGAAACTTACGGTGGGCTACACGGCTCTCAATAATTAAGGAGCCTAAATGTAATAGTTGAAACGATAACTTTTCAGTATTACTTGACCAGCCGGCTGTTGGCACGTCTTATACCCCTCTCACACGGGCACCGCAAAGGCCTTTGAGAATCGGGTCCTTGTATCCAAAGGCGTAAGGAGCGCAGCTACACGGTACAAATGTTGCGCCTTTGCCGCTAAGGGCCTTGGAGGCGAAGGCGCTCGTCGGAGACCTTCGGAGCCCGAAGGCGCGGCCTTCGAGAACCTAGGATGGCAGTGCCATCCAACGTCAAAAAGTAAAAGCAATGAAAAAAAAATAGATGCATCCAACAATGTTTGAAAAGATCTTTTAAAAATACGAAATGTGTGTCTTGCTTTGCTTTTTGTATGGGTGTAAATATGTTGTGCCCAGATTTTAACACAGTAAAGTGTTGCAGCAACACCGATTGCCACTGGTGGACAAGGCAATACACAAAACCTGCTGCTGCTGATGAGAGCATCTGTTGCAGTTCTTTCAAGGAAGCAATTAGAATAAAAAAGGTGTCTGAGCTCAACGAATGAACAGAATTCCCCACTTTAATTCTAAAACACTCACTTCAGCCGTCTCGAGCACAGCAGCGGGTGCTAAGCCTGAACGACAGTTTCACCTTTGGGCTGCACCGTGTAGCTGCGTCGCTGCTCCTTTGAGCTTTCGCTCCTGTGGTGAAAAAAGGTGCCTTTGCTGAAAAGGTCTTCGAGGAATACCGTGTGTCAGGGGTATTAGCTATATTCTGATGTACTTCACCACTGACAATGCCATGCTGAAAAAAGCGCTCTTCTCACTCAAGAATCCTATTTTTAAAAACTGTGTAAAGCCTTGGATGAAACACCCTTTATACTGGAGACGACAAAAGATAACGATGTATAGCCTCTTTGTCCGTGCACAATTTGAATAATTCACGTCGGCTCTATACGCTGAGGCTATTAATGCATCGCGCTGGAAGTGTGTGCCCTTTCACGGCTGACGTCGTCTGTATACGAGTACACTTTGGAATGCCTTCTTTCTCTTACAACTTCTAAATGGAATTGCACCGTAGACCCTTTACAGTGTAAAAGAAAATCGCATTAGGAGCATGCAAGTTTGTCTGTCAGGAGGGCATGTTGGCCTCCGAAGACGCTCTTGAAGTGCCGTAGTTTCCCTATTCACTGGTCCTGAAGAAGGTCAATGGCTAAAGAAACTTACTCTTACACCAGCACTGCTCTGAGATTAAAAACAACTCATTCTTTTTTATGCTACATCTTTCTCTCTGAAATTTCATTTCCCTTCTAGTTAAAGTACTCCTGCTGCTTGTAGGCTGCGTTATCTGCGATCGTAGTTTGGATTCTACGATTTCATACGTTATAAACAGTGTAAAGAATTAAACCACTCGAAGAATGCTTGCCCTGCTCCATGGCAAAGTGGCATTAAAATCTGCGTCACCAGGTAGCTGACAATATTCTGGCTGGAATTTCGATGGACAAAGAGAAGGCGAAGATCTACCTGTTCCTTTGTCTAATCCGCACATCGCCACCTGCCCCGTGGAAGCTTGATGAGAGTTCCGCGTACTGCCCCATCATGGCGCGCCTGATGTCTTGTACAAGCAACTCTAAGGCCCATTTGGACCAAACGTCCGCAGACCACACGCTGAAATGTTAGAGTGCCAACACTGAATCGAAGAGAGCAGGTTTTCATTTCTGAATATCTGCACGCAAGCTGGAGGCTGCATATCCGGCAAGCAGCCACTTTATCGCCCGCTCTCCCCTGCAGTTTTTGTGAGGGACCAGGAGTCCCACTTCTGTAGATCTAGATTATCAATGGAACTCAAAGACAAAGCGGTACGGAAGGCTTGGCACGATGGAAGGGGCCGTGCAGGCATTTATGTGGCTCTATGCAAAAGGTGCCCGGCGCGGTTGACCACATTTTGGGGTTGGCCTAGTTGGTGGCTAGAAACATGAGCTTGAAAAACACGTGAGAGGACACGACAAAGAGCTATGTGGGAAAGAGGATTTCGTGAGGTAGGAGCAACAACGCGATTGGATACGCCGGTGTCAAGCGCACTATGCTTACCGGTGGGCTTCGGAGCTGACGGCTGCTTCGAGACCGGGCATAGGACGGGAGTTCTTCGTTTTCTTCTCGCTGGCGGCGCGCGTGCTCGTTCATGCGATTTGACGATGATGATGGAAACGAGCGAAATTATGCCGGCTGTCTCAACAAACCAACACCGTATTCAGTGGAAATTTGTTCTACATAACCTTGAATTTTCTCTTCCCGACCATGTAGACCCTTCGTTACATGCAGAAGCAAGGAGGACAAATATATCAAGCAGAACCTACAAATTATTTTAATTCTGAACTATTTAAACATTTCGTTTGGCGAAGCAGGGGACAAACCAAAGATTACTTATTTTGTTAAGTTATTCACTTCTCCTGTCATGTACATGAAAAAAATTGTGACCTGTGGATTAACCATTGCTGTTATTTTTTGTTGTCGTCGCAGCTGTTGGTATTTTACTGGTGGTAGCGTAAACATTTCCTCTCACTTCGGGAACTGTCGGGTCACGTGACAGTGAGCATGACGTGGTGGTAAGTGCCGGGATCATTGCGTTCCTGGCTGGCTACATCTACGAGACACAAAACAGCACTAGCACTAGCACTTGCACTAGCAAGAAATACATACAGCTGTCCTGTTTTGAGTGTCTGGTTTCATCATCATCATCTTCATCATGGCTACGCCCACTCCAGGGAAAAGGCATTTGTCCTGCAATGGACGTAAAAATAAGCTGAAAGAAGCAGCTGTTGTTGGCCTAAGCCTACAGCAGGTCATCATCATCATCACCTACTCCACTTTCTCCAGTATCTCAGGGGAGCGTCGACGAACCAGTCATGACCACATCGTGTCAGGGAGGGTTCATGGAGGCAGCAGGACCCGGGGTGGTACAGGGTCCTGCTGAGGGCATTGAAGATTTCGACGTAAATTCCAAAGACTGATGCAGGCCACTGTCCTGTTTGGGGGGGGGGGGGGGGGGGGGGACACTGTCGTGTCCGGCTTCCTTTTTACTTTCCAGCGGTTTGTCATTTGTTTTTTTTTTAGTTCGGATGCATGCGAACCAGCGCCACACTAAATCAGAAAGAAAGCTGCTCAGCTCCATTAAGCTGGGAACATGTCAACGCCCACCGAAGAGAATATGGTCGCGGCATCATCATCATCATCATCATCATCATCAAAGGTCTACTTGCATTGGTGACACTTTTCCTTTTTATCCTTTGCTGCTTTCATTTTTTCGTATTTTTTACTTCAGCCTGACTTCTCCCGATAAAGCATCCAGTCGTAGCAAATGTTATGGCAACAACGTCATAGTCGCCTCTGCTGTAAATGTTTTTCTTGCAAGTGTGCTTGCGCGGGCTCAACGGCCGCACGGTTTTGTTTTGGTGCACCACGTGGATCACAGTTTGGTGTACTTTACAGGAGAGTAAAATCCAGACTTTGAAATTCGAATAACTGACATCGCTGTTACCAATCATTTTGTCGTGTAAGCCACTATAGGCGTCAGTCTTGAGACTATCTGCCGGTAAATGTTACGCCGTAGCGAGACTTAGATTTAAGAAGCATAGTCTGAGACACACATATGTGACCTCGCAGGTCTACGTCATCACGCACACAGCCTCCGACGATAGCCAACTGCTACTGACCTTATTTAGATTCCACATTCGAAGCTTGAAGGAATTTTAGAAGCAGGCAGGAAGCTTCCTTTCTGTATAAACGCTTTGCAGACGGGCAAATGACGTCTTGAGTGAGCCGGGTGGCGTTGTTGCCTCTTTGATGGAAGCGAACTTTGCAAAAACATTGTTCGATGTGCTTTGAAAGATATTTCTACATAACAATTTTCCTAGATACAGAACGGGCGAAGTTATGCAACAGTCAGCATATAAACGGATTCTAGCAAGACCTTGTTTAAATGCGTACTGGACACATGCGGCAACTAAAATGAAACCGTCAAGATTTCTCGGCGCAGGCAACGAAAAACCGAGGGTAGAAGTGAGTGGCACAGAGAGTTTAATAGCAATAGCAGTGTCGGACATGTTCTACAAGAACAAAAATTCGCATGCAAACATATGGAACATATGGACGATAACACTGTGAAGAGTCCACGACAACCATTATTCTTAATACAGCTAGCCGCGCCGCTCTACCAGAAGTCGCACCTATTGTCGGGATTCATATAGTCCCCATGCCGGCAGGAGAACGCCTGGGCGAACTCGGGCATATTTTGCAGAGGCACTATGCAGCGCGAGCGGCTGTGCCAGTAGGCCCCTCTGAACGGCCGAGTTTTGTTCACTTTGTCCGCGTTGCACCACTTTATGCAATGCGCCACGAAGAAGGCCTGGTCAGCGGTGAGCCCCACGTCAGGCACAGTCCTGGTGCGCTGATCGTCCGCTAGGCGGCGGAACGCTTCGTGCGCCAACAGGATGCCCGTGTAGTCGGCGAATCCTTCCGCGTCTATCGTCTGGTCTAGCGTCCTCGCCCGTGAGTCCTCCGCCTGCACGCGCACAGTGGGCTCGATACGCGGCCGCAGCAAGAACACGTAGAAAACTCCGAAAGCCTACATCGTGCGGTGGACGTCATAGAGGAAAGGAAAGACAGTAAAGGTCCTTCAAAAATTGAAAAATCCTAACCAACCCTTACGAAGCCGAATGCGTTAGCGTTAGAAGCTACTTAGCACTCCTTCGCAACTTTACAAACGCCATTATGGTAGTCACGCATCCGTCCTGGAGCCTATTTCTTGTTTGAGGAGCGCTCCTTCGCGCCTCCTCTACCCAGCCAGCCATGTTATGCACCCTGTCACGTGACTCGACGCGCCAATCACAGAGAAGTTGAAAGTTCCCACACACACTGACTGCTGCGCAGCTGGCATCCCACAAACACCTCGACTCTCCGTGTCTGACGTCATAGGTCGCTCTTATTAGTTGACCAGGGTGTGACATCACGATCTCTGTCGACGAATCCCGGATTAGTCTAACAACACTCGATTAGGGCAACCACACAAGTATAACAGCAAGTGTAACAACGAAATGCGACCTCCGTGGCCGAGGATGAACCTGCGTCTTTCGGGTCAGCAGCCGAGAACCGTAACAACTGAGCCACTGCGGCGGCTATGAAGCCTTCTGAATCTCGAGTGAAGATGACGCTCTCACTATCTACTATAGGTGTGGAAGGCTCCCTATCTACTCACGTGACCCAGTTGTTATTTTTTCAGTTCACTTCAGCTCGGTAAGATGCAATGCGTCGTCTGCATTCTACGAAGCGTTTGTACACCACCATGTCAGCTATTTCTGAAAAGCTGGAGGGGGGTGCCAATTAAAGAAATAATTTGTAGAAGTATTCTGCTGTGAAAAAACTTTTTTTACATATATAAAGAAAACTCGCATGCTTCCCTGATTAGACAGTGGAAGTAATTATCACAAAAATAATTTCTAGAGATCACATTAAAACGAATTTAATAACCGTGAAAGAAGATACCTTAGTCGATTTGCACAGGAACCACTTAAGGACGTAATGGAACCCTACATTACTTCATGAAATAATTCCACACAAGGTGTGCATAACGTACAGCAGCGCATTTGATGATGCCTAAGCTAAAATCACGTTGTGCGAAGAGGATGAGTGGTTTACTTTTGTCTGGGCTTATCATTCGTAATCAGTGCATAGTGAAAATGCATGGGCCTAAAAAACCCGCGCTAAAAAAAGTTTGTTTCCCTTGTATGTGCTCGCTTTTTAGGATTGTGTCCCGTCGTTGAGCGCATTCTATGAGGAGTCACCTACAATTAAGCAAGAAGTGTGTGTGTGTGTGTGTAAGTGGAAAGGAGAAAAAGGTGAGATGGACAGCAAACAATGTTGCCATTTCCCCCATCTAGGACTTACGGTTGGTTGAGCTGAGCCTTGCAGTTAAGTTTAATTACTCCTTCCGTTTATATCGCTACCATCAGGAGCCCTGCCTATTGCATTTATTTTTGATTTTCCTTTTCTTTAACTTTTTTGATTATAAGCAGACTGTGTATACGTTGATCTTGCCGACTTCAAAGCTTTCTTTGAAAAACTTCTGTTCTCCCTGTGAAATGCCCACCGCGGTGGCTCAGTGGTTTAGACGTTCGGCTGCAGTTCATGAGGAGTCCAGATCGATTTCTGATCGCGGAAGCCGCATTCCGATGTAGGCGAAATTCGAAAGACGATAGTGTAGGGCTTCTACTTCGCAGTCATTGCGTCTTTTCTTTCCTCGTAACTAGCCATTATTATAATAGTTATTCGTGAGCCATTTACTGATTACCGTTCACCTACGGGGCAGAAATGTGGAGGCTAACGAAAAGGGTTCGGCTTGAGTTAAGGACAACGCAGCGAGCCACGGAAAGAAATATGATGGGTGTAACGTTAAGAGAGTGGAAGCGGGCAGAGTGGGTGAGGGAACAAACGCGGGTTAATGACATCCTAGTCGAAATCAAGAGGAAGCAATGGGCTTGGGCGGGGCATGTACTACAAAGGCAAGATAACCGCTGGCATTTAAGAGTAACGGTGTGGATTCCATGAGAAGGCAAGCGTAGCAGGGGGCGGCAGAAGGTTAGGTGGGCGGATGAGATTAGGAAGTTTGCAGGCATAGGTTGGATGCAGCTGGCAAAGGACAGGGTTAATTGGACAGACATGGGAGAGGCCTTTGCCCTGCAGTGGGTGCAGTCAGGCTGATGATGATGAATATGATGATGATGCTTTTTAAACGACACTTCTTGACTACTCACCTTGGATTATGCGGGGATTACGTTCAAAGAGGCTAAAATGTACGCACCTTCTGATACGAGGCTCGGAGACAGAGCACCTTTCTTTCGTACTCCTGTAGCGTGTCCGTAGCGTTGTACTTGGCCGAACGGCCTTCGTGAGTGAGCTTTATTCCCCGGACGTCGTAGGCGTGCATCATTTCGTGACCGACGATCTGGAAGAATGACTGACATCTCAAGCTGAATAAAAGGATGCTTGCAGAAAAAAAAAAGCAAAGCTCTCAAGTTGCAGATGACCTCTACGTGCCTGCTTCACCACAGTGCGCCATGTTGGTAAATTGAAGGAGTAAAGTTTCAGGGGTAAATTGAAGGAGGATTTACCCAAAGCTCGTCAAATCACGTATTAGAAAATGGCGGAATAAATGTAAACGTATAACATAAGTTTCATAGATGCGGGTATGATATCCAAGATTTCTGTGCAATTTTCTATTCATGATAACCAGCATGGCACATTTAGGCGAACGACGATATAGTGCGAATATAATTAAGGACTTACGGGCGTTGACTACGAGAAGTTGTACGCATCGGTAATGATCCTTGAATGTTTACTGCAGTGGAAAGGTCTGACGTAATTTCGTAACGCAGAAAATGGCTACATGACACTAATAAAAGTCGTTTGCTCCGTAAATGGGAGTCGTACAATTGACTGTTTAACCCACAGTGACCACAGAGCCAGAACTCTCCTGCAAGGCATTCGTGCACTGAGTTCTCCAACACATGTCCTGCATTCCTTCATTTGAACTTTAGAAACGAGAAGATGCAAGATACGCTGAAAACTTCCATGCAAATTGTCAGGTCGTGGAAAAAATCCAGAGGGCAATGGTTTTATTGCATGGTCACTCATTTACCTTTTACTTAATTTGATTTTTTTCTACGCTTTAAGAAAAGGAATTAAAAATTTATATATAATAAATTTTCAGGTAGACTGCTTCACAAAAAATACGGCTTCTCTTCTAGAACGCAGGGTTTAAAGATCAAATCGAAAACTGTAGTACCCTAGTGCGCTCTCGAAATGAGACAAAAGTTTCAGTGCCAATGACACATCATTACATACTGCCGTATGACATGTGTCATACGTCATATGTCATGTGCCGTATGACACATCATTACATCATTACATCGCCACAGGCCGGGCTGCCAGCGTCATGAGCCTCCGGGACATGAACGTTTGAGTGCAGTGGGGCCGTGCAGGGGCCCAAGGACCTGCGCGTCCTAAACTCCCCTGTATGTAATAAAGTTTCCACCACCACCACCTGCGTGAAATTTCGCGCCCACCCGTGGTATTGCGCAATATATGCAATAGTTCGCTCGGCTCCTAATGATGCCTGGCGACAGAGACACAGCGCACGACCGCACCTGGCCGAATCCTCCGTAATTCATCGCCGCGGCCGCATCTAGGATGAATATCGGTGGTAGCATCATGCCCGCAGTGATAGTGATGCTGTTGTCTTGTGGTTTGTACTCTGCGTCGATGTATGCGGCCTTGAAATTCTCGGTGGAATTCCCCCTGACGGCACGGTACGTCAGGACACGGAGAGACTGCAGATAGGGAGCCAAGAAAAACTCGGCCACGTCCGGGAAGTCCGCTGCGTTGCGGCAGAGAAAAAAAAATATAATGGTGCAACTCAGTGCGTCTATTATCGGTACAAATTATTGGACCCGGGCCTACGTCACGCAGGTGTTACTAATCAAAAGAATGGCCGGTTAAAACACCTGCAGTGTTGCTTGCTGTCTTCGTGGAAGTGCGAACTGCAAAGCCAACACAGCAGCTGAAAGGAAAAAAATGATACGACCACTTTTCCACAATGGTACGAACAGCGATAACCACGAGCTGGTTCGCGACATGATTATGTATATAATGAATCTACACATGACGCTACTATGACTGTGCTTTAATTATGGAAGAATGAAAGTGAAAATTGGTTGCTGCGCGCAGGAAAGGGATAAAAGAGGTACTGAGAGAAGAAAGGAAGAAAGAGGTGCCGTACACACTAAACAATTTATCTCCCTTAAGGGTGTAAATAACCTTTCCCCAGACGAACACCCTTTTCCATTTGTTCGGTGCTACAAAAGGGTGCAGAGATCCCTTAAGGAACGGTGCACTTAATGATACTTTACAGGATTTAATGGTTGCACCCTCATTAAAGGGTACTATTTTTCCACAACGCCTCTACGGATGCATGTTGAAAGGGTGCTCCACATTGATCCACCCATGAAGCAAAAGCCTTGGCCTGATGCGCGCCCTCTAAACTTTCATGCTGTGCACCCTTCCTGAAGGGTGCTGATCTCTGCACCCTTTTTAGCCCCAAAAAGGGTGTTCGTCTGGGGACAGCTGATTTGCACCCTTAAGGGGGAGAATTTGTTTAGTGTGTAGTGGAGGTCTCCGGAAGATTTCAACTACCTGGGGATCTTTAACGTGCACTGACATCGCACAGCACACGGGCGCCTTTTGCGTTTCGCCTCCATAGAAACGCGGCCGCCGCGGTCGGGCTCGAACCAGGGTACTCCGGCTCAGTAGCCGAGCTCCCTCACCACTAAGCCACCGCGGCGGGCATGGAAGAATTACCATTGTGCATTGTGGTGTGAGAAATGCACTGGAACAGATGTGAGGATTTTGTGACTCTCCGCATACGTGCAGCGTTCAGGGCGCAACGCTTCGCCTCGGCTGCGTTTTAGTCAGCGTCCCTGAGACGGTTATATCGTTACAGGAGCGGCTACAACTGCTCAGGCGCACAGCTGCTGACCACACGCGGCGTAGTTGAGTCACGCCGCTTAGGCCGAGAACAGCCTCACAGGAACACCTGTGTACTCTTTCTCAGCTGCTGTCTCGGCACCCTTCCACCTGTCCTATATCTTCGCCACTTTTCCCGCTCGCTTCTCTTCCCTGAGCCAACCAGCTACATTGCGTTTGGCGCTTTTTGGCCTCAGACGCCCTTGCGCCGTCATTATCATCATTTCTGACAAGTGAATGGGTTAAATGGCAGCTTATACCACTCGACAAATGCTTCCGTGAATGAATCACTCGAAATAATGACTCATTAAAACGGTTCAGGTGTGACCGTAGTTAAGGCAGCATTAGGCGAAGCACTCGAGCCGGTCAGATCGCCGGATGCTCACCGAACAGCGCTTCCACCACGGACTCGTCGGAGAGATTCTTCGGGTAGCCGAAGGTGAGGCGCAAGGTGTCGAACTTGCGCAAGCTGACATTTCGCACGGGGTCCTTAAACCACGCCGTGTTCTGTAACTTGTCCTCGAGGACTCGACGCACGTTCTGGAAAACTTGATATCCCGACGCCAGCGCCGACGGCGGGACGTCTAAGGGGCGACACGTCGGTTGAGAGTGGCACAGCCGCAGTTGTGGAACAGGCGCAAACATGCGACAGAGCAAAAAAAGGAGAAAGTAGCATGGAGCTGCCTAAGTTCCACGTCTTTAGGGTGCAGCCATTTATTGCACATAAGGAGTCTTAGCTCTGCTGTAGTGTCGACTTAGTGACTCTAGAGGGAAAGCTGCGCATTCACCCCATGCATTGAAATGGGCAACTCACGAACGCCGCTAGGACCCAAATGTTCGTAATTGCCAGACGCTAAAAAGCTTGCTAAACCCGGCGATAACACGAAGTTTCAACCTGATATCGTATTCATGTGAAATATGGCTGCATGATGTGTTGCTGTAAACAACTGATACGTCATGTTTTGAAATATTTCAGCCGGTGTTTACAGCCTACTGAAGATGCGTATCCACTGGAGCAATGTCAGCTGATATTCCCTTTCCTCGTCTAATGCTATGGAGGCAAATACTCGGGTAATCGCTGCGCGCATTGGTTTCCAAACGGCGCTTGCCTTGTATCGGTCGACAGTACAAGCTTCAACAGTCTCAGTATCACAGAGCATCGGTGTTTGATGAAGCGGACGCTACGAAGGAGAGGAACCGCGAAGGCTTGAGGGGGAGTTAGGAGTGATCACTATGACTCTAGGAGGAGGGTAACTGGCGCGCCAACTTCCCTGCGCGGGAACACTAGCTCAGAAAAGGCAGAGGTGAGGGGAAAGACACCGCTGTTTTACTCCGCGACTTTTTCTGCCAATGGAGCGGAAGCTACGGAGCTAAAACACGCCCTCTTCATGAGCAGTGCAGTGCAGACCCCCCCCCCCCCCCCCCCCCCTTCCCCCCTGCAGCAGTTTTCTCTTAAAACATAGTATACTGTCAGTATTCGTTATTTAGTGCATATTTCAAAGGAAATTGCTAACCGTGAACATTATAAAGTCAAGGTAAAAATTGTCAGGGTATTAACTTGGTTAAACCTATTATAGTGTGAAAGCGTTCCCAATAATAATAATAATAATAATAATAATAATAATTATTATAATAATAATAATTGGTTTTTGGTGAAAGGAAACGACGCAGTACCGGTCTCGTATATCTTTGGACACCTGAACCGCGCCGTAAGGGAAGGGATAAAGGAGGGAGTGGAAGAAGAGAGGAAGAGGTGCCGTAGTGGAGGGCTCCGGAATAATTTCGACCACCTGGGGATCCTTAACGGGCACTGACATCGCACAGCACACGGGAGCCTTTGCGTTCTGCCTCCATAAAAACGCACCCGCCGCGGTCGGGTTCGAACCCGAGAACTCCGGATCATTAGCCGAGCGCCCTTACCACTGAGCCACCACGGCGAGTCAAACGTTCCCAAATCGCCCAGGTCGAATTTGGCTATGACCCGGGACAAATTTGGAGGTGGTCATCGTGTCGGGCAAGCTCAATTATGGTTTGACATCGATTTTGCTCAAATCGACCGAGGTCAAACTTCAATGGTGGGCCAATTAAACTTGAGGGTCACCATCCTATTGGGCGCGGTCAGTTACGGCTAGATATTGAATTGAGGTTGAATTGAGATATTGAGGTCACCGTTGTGTTGGGCGTGGCCAGTAATGAATTGAAAATAAAATTGCTTTTTGAGGAGAGTAGATGGCGCAGTAAATGTTTCACAAATGTTACAAGCATAAGAGCTTTTAAAGGCCTGATTTGTGGTAACTTTATTTCCAAAGCTGAATTTAACGTGAAAGAGCCGAAGTACGTATAACTCAGGCATAGAAGTTTCAAACCAAGATGTGTACACTTGAAGGCGCAACACAATTTGCAATTATAGTCGTCACAGCGGCCGAGAATTTCTTCTGTCCAATCTCTCTATGTCCCTCAAAAAACGTGCACAAATGCAAAAATTTGCGTACTTTCCTTTAAGGCTTTACTGATTGGAGGTGTTAAATAATAGGCTCATTTTCGCCCTTTTCGATACAACGATCTGCCATTGATGGGCTCACAATAGCCGTACTGTCGTGAACAGTTTGACGGCGAACGGGACCACCTTTCAAACAGCCTCGGACCGCACTTGTAGCGATATGCGCTGGCCACTTTCACAAAAAAAGTGGAAAGTGTTCTGTGATCGTGCCAACAGTAGGCACTCCCGAAGCGCTTCTTTTCTGCAACACGTGGAAGATTTCATGAGAACCTGAGGGCGATATCGGCGACATACCGCAGTGATCGGCAAAGCGCCCTCGTGCGGTGATAAATATCGGTGCTTTCTTTGCCTCTATTTCCCTTTTTTTCTTGCGCGCAGCTTCATTCCACTTCTCAAGGTTGGTATTCACGTTAATAAATGCTCCCTGTTCTCTGTGGTCGACGGCTGAAACGTGCACCGTCATTGGAGGGCGTGTCAAGTCAAGTAGCCTCAAGCCTCACGAATGACGATACGCCATTCGTGAGGCTTGAGGATACTTGACACGCGCTCCCGTGTTCCCTCTAAAGTTGTTCACCAGAGTAAGGTCATCTCCGCATATTTGATTCCACGAATTTAAAGCCAAAAGAGTAAAGAAAAAAGGTAATACGCACGTTCACTTAGGTACTGCTTTGTTACGGCCAATGCCATGATGTCGGTGACCTTTTTGTAGCAGAATTCACTGACGGCGTCGAACGTTGACACCCCCGCTCTGGCGGTCTCCAGCATCATCTCTTCGCCGTGGGCCAGGTGCAGCAGTCGGTGCAGGAGGCTCCAGGCCATCAGCAGCCGCGAGTCGTTGGGCGCCAGGCGGGAGTTGTCCATGAGCACCGCCAGGATCGCCGGTGCATCGTCCCACAGGACCAGCCGGGACGACGCGTCGAACGTGTTGCCCGAGTAGAGCGCGATCATTCGCTCCCACTTGTCTGACGAATAAGGAAACGCACCACCGGAGAAGTCAGTGCTTTGCTTTTTTTTTTTTTTGCTGAGGGAGCCATGCGTTGGGTACCCAGAGAGCAAGGAGTGACTGTGCTCATAAAGGCGATCTGATGGCACAGAACTATGTCGGACTTGGCTTCGCGTGTCGTGCACGGTGCTGTGACAGTCCCTGTGAACGACACTGTGTTGGTATGCTGTCGGTTGGAAGATGGGAGCTGATTCCTGGTCGCTGTGAATCAAACGCCGCCAAAAAGCATAGCATTGTTGATTTTTGACAATGAAAACCGTCATGGTTGGAAAATATTGGCAGGCTGATTGGAAAATTATAGTAAGGCATTATAATGACGTTAGAAGGGGGAAGGAAGGTTAACATATTTTAAGGTTAACAAATTACAGGTGCATGCACATAAAGCACACGTTATCAAAAATGACATCAACAGGCATAAGAGGGCGACTTTCGATGGAGGTGACCACACTGGAGTTAGGGGCTCTAGTTGATATCGAGGGCGAGCCGTTTTTATTTCCAACAATACATGTCGTACATTGCGCCCTGTGGAAGGAATGGTCATGACAGACATTTCTCCAGGTGCCTATTTTTGTACCCTATTTATTGGAAATCCAGTTTTCTTGTGTCAAGAGGCGCACGCTAGCCGAAACGTGTCACTCCGTGCACCCTGAAATTGCGCCGACGTAGGATTGTTGGCGGGGAGGTCAACCTACCTGGAGAAACGTACTTGCTTGTCCAGCTTCCAAGGCCTCGCACAGTTGTTGAATTCGGAGGTCTAAATGTTTGCCGCAGGGTTTCTATAGTTCGACGCACTGCGACAGGAAAAAAATAACATCTTAGATTGGTAAGCAACCCGTGCATAACAACAGCCACGTATGTAACACATACATGCGCTTCGATGTAATGACGGAAGGCTGAGAAGCACGTTGGCGAAAATAATATATGACCAGATTAATACTTCTCAACCTCGCGAAAAAAAGAACAGAAAAAGCACAACTAATTCGCTCTCGACATACATAAATATTCGCGGGAGCCAAAAAAAATGGCAGTGGCTTAGCCCGGCTATGCCAGGATATGCGTAGCGAGAGGTACGCTTCCCTGGCTGAGCTTGTGGTCGCTGTGTGTTTAGTAATGAGAGACTTTGGGTACACACATCTTTTAATCATTTTGCTTGACAGAGACGAAGACTGCCCAATGATCTGTGAGGTAGCAAGCAGCGGACTCAATTTTGTCGGTACAGCATTTAGATTTCGTAGAGCCTCTTTAATATGCAAGCTCTGTAGTAGTTCCTAATTGTGTAGTTCCGCCCCCCCCCTTCTCCGCGCCGTGATCCGCCACCTCCTCCGACGCGGCTTACGCAACGCCGCTACGAGAGCGGTGGGGAAAGGGGGGGGGGGGGGGGCGGTTCGCGCCGCCGCAGACAGACCGGCCGCGGAGCTGCTTCTTCCCGCTGTCTCCGTCTGCCAGCCGCTGTTGCTCCAAGGAAAGGACTCATCGCCTTGCGTCGCCGGCGCGCTCCGCCGTCCCCGCTCCCCACACACGAGAGCCATCGGCGCCCGAATCACGGGAGGACAAACTTTATTTTCGTCGACAAAAGTAGCAGATGGTGTGGGGTACGATATAGCCCCATCAGGTGGTCATGAGCCCGTGGCGTTCGGCGGCTTCTAGGGCTCTTATCACAGCCCTTATCTTTGTGTCCGAGTCGGAACTGAGCAATGGGCCTCCCATTGGTCTGGATTCGAGAGCTGCAAACCTCGCGGAGCAACGATTGACCTGAGCAACCACGGAATCACGGTAGCAACCGCGCGGTGGCGACGGATGCGCCCTGCATGTGCCGTGCCTTTTCATGCCGTTGCCTTTGAGGCTGTGTCGCCTCAAGTACTTTGGCATGTCTTACTCGGTTTAACTACACAAAAATTGTACCATATTTCTTCATAGCTTGGAGTTCAGTCCTTTACTAGGCTGGAACTTTGTACGCACCGATATGCTCGCCTTGGACGATTTTTGTTGCGAGCGCCGAGGTGTCCGCAGTGGGGTCGTAGCGACGGATGTAGCCCTCGTAGTGCTGTGCTTGCTTCACGTCGTCGTGATAGGTGTAGTATTTGGCTAGCACCCATGCCTCGTCCGCTGTGTTGATCTCCACCTGTGACATGACATCGTAGTAGGGCGTAATTAAGTGTGCTATCCAAAGCGGCTAAGGTAATGGGGATAACCTTCAGGGACAAACAACCGTGTTTGAAATGAAGCGGCCCCCAGAGTTCCCTGTTCGTTGACTTCGTAACCCTGGCCGCATGCTGGTGCTAAAATCGCGCAGGAACAGTTTGGTATTTTCTTATTTTAAAATTTAAAATGCGAAGTCCATCTTTCCGTACGATCCCATGAATGCCATTTCGGGCTCTTTAATAACGAAATCGGTGTGAAAAGAACATGCACCACGTTCATGATGGGGCCACCACTGCAGTGCACATACGCTAGAAAACTCTTATAATCTTTTTTTTTTACAGCGGCTGCCTATTTTTCAGAGCACATCATCGTTGAATTGAGTCATCATGATTAAATGAGCAGTGGAAGTTGAAGTGGTAAATTCAAATTTTTTGCCTATGGGAATTTAATTAAATGTATCTTAATGTAAACGAATAAATAAACTAAATAAATTAAAGCCAATTATTATTTTAATGAATTATTAATTCACTAAGTAATTATGATATCCCCCATAGCGAAAGCTATTATAGCTTTGGTTCAGCCCTGCATTCTGCCATGGAACCACCTTTAAGTTCTATCACCAGTACCTCCCACGCACTGCTACGCGCTGACTTTCACCCTTTCTCGCTCCCTTTCCACCTGCACTTTCCCTCTTTGTCCTAAGAGTGGAGAGAGGAATTTCTTTCCACCTTTCCACCTGTCCACTTGTCAGGCGGCAGCTACGGTTGGGTAGGCAAGAGGCAGTTGAATCTACGAGCGGTTAGTTGAATTCAATTGCCGGTGGGAGTTTAATTAAATTTATCTTAATTTAAAAGAATAAACAAACAGACTTCAAACATGAATTCAGTTATTAATCTAACGAGTTCGTAATTCGCTAAGTAGTTAAGGCCTTACGGTCGACTGTGTAGATTCCATTGCAGAATGCAGGGCTGTATGGCTAGACCAAAGCTTTAACAACTTTCGCTGTTAAATAAAATAAAACGACCTAATTTCTTAATCACGGAAAAATGCAGGAGTGTAAGGCTACTTTTTAGTATAATCAAGGATCTATGCTCATCGTTGAGAAGGTTGCGTACGTGTATGTACAGTTGCGAGTGATTCTGCAAGGAGTGGTGCACGCGGAACTCGACGTATGCTGGAAGACCGTATACGAAGGAGAGCTGGACGATGCGGTCCGCGACATTGAAGTCGGGGTCCGGGCGCATGTCGGACATGTCGAGGCCGAGAGGGCGCAAGTAGGACTGCAGAGAGTCTACCTGCACGTCAGAGAGCAAGAAATGCGCCAGTTAGTGAGGACTTCCAAAACATAGCCGTAGTCACAATGACATTCGCAAGGCCTCTCATTTTTAGGCCCAAAAAGAATTGCGAGTGCCCGACCAAATCACAGCGTTTCCTGGCCATATCTGCAGGTCGTACACGTCGTAAAGCCATCACATGCAATCAGAATAGTAGCTCCCGAGTTGGAGTCACCTATTTTAAATCTTTTAGAGAATCGTAGGTGAAGTCCTTAGCCGACACCGTTTGAGAACTGCGGTTTTGAGAATACATCTGAGAGCGGCCATGCAGTAATACAGCCGCAGATCCTTGTTTACTTTATTATTGCGATAACATTAAAAGCCTCATCGGGAAATAAAAATGTGTCGTCGATCATAAAATTTGCCCATTGGCTGGAAGGAGTTGACGTCACCCGACAGATTAATCCTCCCTGGCATGAGGGAAGTGACGTCCCCAGACCAGAAGTCATGTCACTTCTGCTAAGGGCATTAACAGCTTCTCACGCTATCGCATTGCCAATGCAATGTAATTAGGAGTCCCAGTGAATTTTTTTCATTGTTATTTATTTTTTTGCTACTGACACGTGGCCGTGTCACTTTGCTGGCTACGCGGTACCCAGGAGGAGCGTTCTGGAACACCAGTGCTCCCGCAGGTGCTGTAGCTGCTGTAGTTTCTATGACGTCCGGGACATCTGCAGGTGTTTCAGGTGCCTTATGTCGAAAGCGGTCGGCAGTTTGATTTCCTACCACCGCCGTACGCCCTCGCTGTTACAACCGCCACCGAAATTTGCGGCTAAAGTTTTCCCAATAAGTTAATCGAGTTCATCGGCAGCCTGGTTGTGTGTCGTCGACCACTGTCGGTGAAGTTACAGTCGCGTGACAGTATAATACAAGCATTCAAGGAGAAATTTAGAGCTTTAAGTAAATGATTTATCTGTGAGAGCTTCTTGCGTTTTGTTTTTGTTTTTGCTGGCTAAGGGCAATCCTTCTATTATCCAGTTCCTTAATCGCCCAAAAGAACATTGTTTTCGAACCTCGACCCGAACAAATGCTATGAGAACGTTCGACGACGTGAAATGGCTGCAGTAATTAAGGAAAATAACTTTGTGGGAAAAGCCCCGCTCTGAATGAACATCCTAGCCGTGCTATGCGGAGTTGTAAATGATGGTGGAAGGGGGGAGGGGGGGCACGTATAATCCATTTTTTAGGACTGGCTTGGGAGGGGCTTGGGCCAGTTAGCAGCAATGGCATTCCGAATACACCGCTCGGCCAGCATACTGCAGATGCTCCTGAGGGTTGACCGGCTAAACTCTCCCGTATATTCCTCAATGTGGGTGGGCTTAACAACATGCTTTTTTTTTATTACCACAAGCCAAAAATAGCGGTGATCCTAGCAGAGCTACAAGGAATATTGACGTTACACAAAAAAAGTGATCGAAGCAAGGTCGGTTTGTTGTTCGGTCCCGAAGCGGCCTGGAAAACACCGCGTCTATTATCGCATTTTTAGCAGCCACCTCAGAAGCATGAGTAACGTGGCTTTGCCGTACAAGGTAGTTCGAAAACACTTTCCGCTTCATTAGAGGCACGTCCATACCTCGGAGTATCTCGCATTGGACCCGAGGTTGACGCAGGCCTGGAACAAAGCAGCCGCCTTTTGCGTGGCACTCTGACCCGTGCGCGGGACAGCGGCGGCGAGGAGCTCCTCTTTGATAGCTCGGTCCGTGTAGTTTTGCAGCTGATGGGAAGACAAGAGTGCGAGCGATAAACAGACACGATCGTCCATGTAGCTAACTATATGGTTTGTTAGTTTCCGTCGACTGACCACTGCATTGATCAATTAGAAAGCTTTCAGCGAAATGCCATTAGATTCATTTATAACAAGTACCGCCGTTGCGATTCGCCTACAGCACGGTTACGCAAAGCTGGTCTTCCAACAATACAAAATAGGGCCAAATTCTTGCGGCTGAAGTTTCATTTTCTACTTTTAAATGATGCAATTCAAAATAGATAAACATAAGTACTTGTCATTTTCTAACTCAGTAGACTCGAGAACAAAGCATACTAAGCACATTACCGAGTAGAGATTTCATAGTGACACATTCAAATCTTCGTTCTTTCCACAAGCCATCCGAGATTGGAATGCGTCGCCGAATGATGTCGCCACTTGTAATTCGTTTGATGCTTTTTTTGCAAGGATTGTCAAATCTTTAATCGGAATAAGTGCACTGTTTTGGAATTGTTTTTATTTTGTTTTCTGTTTACATGATTTATCGGATTGTATCGCATTGCGTTGTTCTTTTTTTCAAGTTGTTTCGCTACCAAGGTTTTTAAATTATTATTATTTTCATTCCTGCACTAACCTGACTGTAAACTTTTTTATGTGTTTATGTAAATAATCCCTGTCCTGCGAAAGCCTCCACAATGAGGCTAGCAGTATGTTGTAAATAAAAATAATATAGTTCGCGTTGAGCTCGGTGACAACAGGCGATCGCCGATAGCGATGGTGTCCATGTAGGCCTCCGTAATATCTGTTTACAGTGACACAGGCTTTTAATGAGGACACTCAGTGCTTTTCTCAAAGTGAGTTTTGTCTAATGTATGCCCATAGTTGAGCGCTTCCGTTGAAACAGTCTGTGTGGTCGAGTGGATGAAAACAATTTAAGGTATTATCATAGCAGACTTTAACACTCGAAGCATAGCGGGCGCATTCCTTTGGACAACGTCCAAAAAGAGGAGACCAAGCTAAAGCGTGGGGGAGGGGGAGAGGGGAGAAGGAAAACGTGCTGGATACGTTGCGCACCCTGCACTGTATGTAGCTCTCTGCACTCCAGTGCAAAGCCGTGGCTAACCGGTTTGTAAAACAGCTGAAATATTCTTAACAAGTATTTAGTAAATCTCGATCCGCTAATAACTCGTTAAAAGGTTTTTATCGCCCTTCGAGATCACATGAGGTCTCCTTAGTGCACGGTGTTACTGGATACCCTTCTGGACATCATCTGGGAGGCGTTGCGCAGTCCTTCATTTAGCCTCACAATCTTTACCCATTAAGACACAAGACTTAAGGACCGGGAATTCCTTTCTAAAGAAGTAGCGTGAAATTGGTCGCCTAAATTTCCATATCTAACGGCATAACGTGTATGTAGTTGGTTTTCCTATCCATGTGAGCTTGTAAACTTTAGTGGTTTGTTGATTACATTGTTCTGTGCAGTGTAAAAACGATTGCAGGTAGCCGCGTGTATTGTCAAGAAATTGCAGTAACGGAACGAATAAAGACTCTAGGCCCAGTAGCATGTGTGGCTAACTTAGGTTTGGCGACGCTTGACTGGGAAGCTCCGACTTGTCCACATGTGGCACAGCTCGGAGGTGTAAAGAAATACAAGGGCTAACTGACCTTCTTGAAGGCGTCCTCGCCCCCTTCGAATCTGCTGCACACGAAGCTGTAGAAGTCGTCGCAGGGCTTGTAACTCCAGTCGAGCGACGCGTTAATCCACTCAGCAGCCAACTGATCGCCCTTTGAAGTGTTGGGAGGACTGGTTGCTTTGGAGGTGGCCTCAGTGGTGGGAGCCCTCTTTGGCGTGACAGTCCCGCGCCTGGTAGTCCTGGGCCGTATCCGGGGCGGCGGACACTCGGTTGTTGGATGGGCTGTAGGCGCGGAAGGAACAATGTGCACAGTTCTTTCTCACACACCCGGCGCCTACTTCACGACAAACTTTTGTTTTTCGCAGTAGTTGGAACTACACGGGTACAACTAGCAGCAAAATGAAAACAGCTTGCAGTAAGTGGCCATTTTTAACGTCTGTGCGACGTTTAAAGACGAATGAAGAGGAGCACGCCCCCTCAGGAGACCCACCTGAAAACAGCTTGGGGAGCAATTATTTAATACATGCTATTCAAGTCTTTTACTTCGAAAAATATGCTGCTGCCAGTGTACTGTAGCACGCGCGTATGCAAGTTCCGACGGTAGGCACATCCGTCTTGGACGAGATGACTGCTGCTTTAGCGGCCGCGGTGGCTGAGTGGTTACGGTGTTCGGCTGCTGGCCCGAAAGACGCGGTTTAGATCCCGGCCGCGGCGGACGCATTTCGACGGAGTCGAAATTCAGAGGCCCGTGCACTTTGCGATGTCTGTGCACGATAAGAACCCCAGGTAGTCGAAATTTGCGGAGCCCTTCACTACGGCGTCCCTCATTGACGAATGAAGAGGCCCGTAGCTCCTTACGATAACTACCCTGAAAGTAAATTTGTGGGCATACTTAGAGAGTAATTCCTTAATGCATGCTATTCAAGTGTTTAGTTAGAAAAATGTGCTCCTTGCAGTGCAGTCGCACGCGCGTATAGATGTTCCGACGGTATGCACGTCCGTCTTGGACGAGATGGCTATTGTTTTGTTTGTGTTTGTTTAATGTTTTGATGGTTGCCTTAATCACAAGACTGCAAGCGCAACTTGTGCTGATCTTAAAATACATGTCACGCAAGCGTACGTGGTGTCTCCTAGATACAGCCATTGGGGTACAATCAGTAGCTGTGTAAAAATTGCTATGTCCCCAAGAACCTTCACGGGCAGCAGTGTTTGGTTTCTATTCTGCAAACAGCTGCTTTTCTGTGTTTTCTATTAGCCCCATTTTGTTGTCTAGTTGCAACACGCACTCAACTTCGACTCGTTCTTCTCATATTAGTAATCATTGCTTGGAGATATGACACGTATTCTTACCTTAAAAATGCTCGAAACCTAAACTTACTGCTTTTGTTTTTGTTCTGTTTGCGCTATTTTTATTGTATATTGCGAGGTTTAGCGTTCCGAAGGGGCAGATGCGAAATGAAGGACGCTGTACTGGGTGGGCTCCCGATTAATTTAGGACACTTGGGATGTTTTACACTGCAGCCAAACGAAAGGCCGCTGACCCACCTCCGCGGGTCACACTTTCTTGATTAGCACAGCCGTCAGCAAGGACACATTTTCCTTAGTGTCTTTGTACTTAAAAACGTAGCGCGTGCGGAAAATGCGTCAGCATGGCGGAAGGCCTCATAGATTAGGCAAGTATTGTTGCTTCTATTAGTGAGAACACTAACACTCAGCGGTCACCGAGTACGAAGCAGCAATTCAAAGTCACACATCAGACTGTTTACGTCAGGAATAGGAAACGCAAGGATACAGCGATACTAAAAGTGAATTAAGAATTCTACATGCAAAAGATTAGTTAGCGAGTTATGGAATTCTAGTGAAAACTGACCAGCAACCGGATCGTAGTGTGCAAAAGAATATTCATTTCTACTCGACTGTGTATAGCTAAAAAGACAACTCGCACCTATCATTCCATATCACAAACGAGTTTCTCAAAAATCCCTAAAATGTAACAAACATTTCCTATTGCGACAGTTGAACTCCGCGCCCGGTGATCTTTCAATGGTGCCTGCGACATTTCTAACAGCGAGCACAAAATTAAGCGACAGAAAGAACGCCTAAGTATATGGCGTAGTTATAGGATCGGCAGGATGTTCACTCACGAACAGGTGCCGGTTTGGGAGGCCTTGGAACCCTGGGTCCTGTGCGCCCCGAGATGCCTTCTATCCCGCCATCGCTCGCACCACCTTTTCCTCCTTCCCCGCGGCTTCCTCCGGTCCCGATGACGTCATCTGCGAATCGATGGACCGTAATGGGATACAACCTGTCAGCACCTCAATCCGACGAGAGAGCGTTCCTGCTGTTAGTGCCCCTTCGTCTTGTAACAGCCATCCTTGTTTCATTAAGCAAGAAGCATTCCGCTTCACAATTCCTTTTTCTGCCCTTAAATGGCATTATTCAAGCTTCGTGCCAAATTGCCTATTATCTAATACATTATCTCCGGCCGGTTAGAAACAATGACGAGATTTCCTTTGATCAGAGAAAGCTGTATTACGAAAAAATAAAACTAACGCAATTTCCCAATAACACCTTAGAATGGCCCCAGAGACTTAAAATTAAAAAAACAACAACTTTTTAAAGGAAATCTCTGCTGTTCCATCCCTGTCCGCTCATAGCATAGCGAAGGAGTAGATTCTGGCAGTACTGATGTCAAATAAGCATAAGAGGATCCCTGAACAATTTCCGCTCCTAACCTTAGATAGCGCTCCACGTGACACTTGCGGTATAACACTACGTTCCACATCCACTGATATGACTTGATGCAGTGCTTATGGAGACTCTCAAGGTCAGGCTACACTTCGCATTTATGGCTTCAAAAGAAGAAAGAAGACAGGAGCCGCCGTAACTAAGTTGGGGGAACACCGTTCGCGGTATTCGGAAGTCGTGGGTTCGGATTAGTCTCAAGTATAGAAAATAATCAGTAAATTAATTCACCATCATCAAAAAACGAGGGTCAAGAATAATATAAAACATTCCTCTATGTGAGCCGCCGCGGTGGCTGAGCGGTTATGGCGCTCGGCTGCTGGCCCGAAAGACGCGGGTTCGATCCCGGCCGCGGCGGTCGAATTTCGATGGAGGCGAAATTCTAGAGGCCCTAGTGCTGTGCGATGCTAGTGTACGTTAAAGAACCCCAGGTGGTCGAAATTTCCGGAGCCTTTAACTGCGGCGTCTCTCATAGCCTGAGTCGCTTTGGGACGTTAAACCTCCATAAACCAAACCAAACAAAACTAATCATTCCTCTTATGTCTGCCGTCGCCTAAAAAAATGCTGGCTTTTTTTCAAAACATTAACGAGAGTGGCTATTGATCGTTTATTAGTGATACCGAATGTTTGTGGTTATGGTTGCAGCCAGAAAACCGTGCTTACGGAATCTCGGTGATTCAAAAGCTAAACGTTTCGTATCGTTAACTGTTACGAGTTGTTACGACCCTTTGCTCCAGATACCTGGTGCTGTTATCGCCGATGACGTAACACCAACGAGGGACCATCTTGGTCCTATTGGATACCTTTACGCTTGTGCTGAATTCCCCTTCCAAAAGCGTCCTCCAAATTTCAATTTCTTTCTGACTAGAAGGTTTCTACATACTTAGTATACCACCATTATTTCGCTAAATATAGCGGCCAGGAAAGTTTCTTAAGATTTGCAAGTGGGCTGCCTGGCTCGCGTAATTCCGTTTGTACACCTACCGTATCGACGCCCTTACCATTTCGTGATATCTGAATAGCCATAAAGGTGCCCAGCCCGATGACAACCAAAGCGAGGACGCCGCAGACGATTGCAATGACTGCTGTCTTCTTGTCGGCCTCCCTGCAAGCGCCGTTTATAACCACATTTTACTCACCTTTTCGCACATCACAACTCGGAACAGAATGGCGCACTCGTAAACGCGTACATACTATATTGGAAGGTGTTATGGCAACAAATTTGCGGCAGAAAGTAGCATGATCCTTGGCGACATTATAGGCCTGCTTCCAAGGACGGGCGAGCATTTTTTCGATGGGAGACAACCACAAAGTGCGCAGAAACGGTGTTTTCGTAACCTTTTCTAGGTTCTGATAGCTGCAATAGCGGTAGGAAAATTGGGAACCGTACTCGGAGCGTATTGTGCACAAAAGGAGAATTCGTTGTTCGTATGTCATCCCTGAGAATCACGATATTCAATGAGACCTGAGGAGATTCTAGTCGCACGCTAACCAAGCAATCAGTGAAACAGATTCACACGTGCAAAGAGCTCAGTGGGTTCGGTCACTGTGAAATCTATTTTTATCAGCTGCGGCATGACTCGTAATTCATCAGCACGTGCAAGATTTTTACCAGGGCGCTTTAGTACTTGTGGATGCTGCTGAGAAAGCGGCCTCTACGTACCGGAAATAAGACTATAAGTGAACACTAGAGGGCGCCAGTTACCTGCGGAACATAACTGGGCAGAACGCGTTGGGGTGGTAGAGAAAAAAAACAGAGGAGTTGTGACGTTTCTCAAACGACTGTTATAGCGTACTATTGCATGAAGTAGCGTATCATTCTACCCTTTCGCCTATTCTTCGGCTTGCGCACTTATTCTGGCTGTGCACGCTTAGAGCTGTCCTTGCAAATAGCGCTGAAACTAATCCAGCAGAGATGATACCAAGTCTATAGAATAATTCATGCGGGTTCCCTGACACGACTGGAAAAGCAGCGGATGCTTTTCTGCGGTTGGGAAACAAATGCAGTGCATAGTATTGCATCACTCTTTGCAATTACGACGCTGAACTTTGCAGCAATGAGCTACTATACAGCTGTTCCGCCAAATGGACGTCAAGGGGCCTATAAGTCCTCCGAAAGGTCACGTGACTCGCCTCCTGAGCATTCACATGCAGCCGACTCGAGTTTCCCCGGACAATAGTGAAAACAGCGCTAAAGAAGAAGCCGGAAGGCGAAAAGAGGAAGTGACAGGAAAGAGCGCTGACTGACAACTGAATTTATTGAGCGAAACTCGCGCAATATATAGGAAGGCAGTGGCAAAGATAGTCAGATGCAGTCAACGTCACATGATGCAAAGAGCCAAAAAGCGATCAAAATACAAAACAAGGTGATAAAGCCAACAGTGAACTGAATCTCAAAAGGGGTGGTAACAAAAAGGAAACTACACTCAATGACTATACACAGTTAATGTCACATGGTGTAAAGCCATAAAAGCGATAAAACCACAACAGGGTGAAAAGGCTAAAAGTCCGCAGAAACTTAAAGGGATGGTAATAAAAAATACATGTTGACTTAAACAGTTAATGTCACAAGGTGTAAAGAGCCATAAAAACCGATAAAACATCCATAGCAGATAACAAGGGTAAAACCGATAAAAACTGAAGAAATGAAATTGTAGAAAGAATAAAAATTGACAGAATGTAGCAACGTAAGGCTAAAAAAAATTCACAGACCTTAACAAAAAAACGATGCAACAGTGACACTCGACGATTGAAACACGCGTAGTTAATAAAAATTTTAGCAATGTTGTTCCAAAAAGGCAAGTTCACTTCCGTACAAGGATTTAGACGCGTCACTGACACATTCCGAGCCCTTTCTTTTTATAAAGAAAGCTTCCTTCAATTCCCGGGCTACACTGTCTCTACTTCTATCAAGAACTACAGTTTCGCGTAAACGAGGCATGCATTTACACTCCTTGCAATGAAGCGCTAGATTAGATCCAGTGCCTTTTTCAAGTGAGCGCTCATGTTCCCTTAAACGTTCGTTCAAGCATCTTCCAGTTTGTCCAATATAAACTTTGTCGCATGTAAGCGGTATCTGTTTGCTGTCTCGGCTTTTCGTGCCATACGCGCGCTTCGGCGCAACGGATTAGCCATGTGTGCAGTTGCTCTGTGCCCCTCGATTGACTATACACACTAGGATGCGGTAGGGGTGCATGTTATAGCAACTTTTGCATGGCGGGTGCGGGGCCGTCTGGGCAGCCGCCCGCAGACGGGCTCGTTGCCGAGCGCGAAAGCCATTAGCTACACGACTGTGCAGTACGGGAACGCGAGGGTGAACCCGAGAGGCTTCGTGGTCGAACAGGGTACCGAAGTCAGCTGCTCGCTCAATTATTCTTTTGAAGCAAGGAGGTTAAACATCGCAGTTTTGCTATTTCACTCAAAGTCATGCTAATATACAAAGGATTAAGGCGAGACTTACTTATTATTCTGGGCTGAAAATAAAAAAAAAACAGCCTGAGGCTCGGGTGCACAGCTAAAAAAATATATATATACTTTAAGTTCGAAGAGAACAGATCGAATCGGATTGATATATATCAGGTGTCATAATCGTCTGCGCCCTTTTATTGGAACTGCGCAAAATTAGCACCAGCCTTACGGAGGTGGTATTTTAAGGCGAAAGATTTGTATGGCTCATCAGCGACAAAATCCGGCGTTGCTGACGTTGACTGCTAAAGTGGTCACGGAAATTCAGTGTGATGTCACCGTGGCCACGGAGACTGGAAGTGACCTCAACTAAACCGGACGTAACACCCGAAGTGGCGTTATCAGGTCAAAGCGACGTCAAAATACCAGAAGTGAAAGCCGGAAGTGACATGCGGCTCGGTTAGAGCGGCGCTTTATAGGTACGCGTATGTCGTGTGGACTTTCCTAGGGTCTTTCACCGTAAAGCCTTTGACCTAATGTCTTTGTTGGAAAGGCCTTTCAGACATTAGAACTGGTTACTAGTTAGTGCTGACTACTAAACAAATACAGTTTGCGAGTGTCCCGCGATGAAACACAAATGGTTTCGCATTCACAGCATACGTATGTAGTCTTAAGTGTCCGCCGTAATTTTTTTATCTTTTTGGTATCGTCCACTGCTTGGGCAGTAAGAAAACAAATGTGTAGGAACATTAAAGTGAATGGCCAGATGGATCTGATGTGCAATGTATGGAGTTTTATGATGCTGATGTACAGCTTGCAAAGCATTCCTGAAAGCGTTGAAAGCCTCAAAACAATAGCAAACAATAATTTTCAATGAGAAATACTTGCACATCGAAGCTCTATATACTTTTCCGGTTTGCAAGAGGACAAAAAAGCAGAACCTTGAGCAAGTGACACAGCATCAGCGTTTGCCCGATAGGAACACATCTCGACGTGTCGAATATCGAAGATGTTGAGCATTTTGTATACGTTGTTTATGAAGGTAATTTACCGTGCATATTTAACATTTGAGACGCACCTTGCGAGCCGGAGCTGAGGAGGTACGCGCTGGATTCGAATGGCGACCCATCATCTGCAAAAAACGGGATTAAAATTTGAACTTTGCTGCATTCTGGCACAATATTTCTTTTTAAAGAGTACTATTTTTTTCAATGTAGGACTACGAGTAGACGTGAATGAAAGGCAGAAGATTTTGAATTTACGGACCAGCTTAAAAATATACACCACACGCAAGCGGAACTCTTCGATCATTGTCCGAATGAAGACATCAGCACGTAGTGTGCAAAAAAGATTTTGAAGTTGTTGGCTTTTACTTAAGCCAGTTGTTTTCCATGCTTACCCGACATTGGATACATATAGGAAGAGCCGGCGTTGATGAAGCGCGGGTCAGGTTGGAATGGGGACCCCTCTGTAGCAAGAAAAATATTGGCAATAAAATTGATTAATTGTGGCTCGGGATAAATTTTAAAGCGCCATATTTGTTAAAATTTTCAAGGAATGTGAACGGCTGTCACATAATTTAAGCTATTAGAAAAAGAAAATATACTTACGCATGGCTCGGACACACTAGGCAGCAGTTCTTTGGACAGGGAGTGAAGGCTGATACGCTGCCTTCAGAGCAGGGTAAACTACAGGCCAGAAGTGTCTCGTAAGAGCGTCAGCACCTGCGCTGAAAGAGCCACAAATTATTTGCAAACACAACATCGTATCCTCCATACGACGCTGGGAAAAAAAGGCTGGCGATTTAGCATTGCTAACCACGAAATATTTTGCAAAAGCATGGTTTTTTTTATTCGCTGCCACCACCGCCACGTAGCAGGAGAACCTAACATGGTTCTCCTTCTAGGTTCTTCTGGAGACCGCAGAACCTAACATGGCGATTGCGACTTGGGGCAGTAATATGGCATTCTACTCTTAACTGTTCTAACATGGTCTGTTTTAGAAGAATGATGTAACTAATGCATGAGATTAACTAGTTGAAGGATTCCACTATTCTGCACCGTTGTGTTTCTTGAGGACAAAGTGGCCGTCACGCAAGTAAACGATTCTTGGTTCGTTTCAGCCGGAAACAGCGTGAAAACCATTAAATCGCTCTAGACTGTATATCGGGCCGGAATAAAACGCAAACGGTAAGCACGGGGCTTTCGGCTGGATCAGGGCAACACAGCGAGAAATCATAGGTACTAAGGGCAACTTGCGACAGTGACGTTGCTCGGCTGTCACTCAGCCAATCCACTCTTTCACTCAGTGGCACGTACCATGCCGCTGCTATCTCAGCTTGATCTGCCCGAAAGGCACGGAGTGTTTTTGACGCCTGCTATTGTTATCGCCAGCGATGAGGGCATAATAGACTATTTGCTTGCTTTCCAGCACGCGAACGCTACTACCAGCGAGCAGCGAAAATCTCACTTCAAGCTATAGGTAACGAAATGAAAGAGGAAATAAAAAGCAAAAAGAAAGCTGCTAGTGCCCAAAACACGTCGTTCCAGTCAACAGGTTGGTAAGCCGTTCGCGCGCATACTCAACTGATCAAACGAGCAAGCGTAGCAGTGCCTCTGGGTGATGCCGCGAATTCACCACGTACCAGCCAGGCATTACGGTTGGAAGAAAATCTTCGTTGCAGTTCGCGTATGAGGCCACCTTGATAAAACGAAATCTACGTGTCATTTTAGTCATATATATAATCATCGTCTTCTTTCACTGTCACTTTATAGTATATCAGAATAAAACACCATGTACAGGACAGGGGATGATTACAGAATACAAAGATCCGCCTTAGTAACATAAATTATTTTGCATAGAGACATGAAGACAAGCTAAGCCTAACACTATGACAGTCTAGGCATCATGTCAGGAAGGCCGTATGACAGTTGGAAACAAGACACAAAAGCGGGAGTTGTACTCATCTGGACAGGAGGCCATGCGGAGAAGCTACGTGCAAGGAACTACCATGAAAGCCCCGTCACCTGGAGGTACACAAGGGTGTGGGTCTTCAGCGGAGTCTCGGAACGTCAAGATAAGCAACCGAGGACGGCGGGTCTGAACTGGCGGGGCAGCGGAGCAATGATGATGGTGATGATGACCCGAACAAAACATCGGGCAGCTGGCCACCTCGCGGGCTTCTTTATCTTCCTCGATGCAGGTATTGTTCTTAGCCCCTTTCCCTTACTCGTGGGAAATACAGACAACTTCCTGACTGGCTTCAAAGATTGATAGGGCCGGAAGCAGAGCACATTTCTTGAGCCTTGAAAAAAAGACACTCGTTGCCGCAGTCTCGGTCTAGGGCCAGAGTTCGGCTATGAGTCAATCAAGAACAAAACTTGCCCTTTATCTTCACAAGAGAGCGCACAATTAAAATAAAAAGAAGAAATTAGAGACAATCGGTTGGCCAATCCGACCGCAATGAGCAGCATTACACTTTCATTTCCCTTTGCATGATTTGATGCATTACAATTACTTTCATCATCATCATCATCATCATCACCACCACCATCATCATCATCATCATCATCATCATCATCATCTTCTTCTTCTTCTTCTTCTTCTTCTCCTCAAGTAATATGGCACATACCCACGTGGGGGGATTGGCCAAGGTATAGGGTACAATGCCAATGAAGCATTTGCGCGGGGAAGGAAACGTCAGAAGACTGAATCAAGATAAAAAAAATTGGGAAAAATAAAATGAATTCAAGAGGTATGAGTCATCCGGAATAGAATCAATCTAGCCTTTTTTGGACATGCGAAAGAATTTTGTGTATAGCTAACATCTTCTTCTTCTTCTTCTTCTTCATCTTCATCATCATCATCATCTCCTGTCTACGCCCACGGCAGGGTAAAGGCCTCACCCAAGGCTCTCCAAATAACGATGTAGCGTGTCAAGTGCGGCTACTCTATCCCCGAAAACTAGCAATCTCGTCCGCCCACCTAACTTCTGCCGCCTCCTGCTACTCTTGCCCTCTATTGGAATCCACTCCGTTACCCTCAAGGACCGGCGGTTGTCATGCCTTCGCATCACATGCCCTGCCCGAGCCCATTTCTTCCTCTTGATTTCGACTAGGATGTCATTAACCCGCGTTTGTTCCCTCACCCACTCTGCCCACTTCTGGTCTCTTAACCTTACACCTACCATTTTTCTTTCCATGGCTCGCTGCGTTGTCCTTAACTTAAGCTGCACCTTTTTCGTCAGCCTCCACGTACGTTTGTAGGTAGGTAGGATGACCTCAAAGAATGCTGGCACATACCCACTACGGGAGAGTGGCCAAGACACAGGCGGTTTATTGCTGGAAACAGGAATGTTTTGACGGGAAAAGGAGTGGTAATAGCATGTAGTCTGATAGATTGGAAGACGCAAGGACAGGGGTCCTGTTAACTTGGAGATCGAAGACGGGACAATGGCTTAATGTGCATAATAGTATACAATGATTGTAATGTTTCAGTGTCGTACTGACTGAGAGCAGGAAAAAGAAATTAGAATGGGAGTCGCTGCGTTTCTTGAAGGAACAACCACGGAGGACACAGGCAAACCCAGTTGATGAAATGGAATTTGCAGAAGACGCTTCCTCAAATGAGAGAAGCGGCGGCAGAACAGCAGGAAGTGATCTATTGTCTCAGGTTCGGCACAAAAAGGGCACAATGGGGAAACCGCTAGGCCAGATCTGTGAAGGCAGAAATTTAGAAGAGGAACCCGGCAACGAAAACGCGTGAAAGAGACCTCTAGTCTGCGCGAGCTCCTGTCTTTGCTGCTCCAAGGATGCAGAAGATGCTGATATTCGGGAGATGACGTAAGAGCCGAGGCAGCAAATTCCTGAAATATTGCGTAGCTGTGAAACCTCACCGCAGTTGTATATGCACAGGTTGGCAGGACAGCAATAATTGGGCCGCAGAGATAGGCCCTTGCTAAGGAATCTGCAACCTCATTTAAGTGAAAGCCCATGTGACCCGGTACCCAAAGCAATCTTACCGAATTTAGATGGAGCGGGATCAGGAACTTAAAGAGGCGTAATGCCCTAGACTCAGTGGGTGAGGATAATGAAGAGCAAATGGACAGAGAGTCTGTCATAACCACGACCTGGGAAACGGTAGTTTCTAATTTTCGTAAGGCTAAGATTACTGCTAATAATTCAGCCAGAGAAATTGGAGTGAAGTCAGGAATACGGAGAGAAAAAGACCAACCCAGTGAAGGTGAAAAAATTCCCACACCTGCCTTTTCGTGATCCTGCGAAGCATCGGTAGCAATAAGAACATGAGAGGGAAAGTACCTTTGGTGGTCCGGCAACAAACCCTGAAGAAGAGGAAAAGGCTGCCGCCTTGCATTCAATGGAAAAGTGTCATCGAATTCAACCTGGACAGAAGGTGACATTTGGCGGACATCTGTGACAGAAGGACATTTGGCGGACATCTGTGAAATGAATGTTTATGGGATGAAGGAGGGACTTCACGAAACAGATCTGCGGAGTATGGAAACGAGACCAGGCGGCACTAAAAAAGGCTGAAGGTTGACTAAGAAATATTATACTGGAGGCGTGAAGAGGTGAGTCGCATAATTTTAAAAATGTTTGAACTCGTTTGTCATTGTCGTTCGATTTGCTTCTTCTTCGTCGTTCGGTCTCTCAGTGCGGCGGATTTTTGTAGCAACCGCCTCATATGGGTCCTCCACATTTCTCCGGTCCCGTCGTACCCTAGAGAGGAGGGTACGGTCTACGACATCGACGCGCAAAACAACGAACGGGACTTTAACAGCTTTGCGCAAAAACCACGCACTTATGTCCAGGCCCCAGTGGAAGCGACAATGATCCATGGGCCAGTTTTGAAACCGACCTTCCAAATCACACGTACCCGAACAGCATCTATAGGCAAATCCCGCCGCCACGCGTTCACCCCCCCCCCCCCCCCCCCCCTTGCTGACTTATAAACTGGAGAGCGCAGAGACAAAGTGAATGTGTAGTCTTTGGAACCAGCTCGCTGCATTCAAATTCGACTCTGCCTCCCTAGTGAAAACTTCCGTATGACGAGTTTCATAATTCCATACGTTTCAACAAGAAATTTTATGGAGTCAGTATGGAGCATATAGAGTCACTATAGACTGTGTGAAAGCACGTATGGAAACTTAGGACTCCTTATGACATCCACTACACTGTATGGAAATCATATACAAATTTTGAGCAGTGCTTATGGACTCCGTAGAGATAAGATATGGCTTTCCATATAATTTTCTATATATTATGGGCTCCATATTCCCATTGTTCTATAAGATCAATCCCGTGTTCCTTTACGCTTACTTCAGAGGGTCTTCCGCTTTTGATCACCCTCATTTCGCTTACCAGTCTTCATTCCCGAACCGACAATCCTTCTAAGTTTAAAGAACTAATTTTTTAGTAAATGAAGCTCACAGTGTTTTTTTTTTCTTTTTCAAGTTATGTAGTGTAACGAAACATTCTGACCATTTAGCGACTGCAGACGTACGAGCTGGGATAATGGGTGAGATACGAAACGATAGTAAAGGTGCAAAGAGGATAGATAAGTGTCCTGTCTGTCGTGTGCGTGACCTTGGTCACGCGTACGCCTTGACGAACGTCAATGTCCTCCGCTCGGCTGTCCACTATCGATCGTATCAGAGGCTTTGAAGTGAATAAGCTGCGCTCTTGCGGCCTCCTGTGACGAAAGAATTGAAGACGTGGTCATGAAATCTTCTATTCCTATAGGGGGCGCTAGGTTTAGTAGCCTCGGGGGGGGGGGGGGGGGGGGGGGGGGAGGCACACTTAGTAGAAGTGAGCCAGACTTGTAAAGTAGCTGATGAAGTGCTTCCTCACATCTGCAGTGGTTGCATTCCGAAGAGCCTTCTTGATAGCGTCTTCAAATCCGTCTAGCTTCTTCAAATCCTAGGAGGCCGTGTGCACAAAATCAGTCGCATGGGTGTCCCCAACATGTATGTAGGCAGGTTGTAATGTGACGTTTAAGTAGAGGTATTCCGCCCGCACCACTGGTATATCACGGGCTAGGAAGAAGCTATTTGCAATATTAGAGTGTGTAGGAGTAGTGTCGAAAGATTATTTAGGAAAAAGAGTGAGAAAGATAAAAGACGTAGGGTGTAAAGGAGTAAGAGAGAAATGAAAGAATAGGCTCTACCACTAACTAACAGGAGCCCCATCAGATGAAACGGGACGGCCCCCGGTGCTTTTTCTAAGATTTGCACTTCTGAATTTTATCTTTCTTTTCTTCTCAACACTTGACGCACTTCAGAGCACCGCTGGACAGACTATTGCAATTCATTCGTTAACCCATTTCTACGCAGAATTGTTCTTCTCGTGGACGTAACAGCGCAAGTAAATGTCGGGTAGAGCACCATAGATTGCACAAATTCCACTTCTGGGAGCACCTGCCATCACAGGGCAGTGGCGCACCGCTTAACCGCTGCACCAGGAGTAGAATGGTCAGGACCCATGGTCAGGAGTGGTGTGGGGACTGCGTTCAGGTGAATAGCCACCCGATTCTTGGCCGATCCCCCAGTGTGGGTATGTGCCATCTTTTGATAGGCTAACAACAACAACAACGACTGTCAATGACCCGTGAATGTTAACTATTGAGATACCAGTTCTGCATAAATTGATACGCCGCGCCTTCTCACTGTATACGAATGTCGTAAGAATTCGTTCTCATTTTTTTAAACACTGCCTGTCTCGAGACAACTCGGCCAGCATGCGATAAGCGAAAAAGAAGCAGCACACGCGCCGGGTTTATCCAGAATTCAACCTGAGGACATCAACATCATCGTCATTATCATCGTCCAGCCTTCTCGTGCATCGGAGACACAGCTAGGCCTCGCACTTCCGTTGCTCGCCGGCCAGACTAGAAGAGAAAGCCTCTACCGCCCGTACTTCAGGTGTTAGTCCCTTCGAGGTCGTTCCTTCCACGCAGCCTCTTCGTCTCGTCTCCTGTCCAAGTGAGCCCAACGTCTGAATGTGTCTTACCTCCTTTTGAAATCCCCAGTTCGTTCGCGTTAAGATAGCAAGGCTGCTTCTGTGTTAGGCACCGCTCCTGCCATCCGTTGGCATCTCAAAATTGCATGTGCGATATTTCTGCATGTTTTACCTGTATGTAAGGTAGCGTGAGATTTTTTTTATATATTCCTAATTTTTTGGTCGCCGCCGTGGTGACTCAGTGGCTATGGCGTTCGGCTGCTCAGCTTAAAGACATGGGTTCGATCCTGGCCACGGAAGGTCGCATTTTGATGGAGGCGAAATTGTAGAGGCTCGTGTGCTGTGCGATGTCAGTGCACGGGGTACGCGTTTGATACTACGATACTTTTATTACTGACCCATGAAATACCTGGAGGAAATCCACCATGACCGATTATAGTATCGCCGGTCAAGGGCTGACGATCCCGGGTACCGTACGCCCCACTACTGACACCAAGTGGTCGAAATTTCTGGAGGCCCTCACTATACGAAGTAACTCATAGCTAGCTGAGTCGCTTTGGGGCGTTAAACCCCTATGAACTTAAACATAATTTTTGGTTATGCTCGTTTCGTCCCACAGCAGCTCGGAGGTATCACACAGCTGCTGTGGTATAAGGGATATGAGAGCTGGAGTTAGATATAACGAGATAATTCTCTTGACATTGCACAGTTCTTACGCCCCAGTGGTGAGTTCCCGAAGCGCATTGTGAGACTCAGGACGTATTGCCAGCTAGCCAGCGGGCTCAAAGCATTGAGCTTGTATTAGCTCTAATCAATGCCCACTGGCAACATCACCTCTAGAATGTTTAACGTGCTCGAGTACAACGTGCATCTTATATGCAGTGCGTGGACAGGTGTCAGCTGAAAATGATTTTTAGGAGTTTTATTTTTATTTTTAGGGCCGTTGCTGAGGATCTCCCTGCCTGGATCTCTTCAGCTCCGATAGGTGCAACGGCGCAGTTCCCTACGTTTGATACTGATTCGTGAAATAACTGGAGGAAATCCACCATGGCCGACTATAGTATCGCCGATCAAGGGCTGGCGATCCCTGGTACCGTATACCACAGTATTCTTCGTAATGCATTCAATATCATCTCACTGGCTGTAACCTAACTGCAGAGCCGGAAGAAACCAATCCTTAATATCTGTTTTCTGTTCGCCTTCTACCTCAGAAAGCCAGTTCCTCTCCGGGACCAGCCTCGTCTCAACAAAGAGCAGTAATGTGACGATTGGACAGAGTGGGGTAAGCATAGCAGAACCCTTGATCCGGCGAGCACAACCGTACTTTAAAATATGCAGATGCATCCTTGTATCATCGCCAGCAGTCCACATGGTCATAATCAAAATCGTCCTTAGCCTGGCTACACCCACTGCAAGGGAAAGGCCTCTCCCATGTCTCTCCAATTAACCCGGTCCTTTGCCAGCTGCGCCCACCCTATGCCTGCGAACTTCTTAATCTCATCCAAACCTTGTGCCGCCACCTGCTACGCTTGCCTTCTCTTGGAATCCACTCCGTTACCCTTAAGGACCGGCAGTTGTCTTGCCTTCGCATTACACGCCCTGCCCAAGCCCATTTCATCCTCTTGATTTCGACTAGGATGTCATTGACCCGCATTTGTTCCCTCGCCCACTTTGCCGCTTCCGGTCTCTTAACGTTACACCTATCATTTTTCTTTCCATATACCTCGCTGTGTAGTCCTTAACTTAAGCTGAACCCTTTTCGTTAGCCTCCACGTTTCCGCCCCGTAGATGAGCACTGGTAAGATACAGATGTATACTTTTCTCTTGAGGGATACCACGTGGTCAAGCCAAATACAAATGTATTTTCCATTTGATTCCACTGAATTATGCCTGGCGCCAATCGCGAACCATCTTACCCCCGATAATTTTCTAGGCTCTCCATAGTGCACTCTCCCGTTGGCTTGGAGAATTTGATTTTTTTTTCTATCTTCTTCGCTACCCTATCGGAGCACAACTGTCGATCCTACTCCTTTGTTATGTCTAAGCCTACGTGCTGTTCTTGATTTTAGCCAGGGTGTCATTATTTCGTGTTCGTTTCATAAGTCATGCTGCTTGTTTTGCCTGTTGTAATAATTCTAAGGATTTTCTTTCATGCCAATGACTTTAAAGCGATGTGCTTACATATTCGAACCATCAGCTTCTCATCATTGCTGATGAAGAACAGCACAGCTTTTACGTGCAGATACCATCCACGAATTGACTGTTTTTCTTGATTTCCGCAGTTGGAGGCACCCGGCGAGAGTGAATCTCATGTAAGCATGCCATTATTGCACTTGCAGATTTGGAGAGTACATAGCTCTTGTTTTACGGGTTTTAATGCGGTAAGGTGTGTGGGGTTGAATCCTCCCTCTGAAGGCTGCACATGGTCCATGAGTGGCGCTGTAGTTCAGGGCTACGTATTAATTTCTACCACGTGATGTTCGTTAAGGTGTACTTACATTATACGGAACAGGAGTGTCTAAGCATTTCGCCTCCGTAAAGATAAGGTGGCCGCGGCCGAGATTCGATTGCCCTCCCCAGGACTAAGCGGCCGAACGCCATAGGCACCACGCTAACACGGCAGGTTGTACTACTCTCGTGCGAGCAGAGCAGCATGCGTATCAAAGTTGACTACTATCCGCTACATTCGGTCCCTAGAACGCTACTAAAAGCGTGCAATTGAAAGAAAGATTGTATTTTTGCTTCTCGGAGAAGAGAGAATCTTCTACTACAGACATACGTGACCCTTTGCAAGACCGTTGTTTTTTTGGATGGATGATGCCTTAAGCCTGGTTTTAGCAGCTAGTCGGGAAAGCAGCGCTACTGATTATGCCTTTTTTTCGCGAGTGCAGCGCTGGCTTGTCGCGTATTTTTCAGGAGAGTTTCGAAACGCACTGATAAACTTTCGTAAATTTCCGAAATCGCACTTTTTTTCCATAACGCGGGCCTCATTTCTATTCTTCCTCGCATTTCAGGCACTAATGTGGAGTAAGTATCGTGATACTTCGAATAATCTCGTCAAGAGCAGAACATGTAACCCCTCACGTAATGTACCCCTCATGTAATGTCCCGCCAGGGGCCCTTGCGGTTCAAATAAACAAATAAATAAATAAATAAATAAATAAATAAATAAATAAATAAATAAATAAATAAATAAATAAATAAATAAATAAATGCGTTACAGTGGGACGGGCTACTCTATGAAAACTAACAATATGCAAGGAACGTACAGAGCCAGATGTCACCGAAAAGTGTCACTGGCACGTAGAGAGCACGCTTACGAGCTGTCTAGATTAATGTGTGCTTGCGTGTACATTGCCACGCCTCAATTACGCCATCGATGAAAAAGTTGGCCGTATGTCAGTGTAATATACACGTTGCAGATTCCGGCGTTGGTGTTTGGTGTGTAACAGGAGATCCTGCGTTGGAGAGTGCACATGCTAAAGAAAGCACCAGAGAATGCTATTCGCTCGTCTAATTATTTTTTTTCGTGCTTCTTTCGTCGTTTTGTTGCCTGTTTTGAGATGTAAGATGCTCTAGCTAAGCAAACAAGGCACTCTAGCGTTGTTTTGTTTGGATGGATTATGCATTAAGCCTGTATAACGCTGAGACATTTTTCGCAGTCATCCTCTGCTCCTTCACCTTTGTGGCGATTGTCGGGGCGGCTGCTTTCTTCGCTGTTGCATCGATGGACAAAGGTAAGATTCGAATTACTGTCGCTAAGGGAAAACTACGGAGAATGTGTACAACGTTGGAATCAATGCGAAAGAACGGATTTGTGCCACGTGGAGACGACGATGAGCGAGCAGTGCACCACGAAACAACAACAACAACAACAACAACAACAACAACAACAACAACAACAACAACAACAACAACAACAACAACAACAACAACAACAACAACAACAACAACAACAACAACAACAACAACGGCAAAACAAAAACAACGACAAAACAAAAACAACAACTACAACAACAAAACAAAAAACAACAACAACACCAATAAGAACGACGACGACGACGACAACAACAACAACAAAAACAACAACAACAACAAAACAAAAAACAACTACAACAAAACAAAAAACAACTACAACAAAACAAAAAAACAACACCAATAAGAACGACGACGACGACGACGACGACAACAACAACAACAACAACAACAACGTCAAAACAAAAAACAACTACAACAAAACAAAAAACAACTACAACAAAACAAAAAAACAACACCAATAAGAACGACGACGACGACGACGACGACAACAACAACAACAACAACAACAACGTCAAAACAAAAAACAACAACGACAAAACAAAAACAACAACAAAACAAAAAACAACTACAACAAAACAAAAAACAACAACAACACCAATAAGAACGACGACGACGACGACGACGACGACGACGACAACGACAACAACAACAACAACAACAACAACAACAACAACAACAACAACAACAACAACAACAACAACAACAACAACAACAACAACAACAACAACAACAACAACAACAACAACAACAACTACAACAACAACAACTACAACAAAACAAAAACAACTACAACAACAAAACAAAAAACAACAACAACACCAATAAGAACGACGACGACGACAACGACAAAAACAAAAACAACAACAACAACAACAACAACAACAACAACGGAGCACTCGCGCTAAGCCAGCCTATAGTGCGCAGACATAGAATAGGCGGTTTTGCTAGTCCTCTCTGAACCTCCGGCTTAGTGCCTTCGCAGTAAGTGTAGAAAAACCGAAGGAACAAGAACTGCTCTAAGCGAAGTGCTGTGGGGGCCGTATTCAACGACAGTAAACAAAGTCTGTGCTGCGAATGTTTCAAAACAAAAGAAAAAAAGAGTGGCTCCAATCCACGCTGTGAATGTGGTTGGACAGCGAAGCTGTAAAACGACATCCCATTACCCATTGCGAAAACGCATGGAAAATTCACACACGTGGCTGTAGAAAGAGTGGAACCAGAGACAAGTGAAATGTACTTGAGCTGTGTGCTGTATGCCTGATTGCAAAGGTGATATGCTCTTTGCATTCAATTTTTATCCTGGCGTTTTTTTCTTACGGCGACGACACGAAAACGCAACCGTAATCTTTACCGGGAAACACCGGCAAGGAGAAGGAACGTGCTTCGCATTGTTTGCAGGAGCCGTTATCATACATTATGCTGCTTGCTCTTCACACGAGGGCTTCGAATGACGTCAGCACCTTTCGAAGTAGCTCTGCAGACCTAATGTTTACCGGAACGCGTCGGACGGTGTTCCCATCGTTGACACGCGCCTTATCATCCATACTGTGGTTTTGATGCTTGTTTTGCGGTTTTTCTTTAGCCTGGCGTTTTTTGCTGACGACGACGATGACACGAAAAATTCCTTGGACGGTAGAAGTATACAGCTCCGCTATAAAAAAGGAAGCAAATAACAAGCGATCTAAAAGCAATGTAAAGAAAGGTAAACCGGCGCAAAACACAGGACGAAGGAAAAAAGCAACACACAACGCGCTGTGTGTCGTTTTCTTCATCCGTGTTTTGCACTTGTTTTGCCTTTCTTTATAATGTTGCACCAACTCGTCCGAGCTTCTGCCTTCACACAGATAAAAGCAATGATAAAAATAGTCAAGTTAGCACATTTACGGCGACTGCAATTGATGTATCTTTGCTGCCCGATGTGCTGCAGATGAAGCCAGTGAGTCGGAAACCGATTTACAAGGGAGCAGCAGCGGAGATGTCTTACTACCTCCCCCAGTGCGTCCGCCAACCCCACGGCGGGTCACTTTCAAGCCCACCGTCGTGCCTACATCTACCAGTCAAGAAACTGTGTCGGTCGACTCCACAACAGCAGGTACCTGCTTTTCGGAGCCATGGGCTCTTGGGTTTTGGGAGTGAATGTAGTTCTCCTTATACAGCGATAGGTACGAAATGGTGACAGTTAGAGACAGCTTCGTAGAATACGGTCGCATTCTACGCATTCTACGACATTTCCTGGCGTTGATCATGTGGCTGCTGAGAATGGTATCTATGTGGACCGAGGAGTGAATGCTCTAATGAACTTGTGGTCAAGCGAGCGCCTGGTGAATGGATTTCATTGAGTGGCCAACTTTACGATGTCGGAAGCAGATTAGATGCGTCACTTCCACTTAACCATAGAAGACAGCTACATGTATATAGCTTTTTTAGAAAATCGTCGCTCCGAGTGCATCTGTTCTAAGATAGAGGGCGCAGCGTGCGTTGCATAAGGCGCTACCCCTGCAGCTCCCGCGCCTACTTCAGGAATAGCCGAAAGATTTATACGATCATCAGTAGGTGAACAATCTCTGGAATGCCTTTCAAGGCCGCTTTGCCAGTTCAAACAGAAAATGATGATTAGTACAGAATAAGCAGCCTGAATAAAAGATGCGTGTAATGTTGATTATGGCTAAGCCTTGACTGCCCGGTGCTTGTTTGCACTTGCCTGGGTTTTTTTTATGAATTTAAAGAAACTCACAAGATTAGCTGTAGGTTTTGTGTAACTGACAATGGGTTGCTCGTTAAACCATTTGCATTCATACTCAAACCTACACTTCAACACGCTTGAAGCGCTGACTCTATTGTTCTCACATACAGTGAAACTAAAGATGTGTATCCGTTTTCAAGCGTAAAAGTGTCATTGCGTAAAAATCACGTATTCGTGCTTAAACCCAATGTACTGTGCCAGCAGGCTCCCTTTTGTCGGTAACTTCTGTGTATGCCATGAATCACCCCGCCGATTTAAAAAAAATTAGTCACAGTTGCTTTCATAAAAACAATACGTATGTCCATCCAAATTTCTGGCCTTTGCACAAAGAAATTTTTTTCCTGTCTTTCTGGTATAACTCCAGCAACGACAGTCTGTACGCATCGTAAGCTCTATCCAACATACCACGAATACACCCGTGTATTCGTGGTATGTTTGATAACATTCTTCTGCCTGATAATATTAAGACGCTTAATCACCTTCTCTTCCGCGCATTGAAGCGTACCACTAGAAATGGATCTTTTGACTCCGAAACTAACACTGTCGAAAGGTGTTCTCTTGCGAAATTTTTTAGAGGAGGAGCTTGTAGTGTAGTTTTAGACACACGTGCTGAGCACGACACTTTCTTTGAGTTTGATACTTCGTAACGTATCAAGAGGAGCAGATTTTCTTATGCTAACTTTGTTGTGTCGTTCTGTTTAAATTCGTCAGAAACAACGTCAGAAACGCTGACGCCCGTCATAACTCTGACGCAAACCCAAGAAACGACGACCCGCCGAACGACTACCCCGACGACGGCGACCCGCCTCACGACTACCCGCAGTACTCGAGCGACGACTACCCCGACGACGACTACTCCGAGGACTACGACAATGACAACTACAAGCACAACTACACGAAGAACGACTACCACTACCGCGAGCACTACAACAACAACGACAACAACCCGACCAACTACCACCAGCACTACTACGCGGACTACTACGCGGACCACTACGCGGACTACTACGCGGACTACTACCAGTACTACTACCAGTACTACTACCAGTACTACTACCACGCGGCCTACCACTACGGCAAGAGCCACACCACCATCCACAGGTAAGGCCCAACGACTAATGCGAAAGCATTACTTGGCTATGTCGGCGAGGTCGTGCCATCAAAACGTGTCTGCAGGAGTTGTCGCGTTCTTAGAAGAGTTAGGATGAAATGAATGGTTGTAATCGATAGAGGATGATGTGAGGATGATGCGCAAAAGATTATGTCGATAGGATGATTAGTTAATTAGAGCCAAAGATGTCGAAAAAGCGCCGAAATAGCGCGGACGTCGATATAGTGAGTGGACGAGAAAACAATCATGGACGGCAAAATAGTGGGAAAATAGGGGAAGGATTGGAAGTAAACTTCGAAATGGCTTGAAATGTGTTTGATGAGTGATAATTATTCGAAGAAAAAGTTTGATTGACCTAGAATAATTAGTTAATTAATTAGAAGCAAAAGTCGTTGGGCGGTCGAATAAGCTGGACGGGGATATAGTGGAGGGGACGGGAAAAGCAGCATTGGCTCCAAATCTGAAAAACAGAGTGTGATTGACGCGAATGGGGTGTAATCAGAGTAAATGTGAAGAGAGGCGACTAGTGACGCAGAGACAGACAACGAGTGCCGAGGAGGCGTCAGTGCTTTCGCATTCTCGCAATGCGGATTGTCGCGGTGATCTCTTAATGTTTTTATACTGCCAAAGACCAGGGTTAATTGGAGAGACATGGGAGAGGCCTTTGCCCTGCAGTGGGTGCAGTCAGGCTGATGATGATGATAATTCATACTGAAGCCATGAGGATCAAAACAAAGAAAAAAGCGCGCAGACAGTAAATGGGCAAAATCTTGAACAGAAAACTTCACTTAGTTTCCGCGTAGAAAGAGAGAAGAAAGGCTTTCTTTTTTTCCCCGTGCACGAGAGATGGGCATGCCCTCGGAGAGGGTCAACAAGAACAGTTATGGCGGCAAAAATTTACAGCACCGCTGTTGGAGTAGCTAAAAGACGGCAATATACAAGAACTCTCGCAAGAAATGTTTCGAGTTCGAGCAATAAAGTCGAACCTCGCGATAACGATAAAGTGAATGTTGATATAATGGATATCATGACGTGCCAATCATTCCCCATGAAAGCTGCCGTAGAATCTTATGCGTTGGAAATCTCGTTTTTACGAAGTAAAATTTTCTTACAAGGGAACGTACCAAACCTCCATAAATCCCACTGGCTATTTTGCGCTTAGTATCTCAATTTGTAGCGGTTTTCGACGCTTCCAAGCTGGATCGGCGTGGAAAATTGGTTCCTTTTATCTCCAACCTTATTGCATGGTAACTCTGTCTCTACAAAGTCCGCAGGGAGCGCCCTCTGCCTCCCAGCTTCGGTGTGTAGTTTAGGTTCCGTTTAGCATATATAGTCGCGCGTTAAAACTATTTTTCAGAGCACTTGTGTGTGCGTGACGGTATCGCGGTCCCGTTGCTTTCACAAGACCCACTGGCGGGAAACCAAAACATACAATTTCCGTCGACCAGGGGGTTGTCATTATCAAAGAGTTTGGTTTGGCTTACCCATGCGCCACAAGACGTTTTTTTTTTTTTTTATTGAGAAGCGTGAATGCCCATATGCTCGCGTGCGCCGCAGCGAACCGGAGAAAACAACTTCCCAGAATGCTTCAGCGCCAACAAAACGGAGCAAAATATTCTGGATACAGGTACCTGCTGCTCTTACAGCAGGCAGCTGTCAAAAATATTGCCGCAACCGCGGCAAAATTTTTCGGCTGGTTTTATCGTGTCTGGTGACGCAATATTTCGCATGCGCATGGCGGCGAAGTTTTGTGGGCAATGTGGAAGACCACCTGCGTATCGCTCTCGGAGCCTCAGAATTTTGTTGTTCTTAAGTTGCTTAGGTTGAAAATTATAGTGCTATTTAAATTCGCATCCGAACCGATGGCACTTCGCAAGCACGAAACACATTATAGGACTCCTCCAATGTTTTTTCCAAGGTAAAAGACAGTTTTTGGCTGATACGTGGCGTGGAAGATACGCAGACTACTCAGCCTACACGATCATTAGAACCTAAACAAATTGCCGCGGAGTGGTTTTGGTCAACTGTGAAAAGCGGCTTACGCGTACCATCGCACGATACGCGTGACATCGTTGCAAAAAAACAAAAAGCCTGCCCTGCTTGCTCTGAAGCCGCGTGTTAACTTCTAAACAACATACGTCTTGCAGTTGAAATGATTATTCCTAGTGTTGGTGCTGAAACTGACACCAGCGCTGTCACAAATGGAGAATTTCGCTTCGCTTACAACTCCCTCATAACTGAGGTGTCCTTGTATCTTCTACATAAGGTTCCTCACTCTGATTATAGGTCGCTGTGAGCCATCAGCCTCCTCAAAGTTTTATCGCTCTGGTGGAACATTACGATATTTCACGAAAGAACACAAGTTCAAGTGTGCAGTCTTATCCATGGCCACAGAATTTCGACGCAGGCGAAAAGCCAAAATTGCCTCGCGCATTCTAGATTGCAGGAGAAAAATTTTTTCCGGAATTGATAATTCTGGTCCTCGTTGCCCCACCCTTATTAGATAAGAATATTTTAATGAGCATATTTGCCTATCTAGTGACAAAGATGGCACCATGAAATTTTCGTCGGACGTGGCAATGCGTAGGAAGACGTTTGCGTGACATCAGTTGCAGGCGTAGAGTTTGAACCCCATTGCCGGAACCAGTGGCACTGCGAGAGTCATTGCAAAAAAAAAAAAGCAATGCTTTTAATGCATTCTTATTGTTTCTTCCGGATGACGCAACACGCCCCCTGTGTGCTTTGGGAGCTTTGCTAGCAAAGCATCTACCACACTATTAAACCAGTCTATTGAACCAGTCTTCACCGGTCTAACCACGGTGGATAAAACGCGACGCTGTCGCTGAGGTGTGCGCTTTGGCAGGCGTCTTCGTTGGCAGACGCAGAGAATATCATTATATTAATGGCGTCCCTGATAGCTTGACTCGCTTTGGGACGTTAAACCCCCGTAAACTAAACCAAAATGCTATAGCCACGTAAGAAACTGCTCAATACAACACAGTCGGTGTGTAGACCCAATCCTTGCCTTGAAGAGGGAAAAGGGAAGTCGCCGTAGTGGGGTTTCCGGATTAATTTCGATCATCTGAGCTATTTAAATTCGCACTGAATCTTGCAGCACATTGGCATTTTTCTTAACGATTCGCTTTCACGGAGATGCGGCCTCCGCGGCCGGGACTCGTCTTTGTGGCCACTCCATAATAACTGAGCAAAATATTTTATTGGGGATATTCAGCGCCATAATTTGGCCCCTAACGTGTTTTCTCTTGAGACATCCGTATCCTGAGAGCCTACTGATCACCACCTGTAGTACCGGGACCAAGCTTTGGCCGCCTCGTGTGCAATGACATTTGCCCTGCCAGGTGCGGTTCGCAAGGACTTGCTTGCTTTAAACGTGCACTAAAGAGGAATCTGCACTCGCCTGATTACCGCGGGAACTCGATCTATACTTTCTGAGCATTCTTAGAAACTTCAAATTATTGTCCTATGCGACCGATTTCTCTGATTTAAATCGGATTAAACATCCCGGCTCCCGCTTTTTTTTTTTTTTTGAACTCAACGCGGTAAGTAGGCGTAGTTGACCAACGCGTGAGTTCCTTTCAGCCAGTCCAGTGGCGGCTTCGCTTTCGATTTTATTTTTTTTTTCAGGTTTCTCTGAATTAACAGTTTCAGTCACAGACAATGTAGCCGCAAATTAGGCCCACGGAAATAAAAATACACGTGGACTCTTTGTTGTACGTATCACTCCGCCGAGCCGATTGCATAGCGCAAGCCGCCGCGGGACCATGGCTGACGCGTTGGTGGACTCCTCCTACCTACCGCGTTGAGTTCAAGAAAAAAAAAAGCGGGAGTCGGGAAGTTTAATCCGATTTGAATTAGGGAAATCGGCCACAAAGGAGAATAATTCGGAGTTTCTATGAATGCTCGGAACGTGTAGATCGAGTTCCACCGGTAAAAAGAGCTCAGATTCCCCTTTAGCGCACCTTTAACAGATTCGGTTGTGAGTCACAAATGACCAAATCGTTGGCGCGGCGTGCATTTTGACGCAACGCAATCTCAACGCCCTCCACGTGCTCGGCGCAGGCCCCGTCAAAGAGCTCGTCTGCACCGTGGGGCACTCTGCTGTGGCGCAGTCCATGTACCCGCCAGACAGGTACTGCGACTACCTCTTCTACACCGAGGTGGTCGTCTCGGGCCAGACTCTGCAGGCCAGCAGAGTGGAGGCCAGCTGGCAGATGTTTCAGCAAGTGGCCAGGAGCTACAGCAGAGTTAAGCCCGGAGTTGCCTTCGACTACGGGTGAGTGAGGCGACTGGTGATGACGTGTGCTCCGAGATGTTTTAGGTGCACTTGCATGGTGGACAACACACAGGCTGAACGAAGTGGGTAAAAAATTCGGCAACTGCTCAGGTGGTCTGATGAGATTAACTACGTGAATAATAATAATAATAATAATAATAATAATAATAATAATAATAATAATAATAATAATAATAATAATAATAATAATAATTGGTTTTTTGGGGAAATGAAATGGCGCAGTATCTGTCTCATATATCTTTGGACACCTGAACCGCGCCGTAAGGGAAGGGATATAGGAGGGAGTGAAAGAAGAAAGGAAGAGAGAGAGAGGTGCCGTAGTGCAGGGCTCCGGAATAATTTCGACCACCTGGGGATCTTTAACGTGCACTGACATCGCACAGCACACGGGCGCCTTAGCGTTTTGCCTCCATCGAAACGCGGCCGCCGCGGTCGGGATCGAACCGGGGAACTCCGGATCAGTAGCCACCGCGGCGGGTCCAAATTATTTTCTCAGAAGACAAGGTTAATAAGTGCGCCAATTAATTTCGCTTTATTTTTTCTTGGTTTTATGGATCTCTAATGCTTGTATGCTTTATACATTTGCTGCCTATACACTCCGCTTTACTTTGACTGTCTCTGTGGCTTCATAAAGATTTCGTCAGTGCTTTTACGTTTGCTGAATTACACACTCCACCTTTCTTTGTCAGCCCCGTTGGATCAGGCCATCATACGCGCACGCTGACGTGATCCGCTGAAAGGCGTTCGCTTAGGCCTCGCTTCACCTCGGCACTCGCCGCTCAATTTAGGGCTTCGCAACATCTGCCCCATAAGCAGCTCTTATGGAAGATAACGGAAGCTGTCCTTAGAGGCAGAAATCGGAGAGGGGGATACAGATGAGAGAGAGTCGCAAGCCACTCTTGGACCTGCATGCCGCTCTCAAGCCGCAGTTTGGCCACCCCTGCTCCAAGCGGAAACGGATGAAGAATGGATGAAGTGGTATTCATTTTACGGGCGAGCCTACTTGCCATAACCATTATTCTTATTCGAGGCTCAATTTAGAGGGGATTAACCGCTATTTATGCTGCAAACCATTCTTTAAGATGCAACTGTTTTTTTTTTCAAAATGAGCAACATGGGGGTCGAGAAAGAAAAATGGCTTAAAAAAGACATACCTAGCGTGGTCGTGGTGCGAATACAATCGACGTATTGTCGGCCTGAAGCGAGACGCGCTGTCCAGTAAACCAACGCTACAACAACCTCAGCTCTCTAAATAACTTGCTTATATAAGCAATGAAAAAGAAAGCGTAGCAGTAAAATTGCTGCGAACTCCCGGGAACTATGCTTAGATTTCTCTTGCCAGTCAGGGCTGATATGGCTGCTGTGGCGAGGGCTTCTTATGCCCTTCCAAGAAGATGAGCTGAACATGTCGGCGAATCACTACATTCTGATTGGCGCTGCATGCGATGTCCCAAATTATTTCTCAGAAGACAAGGTTAGTAAGGCGCACGTAGCAGCTGCTGTGCTTTTTCTACTAGCTTTCGTTCTACCCTTCAGCCCTAATGAAGAAGTGCAAAACTTTCTAGCACAAGCTGCCTGTCAAAACGGAGCCGCATGTATACTCAATGACTCAGCTTACCCCAAGGCAAAAATTTCACCGCACCCTTACGTCTGTAGCGATGCCGATTGCATATCTTGGCCGCGGAGGACGCTGATGCGAAGTGATCTCTTCCGGGAGGTAAAGTTTTGTGATATCGGTTGCGGTTATACGTCTGCCACGACACTCGCATTAGGCCTTGTGTAAACGTTGAGTGGAAGCTGAGGGGCTTAAACCGCGCAGTAGTAAAGTTTAGACGACGACCCTTCGTCTGAGCTTCAGGGGCTGGTCGTGCAATGTCTTTGGCTTCCGCTCGCTTCACTTCTAATTCGCCTGCTCCATTTGTGTCTGTGTCGGCCTTCATCAACCTTGACATCTGTGGTTACGAGGGGAATTGGAGGTGCGTTTCTCAAAACACGCGCATGTGTCTGCAGTCAGAACAGAGTAGGAAGCCGCAGTCGATAGGAATCTGTTATGCCGCCGAAACGGGCGAAGGAAGCCGAGGAAGCTGAGCATCAGTACGCCATAAATGTATGCATGCAGCATAGTGACGAAAGAACAACGGCTGCGGCCAAGAGGTTGAGAGTGAGACGCGCCACCCATACTGAGGCCAACGGCTAGCAGTTAGACAGCACAACGCTATGACAATGTTTGTAACGCGCCAGAAACTGCGGGAAGAGCTGCACAAAGCTGTGGTTTACTGGCACCTAACCTAACCAAACCTAACCTAACCTAACCTAACCTAACCTAACATAACCCATCCTAACCCAACCTAATCCAACCTAAAATTCCAATGTGTGGCGTGGCAACAATCTGCGGATGAGGGGTCTTAGTGCAGATGGTGATTTGGGTCGGCCCAATTATAACGAAACCAAACACTAGCAGTGCACAGTGTTGGATTGAGTGTTTGGGAAGGGTTTCTTTAGCGCCGAATGTCTGAATTTGGCCCCTCAATTCAGTGAGCATATTCCCGTTATGTATGTTGTGGAGTAATAAATAGTTAAATAGTGCTGGAGATTGTGTTCTGGAAGAGTGACACCCATCGATTTTCTCCCCTGTTCGTTAGCAGGATAATGTTAAGAACCATGTCCCGGCGCCCACGACCGTTGTCACAATTTCCCACGTAGAGCCATCTTCCCAGTCTGCTGTGTCATGCCACCTGCCAGGCATGGCAGCCAGCCAGCCAGCCAGCCAGCCATGGCAGGTGGCAAAGTGGATAGGGTAAATACTTCTTGCCACTTCTATGGTATATGAGGTAGTGCATTGCAGCTCGCAACGAAGTTAATATGCTATCGCACTGTAATGGTAATTACGTGCCCTCAAAGTATTCTTTTTATCTTCTGTACGTTGCAGTAACAATTAGCAATATGTGTTTTATGCAGGACAAGCTTCAAACTCAATATCCTTTTCTCAAACTCACCCTGGTCCTTTGACTTCAGAGCAGGCAGTACTACTTTGGAAGGTTAACGAAAGCTTTATCTTAACAGTTGAGCTCCTGGTACCATAGCCGGCAGAGTCGTCATTATGATTCTTGTCATCTTGCTTCAGACGAACTTCCGTGCAGAGCATACAAGATGCCAGTGGAAGCCTGGCCTCGCTGCAACAGAACAACATCAGACACTACGCCTTACTGAACGCCTTTGTCAGAAACGCGAGGCAAGAGTTACCAAATCTACTACAGATTATTTATGTGAGTGTTGCTCTGGTGCGCATGCAGCAGTTCCGAAGTGCTTTCGAAAACTTTGAATCGGCGCTGTTCGCCGGAATGCATCGTACGTGCTTTTGAAGCGAAAGCTTCAGTACGCTAGGTTTTCAAGAGGGCAGCGTCAGTGCAGTCACGTGACATATGTCCCGTGGTGTCACGTGGCAGGTCATGTGACCTAATGACGTCATCGCAATCTGCCCACCGTGGCAGCTCGCAACTGCCCCATCGGGCATTTCAGCGACGCTTTATAGAAACCCATTCGGCGGTGTTTGTGGTGTTTGTGAGCGTAGCCCTGCAAAGGAAGCTTTCGCTTTTCGCCAGGGTTAACCAAAGTTTAAACCACAGCTAATTTTTCCTAACGCGTTAAACGTGGACGCTGTGCGTTCACAGGCTCTTTTCTTTTATTTAACAATGGGTAAATTGTGTTCCGCACCTCTTGCCCTTCATGGTGACTTATAGGTAAGCGTGACTCTCTCCCTCGCCCTTGCAACAGCTGTAACTATAAATACACGAAGTTTGCCCATATGAAATAATTCCTGTGCTTTAAACATAAACAGCCTACTCGCGAAATGCGGCTACCTCCAGCCATTACCAGAACCCAACTGAGATGTCTTTAATACTTTTTTTCGACGCTGGTCTCTTCGTGTACGTCAACAGTCCTCCACTTTTTTTTGTGTGTGCGATTGCAGATCCCTAGAAGTAGCGAAGTCATGATCCGCGGCAAGAGTTTGAATAAAGTGACTGTAAAACATATATTTTCTTCAAAATATAAATTACTCAGTAAATTTTTTTCTCCCGCGAATGAACACCTATTGGACCTGAAAACCACCTAATTTTGCTACCAACTTCATCAAGTTCTTCTGGATTGGCTCGGCACTGATGGGGCTAAATATGGAATGCTAAAAATAGAATTAGCTGTCGTCTTTGGGATGGACAATGGTCTCGACCACTAACGGTGTCTCAGCAAAGCTGTTGCAAATAATGCTACCGTATCCAAAATCACGATGTTGTTTTCCTTCTTTCAGGCAATGAAAACTCTCCAGGGCGGCGATCAAACCCGAAAGACAGTTTTGGCAGTCGGCCTCCACGATTACAGCGTCCAAAATGGAGTGAACCTTATTAGGGCTCTCACCAATGTGCTGGCCGTGTAAGTCGAGCGCATATGGTAGGCTGGGCGACAGCGGTTACGTGAGGTAATCCAGGGGGAGCAGTTAGCTGGGCATCTCAGCGATTTCTCCGTGCCCATTAAACAACGATCTGTGTTTCTAGTTTGACATATTAACACTTTTCAGTCACAGATCACCGATTCTTTACTAACGAAAAATTACCCCCGATTAAAGCGCTGCCTTGAGGTCCCGCGACACTCCTTTGAGCGTCTAGATGTAAAGCTCCGAAAAAAAAAAGGCAAGCAGCAAATAAGAAGCAGCTGGGGCATTGCTTCGAGCGCATGATGAATGCTAGGAGCAGCTTCATCATCGCCTTGAGATGATTGAGATGCTTGCTTTATCAACCACGTATAATGTTCATGAAGTGTTGCAGAGTGATGATTCGAGCTAGTTGGTCCATAGCTACAAAGAACGACGACAGCACAATGAAAAAATAGACAAACACAAGCAGTGACGACTACCAACAGAAATGGTATATATTTGCTTGCGCAATATATACCATTCACAGACAACCCATTCCTGGTAAGAAAGTCTTCCGAGATGTTCAATTACCTTCAGGTCAACAGGCCTTCATCAGTGAGCGGGTACTCAGTGGAAATCCAGGATTTCTACTGTTCACTACCGCACGAAGATATTCTGGAAGTTTTAACCGAGGGAATAGAAGAGTATTGCGTAACACGGCTTCAGAACGCGAGAATACACTTGTTCCAGCCTTCGCATGGATGCATACACTACTGTACTGTGCGCAGCATGCGAAGGCATGCTTTCAGTACGACCGGTGGTATGTGGTTATGTTTTCTTCTAGTATCTAATCAATTTTCTTTCAGGATAATTATGCTACCAATTTCCTTTTGATGGACATCAAAAATAAAAATATATTCTTATTTTTTTTTGTTTCAGTGAGAGATTTCTCGATAGAATAGAGAGACTCCAACCCGTTTTCGAGGGGTAGGCATTTGTGCAGCAGTTTCGCCCAGGTTCTTGGTTAGCGCATTGGGTTTTCTTTGAATACAAGGAGATACGCTGTTGAGTACATTGTTTCCTTTTTTGTTTTACCTCAGGCCACTGGCGGACATCGTCATCGCGATCTCCTCCTCGGGCAGGCTGCAGAGTGGGGCCGACTGCATCGCAGCGCCTCCTGTGTCCTTCAAATCGCGGAACCCCAGGTTCCCAAGTGTGGTACGTTTGGCAGCATTACTTCCGGACGCTGAAAACATATTTCCGCTTGAACTGCTTCCTAACTGTCTAGTTGAATGTCCCAAATTCAAGCGATCCCACATATGCAGTGGCTGGATAGCTTCATGCAGTAACATACTCTAGCTCAAAACAACAGAAACGGAAACGGTAACACTGCTGAGGCCTTAGTGCAAAGCTATGACCTTAGATGACCTTCGATGTTCGACGACCTTGGAAGGTCATCGAACAAGCGTGTTCAGTGCACTGAGTCCACCCAATCTGCAGTTTAAGTTCCTTTCTATACAATATCCTGACGTCCCTAGAGGCCTTAGTGCAAAGCAATTACCTTCGATGACCTTCGATGTTCGACGACCTTGGCAGGTCATCGAACAAGCGTGTGCAGTGCACTTCGAGTCCACCCAATCTGCAGTTTAACCTTCATGCCAACAATGCCACCAAAGGAAGGCAGAGACCGTGTTCGTTCGAGTCCTACTGGCGCAAAGCTGTAAAGAACTGTGGCGAAGCTTCACTGAAGCAATATTCCAGAACGCCCCTGATCAGAACGTTGAACACCAACACATTTAACTGCAGCATCGAATGTGCCATAACTGCTCATAAACTGATTGCTTTCGCAGTTCAGAGAAGGAGTTGCTGCTGTTACTGACTTTTATGTCTTTGTCTAGGAGATCTCGCTTCCACGGATTAATCCATGCTTGGTAGAATGCTCGTACTTTTTTCCCTTTGTTCTGCTCTTATGTAGCTGTGTGCTTTTAACTGCTGAATGTTGGAATATATTTTTTTCCCGTGATTTGGGTTGCGTCGTTCAGTGTGCGTCCTCATATGCCTCCCGGCACTGAGCTGACCGTTTAAAAAGTGCAGCTGCATTAAAAGTGCCTCAGAAGGAAACATCACGACCTCCAGAAACAAAAAAAAAAACGACTCTCGGGTATTCAGTCCCCTGGCTCTAGAGCTACGCAGCGCACCCGGTTAGGAGAGGGCATGGTCAGACAGTCGTCCAGCATGGCATCACCACATATATAACGTCTATGTATACTTATGACCAAATCAGAGACACATTAGGGCTGTAAAAGAGTTAATAGGTAATAAATGAATTTGATTTGGTTTGATTTGATAAAAATAGTGAAAAGAGGCAACTTTTTTTGCTTTCTTTTTTGCTCGCTCACCCCACAGCCAAATGATGCGATTTTCCTCATGTGACACGTAACTCGTTAGCATACAGCGAAGGTAACATCTGCGCAGCTCTTACTGCAAAATAAAAAAAAAGAAGCGCGTACGCGCGGAGCAGTAGGGCAACAGGAGGAGAGCGGGGAAGCCGGTACCCATTCTTAATGGAATCAACAGCCTGAAATACCCGAGGCCAAAGAAGACCGCGCTGCAGGAGCGCTTACTAGCAAGAGAATAGAATTTTTACTTTAATGCACAGAATGCACTCCGTGAACTCTGTTTTGAAGTGAATAGCGGTATAACCAAGCTGCTGAGACCCATGCACTAAATGTTTGTCGAGGCACCACAGTTTACTTTACCGTAGTTTGCCTGTTAAAATATTTAATCTTTAGCCATCATCTGCCTTGACAAAAGCTGCGTTTACAGTGGAAGTTACGACTTTTCTATTACAGTGAAGCACTGTATAATACAGGGCAACACAACTGGTCCTAATAGAGTCTTTAAGCTTGCGGTCAGCTAAACGGTTTTCACGTTTGCGCACTTTCTGCGCTTGAGGGACTATTTCAATTTTGTGCAGCCTTTAACCGTGATGCGAAGCTCACTGAAATAATCTTGCGCAAAAATCTGCACGACTGCAGCAGTTCGTTGCTTGAAAGCGTGCTGAGGGGAAGTGATTCAATCGTTCTGAGGGGAAGCGATTCAACGCAGAGAGACCTGACGGTGGTGGCGCGGACGGGAGCCAGGTACAACAGCTCGCTCGCCATAGCAGGCCTCTCTTACCAGCTGGGGGCGATCGTCTACCAGCTCAGCAGTGACGCGCCCGATGTGGCGTCCATCCCCTACGCCCAATGTGTGCAGAGCAACATCACCAGCATGGACGTGGTAAGATGCACGCATCAAAAAATGGCTGTTGTTTAACTCCGGTTAAACCAGGGAGTGACGCGATAGCTGCAGCTGGCCGAGTGGAACTCGCTCAGTCGAATTGCGAAGTCAGTCTTTCGCCGCTACGTTTCGCTGGACGTTCCTTCTTCATCTTCGTCCCTGGACGTGATTCACTCTCTCCCCCTCCCCTCTCCATCCCCCCCCCCCCCCCCGCACACAAGGTTTTGCCAACGCGCGGCGCCGCCGGCGGCTGCTCCGCACCACGTGACCAACCACGTGACCATGTGGAGGCGCCGCCTCGCTCAAGGCTCGAAATGTTAGCGTAATGTAGCTCTCGCTACAAAAGTGCAGTCCTGTATTTCTTCAACACACTGGCTGGAATACGAAAGTGGTCGGGTTCTTGATGCAAAGCTTTCGCTCTTGAAGAGAAAGGGTTAAAAAGGGAGTAAGCTGTCCTCTTGTGCACTCCCTTTTATAAAGGGGTGTGCGTACAGGACAGCTTACTACCTTTTTTACGCCAATATCGGTGTATTAACGTTTATAGTGTTAGAGTAGCGGCTTTTATCCTGTTATGTGCGCAACCTGTTTTGTAATCGCTTGGAGCAAGTGCTTCAGCAATAACAGAGGATTAGGAGAAAAAAAGCACTCAGTACTCGTGCCTAATCTTTAACTAAGCATCTAGGGAGCTTATTCGTTGGGGGGGGGGGGGGTTGTACCAAGCGGGAGCACAGCAATAAAAAAGTAGATGTGAACAATGCTTCTCAAATTTTTTCCCATTTGATACTGCACCTGGTTACTTTTGGCAAAGGCTGTACATGTGCCCGACTTAGATATGTCTGAAAATTAGGCCTAAACTGAAAGATGCCAATTGATTAGCTAGGAAAGGGAATGACGCCAGCGATCACTTGCTTTGGACGTACAGTGTTTGTCAAAAATATGCAGCCCAAGGAATTTGCTTCCAAGCTGTGGAGCGGGGTTCTTAGTACAATTTGACAGTCCTAAGCTAGGGATGATCCAGGACTAAAGCCCAAACCCGTTAGCCGTGTATGACAACAAGTGGTACAGTTATGGTGTCGAACGCTAGACCTCTGACCTTGACCCATGACCTTTAGTTGAACTTTGACCTATGACCTTTGACCTTAAGAACATCCGATGGGTTGATGTGTATCGGAGCTGCCATTTCCTCCCGCCTTCGTTAGATTAGGGCCCCTGAGTATGCAAGAGGAGAGGCGCTGCAGGGATCAGAGGCAGACCCCTTGGGCTGTATACTTTTGACAAAGAATGTACATGCGTAGCTAATGCGTTCGAGGCTATTTTGTTTCAGATTTGCCGGCATGGACCACCTCAGGCCGTGGAGGCGGCGCCAACTATTGACGTTTTTGTTGGAAGAGTTAAGAGCACCCAAGCCGTCGGCGGCTATCTGACACCAAATGACCGGAAGAACGTATTCTTGTCGGAAACTGCCCTGGGATTCAACGCTCTGGTGAGTGCAGTGAAAAACGGGTTCATTGTTATTACTGCGAAAGCAGTTAATACGTGCCTGCCTCAACCGTCTTCGAAGATATATTAGTAACAATAAGGGGGCACTTCGGCTATGTACATGTTGAAATTTATATTTATTTTAAATAGAAATTTAATTTTAGCAATTTAATTGAAGTTCAAGTACAGAATAAATATTTATATGCTCATTTAAGCTTAAATTCAGATCATCGTAACTTAGATAATTATATTTTTATATTTTGAGCTCATGTACATCAATTGCAAATTTGAAAAATAGATCTGCATTTATTACGAAATGAAATTTTTACCCGAGTTGAATTTATGTACATGAGCTCAAAATATAAAAACATAAGTATCTAAATTACGATGACCTGAATTTAAGCTTAAATGAGCATATAAATATTTATTCTGTACTTGAACTTCAATTAAATTGCTAAAATTAAACTTATATTTAAGATCTGCATTTATTACGAAATGAAATTTATAACCGAGTTGAACCCGGGTTCGAACCCGACCGCGGCGGCTGCGTTTTTATGGAGAAGAAACGCTAAGGCGCCCGTGTGCTGTGCGATGTCAGTGCATGTTAAAGATCCCCAGGTGGTCGCAATTATTATTCCGGAGCCCTCCACTACGGCACCTCTTTCTTCTTTCACTCCCTCCTTTATCCCTTCCCTTACGGAGTGGTTCAGGTGACCAACGATATATGAGACAGATACTGTGCCATTTCCTTTCCCCCAAAACCAGTTATTATTAATATTATTATTATTATTACCCGAGTTGAACTCTTAAACTTGTTTTTTCTTGTTGCTAAATTAAATAGTTGTTTACATTTCAATTTCACAAAAATTTAACACGCAACTTTAAAAATATGAAATAATTTTTTAAATTCTAAAATTTGTTTTTACGAGAACAACTTTATTAATGAGGGCCAGCCTTCTCTCGTTCGATATAAAGTTCAATGAAGGTGACTGCCCAGCTGTCCCCGAGCTAACGTGTTTTGTACGCTCTCCTCGATTTGGCTGCACTTTCTGCACTGTAGTTCACAACAGTGCAGTGCCAGTGCAGCGCCGGTCCTTGTGGCACGAGTGTAGCCCGACACTAGTGCTCTCTGTGCAGCGGCCAAATCGAGTGCAAAAGTGCAGAAATTTCCTCTGCTGCGGCCGTGTGTTGGTGTTTGTCGCGTGTGTTCATATATGCGCGGAATTGTGCTAGCTGTATTGAAAGCTGTGCATTTGCTCGAAGTGGCACATATCATGGAGCGGCTATGAAATTTGTTAATTCCAAAAGTGATGAACAATTTGACACCGTCCTTTCCGTTGCGTTGTGCAAAGTGGCGCAATATGGGTGCTTCGAAGAGGCACCAAACTTCTGAATTCGAGAGGTCATTCAGACTTCCGCTCGTGGCGGCCTTTGATTCAGGCTACTGCCTTTTTTTTTTGCCATGCACATATTGTAACTTATTCATACACAGTACGAAGAAGAGGTGCGGCATTACACTGGGCCGTACGCAAGCGTTACAAAGCCAATAAATATTTATTTGTTTATTTATTTGGACGCTCACCACAAACGTGCAGACGTGTGCAGAGAACCGAAGTACACAAGTTCCAAGTAAATCTCCTAGGCGGCGCATTTCAGTCGCATGCTGTCTTTACTGTGATCATTGGGGTGGCTGAAATGACTTGAGAGTGCCCGCTGTCTGGAGCTCCATGTATAGTATAGTATAGTATAGTATAGTATAGTATAGTATAGTATAGTATAGTATAGTATAGTATAGTATAGTATGGTATGGTATGCTATAGTGTAGTGTAGTGTAGTATAGTATGGTATGGTATGGTATGGTATGGCATAGTATAGTACAGTATAGTATAGTATAGTATAGTATAATATAGTGTGGTATGGTATGGTATGGCATAGTATAGTATACTATAGTATGGTATGGTATGCTATAGTGTAGTGTAGTGTAGTATGGCATAGTATAGTATAGTATGGTATATGGTATGCTATAGTGTAGTGTAGTGTAGTATAGTATGGTATGGTATGCTATAGTGTAGAGTAGTGTATGGTATGGTATGGTATGCTATAGTGTAATGTAGTGTAGTGTAGTATAGTATGGTATGGCATAGTGTAGTATAATATAGTATAGTACAAAGTGTAGTACAAGCACAAAGTATAGCACAGAGCTCAACGAAAGGAGCCCCGCGACTAACCTCGTGCTCTCGCGCAGCTCTTTGATTTGGCCTCCGATGGAATCCAATTCCGAAGTCGCACCGCGTGGCTGCTGTTCGACGTGCACCTGCACAGCCCCAGCTGCACCCCTGACCTGCTGAAGACCCTGTGCGAGTCGTACAAGCACGCCGGCCCCGACGTTTTTTCCTGCTGAGCAGCCAACGGTATACTGCCCCGCTCAATCGGCGCAGTTGGGCTGTGTTGCTACCAATGTATTTGTCATCAGTAAAAAAAAAGCCTGCAAAGACTTCTTCCTGCTTACAGAGTACCTCTGTGACCACAGGCGTTTTCAAGACGTTTTGAAGACGTTTTGACTGAGGCGTTTTGAGTGAAGATGGCGTCGTCGTAAAAATTGCGGTTGGACCCACAACATGCCTTGTTTGATTTTGAAGTAGACATCGGTGCCAGTCTTGCATTAGGCACCTTAATTATTAAACGAGTTTTGCAACCTGTATCTCTTTATGTTCTATGATTTTTCGTTGCGAATTCTACACTTCACTGTGAGCTACCGTTTCCAGCAGCTGGTAGTGTAAGACGACAAAAAATCGGAAGAGGTGCATTGGCATTGGTCGCGGCTAACCGTACAACAGTTCGCCGCACAACGGCTGGTGGCTTTTCTTATGTTTCTTCTTGACAGTCGCAAGATGTTAGAACTTTTACACTGTTTCGTTTTGACACCCAAGCGCCATACTGTAGCAAAGGCGCTTGGTGGGAGTCCAAGCAATGCGCATGGAAGTGCGGGCTGGCAGAGACAAGGTACATGCTTTAAAGGCAAACTCTACACTCAAACGACAATGGTTCTCGTGCGCTGCAAGTCCGATTACAAATGGTAACCAGTACGCCTATATTCCTGTGCGCAATTCCTTAGGCACCATCGACTGCGAGGTCATCGATGATCCAATTTCGAGGTCGTGCATGATCAGGTCACCCAGCCAACCAGAGCATGAAGCAGAGTTCTTACTGATTCTAGATATGCTTTTCTATCTCGCGCCAAAGTCGTATGACAGTCGATGAAAGCCAGCAATCTCTGATAAACTGAAGCGACACGCTTAGAAAAAGTGCTTGGTGCAAGTGTGACTTGTAGTAAATTACC